>NC_136918.1:85234297-85834297 GCF_949752795.1 Hyperoodon ampullatus | reverse complement strand
GTCACTTCTTTTGCAATAATGCCACAATCTTGAGGAAAATTGAATTTTGGGGGAAGAGAATGGTCCATGCCCTCTTATAAGCATGAGAGGAAGAACAATGATAAAAAAGAAGTCTGTTAATTGTGCTTGTACTTTAGTTATATTAAGAATTGCACAATTAATTTCCACTATCAAATTAAACTGGTAAACAGGCCTAGATTAAAAACACAAGTTTGCTCTGCTTGTTTTCTTCAGTTATATACAAAGTAATCATAAATTCACATTGTTATCACTAGTATGTTTTCACTTTGGGGGAGAAATATCTTTTTCCTCACAAGGAATATTCATATTGAGATGGTAAAGACCACGGCCAATGATGTATATAGTTGTAGGGGTGTGATAGCTGCTAAAGTAAGCACCTAGTTTAGTAGACTATTTCCATTAGAAGCCTGAAGCACAATAATTTTTTCCTACTGGGAGGGAGTGTGTCTCTTGAGTGGGACAGAGGCTGAGAGGCAGCCTGCAGCAGGAAATACACTTAACAGGCAGAATCCAGGAGGATCAGACAGCATCCGAAAGGCATTAGAGACGGTGCCCAGAGATAGCAGAGATGTGTGTATTCTTGAGGCACGATTGAAAGATGATAGATGGTGGGTAACCATGGTTTTAAGAGTCCATCGTCACTGGCCACAACAACATTGGCAGTCAACATTTGCAAGGTCTATAATTATGTCAGTGACCAGAGTTAGCCTCCCAGGTTAGGCTGGAACAACAACTAACAAGCTCCCCTAGCCTCCTTCAGGATTCAAATGATAAAGCCACAGCAATCACAGTGGCGGTGGCAGCAGCAAGAGCACGGCTTTGACCTGCAGTTCTTGCCCATCAAAGAGCTGTGTCCTGTCTGCTCCCACTGACAGGCAGATAAATACAGAGATCTGTTGGCAAGTACATATTTATGTGTAGCTACAGCTCCTTCATCCAGACCTAAGGAGGATGCATAACAGCTTCCAGTGGTGTAACATATGCACCCACTAATGGGGTGAGACCCATTCCTCACAAATGGGTGAAAAGAAGCCACAATATGAAGGTCTTAACCCTGGTTTGTGGGCAGAAGCCTGTCATTCCGTTGCAGGGTGACAGGTCTCCTATTCAGACAGTCCTTGTTTAATTTCCCAAACACCCTTCCTCTAAATGGTGCACCACTCTACACTCTGCAGACAGACAGGTTTGATCAGCAGAGCCATCAATTTTACATTCCCTATGCCAACTGCTGGGAAAAATTAGGCTTAGTAAATACCTGGGATTGCCTGGTTGGGGAGCCAAAAGAGTTCGTCACTTAGGAGGTATTTTCCACATCAGAACTCGAGATGGAAGCCTCATGGAGGGCTGTCCCTGTTCAAAATGTATGAAATCAAGAGAGTCCATAAATGTGTACTGGTGATCTACTGTGGGGCATATGTTATGATGAAACCAGAACATAAAGAGAAAAGTAAGGCATGGTCCTGTCTAGAAGGAGCTCTGAGTAGGCAAGAAAAGGCAGTCACTCGAATAGCCATAAGATAAAATGGGGCACTTGCCTTAGGAAGGAATCACAGCAATGTGCACACATGACTCTTGGCCAATAAAAAGTTGAATATAGATGTTATATGTTGGTCCAATTGTCACCCTTCAAGAAATGTCAGAACTGTCCAAAGAAAAGGCCAACTCAGGGCATGACTGATAATGATGGCACACAGCAAAAGACAAGTTAATGAGCACTGTTTCTCACAACCAAGTACAAGAATACCCTTGGGGTCTCTGAGATCGTCCAGGAGTAAGACAGAGCTTGGGATGTTCTTGAAATCTCTGCTAGCATATAGTCTCTACTGAGGCTTCCTTTTGGTATTGATCTGGTTTAAGTGAAGAAGGAAGGGAGAAAATGTAGAAGGGTTCTGTCGCTATTTCAGGAGTTAGATAGTGAGAGCTAAGAACTATATAGTTAAGAACACTCCTCCAGAATCTCTCCTGAGAGGATCAGCACTCTTTGATTTGCTAGATTTCCCACAGACTCTTGCCTATCAGGAACTCATAAGTGTGAACCCAAAGGAGTCTGTGTGTCCCCTGAGTTTATTCCCCAAGCAGTCAAACTTCGAGAGCATGTTACATCGTTCAGGAATATAATATAATAAAGCTTCACTGATTAGAGGCTTAAGTAAGCCTCAGGGTCCATTCTCCATACTGACCCTGCCTTATAAGTAGTGATGGATTTCACTAAAATCAAATCAAAAGGCAAAGAGGATCCCATATTTGGGAGATACTTTCGATTTAAAGTTATGGTGGGGCTAAAGTTACGGTTGGTAGGAAACAGATATAGAGAGTGCCGTTAATGTTTCTAGAAATGTCCCTTTTTTTATCTCCACAGTCATGACTGTATTTGAGTTTTGGCTGGTCTGCATCTGAATGATTGCAATTACCTCTCAGCTGGCATCTCGGACTAGTCTCAACACCCTCAAACCACCCTGCACACCAAAGCCAGGTTAACTCTTAAAACACCACTTTCATTATTTTTGCTTGCCTCTCTAAAATGTGTCAATTATTTGGCAAACCCTTACTGAGTTCTAACTGTATGCCAGCTATTGTTCTCATCACCCACATAAAATAAATTTTGGACTCCACCTGCCTTTCCAAATTCATGTCCTAATCTTCACGAACACGGATCTTATTTCCAATTTCATTACTTCCTGTATGCATCAACTTCACTCCCATTGCTGTGCCTTTTTTCAGGTTAAATTTTTTCTTCGTTCTCCCTACTTCTCTGTTATCTGGTATCACAGCACTGCATGCCATCTTCCCTTCTCTCCAGAAGACCCTTTTTCCTTTATCCTTCAACGCCTAGCTTTTACATCCTCAGCTAAAGTTCTCCCTCTGCTATCAAGCCTCCCATAAACCATTAGAAACCTTCCTGATGTGAATTCTTGCAGCACTCACTGACTTCCTTTACTGCTCATTTTGGTGCATAATAACAGGCTAGTGATTTCCACCTAATTAGTTTTAGGACCTAATTACTAATCACTGCAACAAGACTATACAAACTAGAAGCTCCTTGTAAGCAGGTATTGTCTCTGATAATAGTAACAGTGATAATAGTAACCCTGTTAACTATTGTGAGAAATACTAATTAAGTTTAGTATCATACTTGTTTCTAAATTTAAATTGTACCTCTTCTTTAAAAATTTTTTTCTCTCCTTTTTATGAGTCGCTTCCAAAAAAAGGGACAATAAGAGGAACACAATAAATACGTCAAAATGTAATGGTGAATGGTGTTTACCAGCTGCAACGATGTTGGATTTTGCTGTTAGTTTCTCTCCCTTTTACATGTGATATTTACTATTAGATGTACTCTACACTAATGCCAACATTGCTCAATGAAATTTTACATTAATTAAGTTTGTTAGCATCAGCCTAGGGGTGGAGCAGGTATACGGCAACTGAGACCAGGTTCAGGATATCAGGTCTCTGATATTTATCAAGGGACTAAGATAAGGACCATTGTGGAAGCATAACAAATGGTACAACACGTGGTCTGCTAAGGTGGTTGAATGCTGTTTCTTACAGATAGGGCTTGATATCAGCTTTCACTTACTATTGATGTAAGCATATTTTTCTCAAAATATAATAAATATACAAAAGGGTGTGTGAAACACATGATATGAAGATCAAAATCAAGGTTAGAACCAAGGGTATCAGATTAAAATACAAATGGATAATAATCACTTATAAGATTAAAGTTCAGATTTCAAATGGGAAGAAGGTATAGGCAGAGGCATAAAGAACACAGTTCTAAGGATAGTGTCAATGGTTCCACAAAGGAAAAGATGAGGCAGATAGGAGGGTAGGCCTACTATAGTGACTGGATATCATACTGAGAGTTTCAAGTCAGGCAAGAGGAGAAAAATAACTAGCAGAATCTGGATTGGAAGACAGAATAATAACTAGGGTTAGTGAATGCACTGGCCTAGATAAACAATGAGGTTAACATTTAGAACAACAGGTAGCCAGCACTAGGACCCAAGTGAAGATGGTGAAAATAGAACATTCATTCATTCATTCATTTACTGCACATTTATTTATTGAGCTGAAACTATAATGGTGAACCCATCAGTAGATTTGGACTAGATCATGCTTAACAGAATTTATGATTTAGGAAGGTCTTAAGTGATGAGATGAAAACAACTAGAGTGAGTAATAGGAGTGAAGACCAGCCACTGCGTAATTCTTCATCAAGTACTTGAAACCAGTGTGAAGGCTGAATTTAGTATCAAACCCACCTCATCCAAAGCATGGAGTCCTTATATGTTCTCTGCTTAGGAAGACATTGAAATTAACATATAGGTGAAACTTAAGCCCACAGCTGAGGTAAGCAAGCACTGTTAGGTGGATGAGGTGTGTGCATGTGTGTTTGCGTGTGTGTATGTGTGTGCATGCACACACATGTGTAGGGATTTTCCTAACAGGTATTAACCAAGACTCTATAGTATAGGAATAAGTGATGAAGAGGAGGATGATAATGGTGATTATAATAGCAGCTAATGTTTATTGAGTGCTTACTGTATATCAAGTATTGGTTTAATTATTTTACATTTATTAGATCATTTACTCCACATAGTAATTTTATGATGAAGGTATCATTATCATCCCCATTTTATATATTAAGAAACTAAGGCACAAGAATTTAATAGCTTTCCTAGGGTCATATAGCTAGCAAGTGGCACAGCCCAGAGAGCCTGCCCTCTTAATCACTCTGCTATGCTGCCTAAGTCCAGGAGAACAATAGGAGAGTTGTACTTCTTCATGACGGAGCTTATCTATGTCTATATAATCTCTCTCTTTTTTATTTTTTTACATTCCCATGGATATAAATGATTTGAGGATACTCTTACTAGGGCAGTATCGCTTCTCAGAAATGCGACAATGGCATATTATGTTGCTCAGGAATATAATGAAAATATCATGGTAACAGATGAGAGAGCTCTTATAGCTCTTATAGACTTTAATTTTTAATTATACTATTTAAGCAATAAAGAAATATTGTGATGAAGCAGTAGAACAATAGTCAGGCTAATATGGAAAGTAAAAACTTCAGTCTCAGCCACTAATTATGGGTCCAGCTATCTAGCTCTCCATCCTCCATTCCTCTACAGGGTGATATAAGGGTTAGTAAGATCACTGAAAACACATGTACCTTATGAGGAGTCATAAGTTCTATTACTATTGTGGTTTTCTGAACCATGATAATCCTGCTGGGATTTTGAATTTAAGACAGTATGTAGATAGATGATTTCGAAGCCCAGGAAAGAGAGTGACCAAATAAAATGTCAGCCATAATGACTGAATAAGTTTAAACTCCAGTGTCTAATTTTGTAGTGGCCTCTCTGGACAAAGTTGATAGTTGATGTAGGGGCACAAACATTTTCATTAAAAACCAAAGGGAAACATACATAGCTTTGAATCTTTCTTTGTTGGTCTCCTGGAGTCAATTCCAAAGCATCATCTAATAAACACAATTTGACAATTTGCAATTTTATTTAAATTTATTTTCTTCAGAAAATAAACATTCAGGTCAATTATTATGGCTTCCAATTTTCAGCTTGACTATATCTCAGGACAGAATGGACCCTTTAGACATCTAGGGAATCACTTTTGTGGGGCATTGTATAATCTGTACCTTACTGGATACTATTCCAAGACTATCCAGTACTAGTATTTTCACAAGAGATCATGGGTCAAGGCAAAGAGAGGAAAGAATGGGGCAATACGTACAAGCTATAAATTCTGATGTACAGGTAAGTTTAAAGGTCCCAACTTTTCTAGCCTCAACACGCTGGAAGACTCTGACCTTAAACAGAAATAGAGAATGTCTTCAACCAGGAAAACAAGAATACCTATATTCTGAACTTGTTGGGGAGTTTCTGCCCCCTTTTAACATTTGACCTTCAATGAATAATATAACTGCTTTTAGCCCTTAGCCTATACCAGCTACAAAGGTGACAGACACCTGTCATATTTTAGGATGGCTCATCACCTCAGCCCCTGGAGTGATTTGAGTATTTATAGACACACAGATAGAAACATAAAACACACATATATAGGCAGGAGTCCCTCGGAGGTGGCGATTAGGACTAGGCAGTAATTTTAGCTTGAAGTTCCTATGACTTAAATAGCCACTTGAGCTCTGCTCTTGCAGTTTACGATGTCAATAGAACCCCTAAATGAAATTACAGCCTTCTGATACACAGCAGGATATCCTTTCTTTGCCATGCAATGTACACGGCCAGGAGAAATTGCTCTGTATATGGAGTTTCACTAAAGCAGAATTTATCATAAGGCTGCTCTGCTAAAATATCATTATGCTGTTGTTCACTGGATAACACATCTAATGACTCGGGGTGCACTTGATAGCCATGTTTCAGTGAACACAGACGCATGCCCTGATGTGAACTGGGCACTCCAGTGCTTCAAAGCACTATCGATTTCAATTCTACCATAATTTACACCTGGCTTGTTTTGCCAATAGCTTGAACCCATGCTAACATCAGAACATACACATACAAGTATTAGAGAAATCAGAAATGAACTGTATGGTGACATGCATGCAGCAAACTTTCCAGGATTCTGCCTTTATAATCTCCCATAATGCTAATTAAATATTCTGTACTACTTTCTCTGTTATGCTTGGACATTTCCTCTGTAAGCACTGTCCATGGTTGGTGGTGATAGAAACCTCTTATATTTTTACAAACTGTGAGTGCTTTCAGGGCAGGATCTGGGTACTAATCATCTTGGTTCCTCCACAATCTAGCACAATGGCTGGCACATAATAATTGCTCAGAATAATCTTCTCTAAGACTCCTCTTTCTCTCTCTGTGCCATAAATGTGCTTTACTCCAAGGATCTGCTCCCTTTTGCTTTCTGTCAATAAATTTTCCTTGAGAAAAGTCCACTCTGTCATTTTAACTATTATCCTGAAGCTGACGATTCAGATGATTGCCAAACTTATCTCTACCCCTGACCTATTTCCAGCTTTCCTGACTAAATCCAACAGCCTACCAGGCATCAGTCTGGATAATTCCCCAACATCTCAAAATTAACACATTCAAAAGCAAATTTATCATCTTCCCCCAGCCTACAAAACCCATTCCTCTTCCTCATAGCTTTTCTTGCTTAGTTGTATAAGGCAGAAACCTGGGAGCAATCCAAAACTCCTCCTTCTCCTGATGCCCAGCCCAAAGGTTATTAAATTGTGTCCATTCTGCCTCTTATCTCTTGAACGTGTCTCTTCCGCCCTATTCCCATAGTTATTGTCCTAGTTCAGAGCTTCATTGTGTTCTGTCTGAACAATTTTAGTTGCTTCCTAACTCATTTTTCTGTCTCTATTCTCCCATTCCTCCAATCTATCCTCCACCCTGCTGCCAGAGTGATCTTCTGTAACACAATTTGATCATTAACCTTCTCTACTTAAAACCTTTCAATGGCTCCCCAAATGCCCCAAGATGAAGTTAAAACATCTTTGCATAGCAGTCAAGGCCCAACATGATTGTTCCCTGCCTACATCTATAGCATCATTTCTCCACACTCCTCTACTGAACATTAGTGATACTGTTCCCCAACTCTGCTATGCTATTTCCTCTTTAAGTGTCTTTGCCCCTTCTGGTCCTCTTACTGAATGTTCTTCCTCCCTCTGACCATCTGGGAAAATCCTTCAAGGCCCAGAAGGGACTTATTAGCTCTTTTCTGAAGCTTTCCCTGATCCTCTACCGCAAGGTACATTTGGGTAAACATTCACTGTTTTGTGCCTCCTAGGTTCCTTGAGCATCCTCCAGTTACGATACTTAGCATACGCCATTACCCCTGCTTGCTTCCCTATCTGTCTCTCCACCAACGAGCAACTTGAGGTCATGTCTTCTGTATTGTCAGTGACAAAGCCAAAACCTTCACAACAGCATATAAAGGCCCACGTGCTCAGGCCCCCACTGCCTTCCCTGCCACATCTACCATCCCCCTGCTTGCTCACTCTGATCCTGCACACAGACTTCCTTGTTACCCCTCAGACTTGCCTGATATAACTCCATTTCTGTCCAGGGCCTTTGCACTTGGTAGTTCCAGGCCAGAAATGCCTTTGCCTAGATATCCACAAAACTTGCTTCTTTACCTTTCTCAAATGTTGTCCCCTTAGTGAGGCATTCCGTTTCTACCCAGTTTGAAATTGCAACCTTACTCCTGACACGCACACACATATACACACACACACACTCTCTCTCTGTCTCTGTCTCTCTTTCTTATTTCGCTTTTCTCCACAGCACTTATCACTACCTAACATACTCTATGTTTTACATATGTACCTGTTTGTCATCATTCTCCCCTGCCTAAAAAGTAAGTATTTTGAGAAGAGAGACGCCTGTTTGTTTTGTTTACTGTAGTATTCTCAGCCCTTAGAAAAGTGCTAGGTGCATAGTATGTGCTCCTTAATAAATATTTGTTAATAAATGAATCAAGCTTTAGCTTCTAGAATAATATCTGACACAGAATATGGTTCAAAAATGTTTCCTGCATTAATAAATAAATGAGTGAATGAATGAATGTTAAATCCATGTTTAATGAATGTAATGAAGAGACAGTCTTTGTAATCTGATCCTCATAACAATGCTGGTAAATAAGTCAAATGGGTACTGTTATCCTCATTAGACAAATGAAGTAGATGAATAAGGACAGGAGCCTAAGTTAAGGCAATATGGGTAGTTTAAGGTTTGCTACTCTTTTAACTCACTGTTAAAAGGAAGAGACATTTTTCTGCATTCTGTTTATGATGTACGTCTAACATTTATTACACTATTTTGGTTCCTTTTGACTAGGAAGGCAATTAACAGGAGATGCAAGGTGCTAACACGTTTTATTACAATTTGTGTCTTTCCTTATTAGGTGCTTTTCATAAAAACAGATCCTTTTCTTTCATTTTCAAAAGTGGATTAGGCACTCATACAATTTTGCCCCTCAGAGTGGTTTGTACATGACTACCCAAGAGGCCATCATGCTACAAATCCTGCCAGAATGAACTGGAAGGCGAGTGTGGCATTTGTAGCTTGAGAATGAACAGGCTGTTTGGTGCCAAGTTTGTGCTAATGGAGATGTCCTCTACGTGTTAACACCCAAAGGAGAACATATTCAACAACAAAACATTTCAGTTTTTGGCATGTCTATGGAGAGTTAACTTTCCATTGTTCAAGGGTTAATTATCCGTTATGTGAATCGCTCCTTTTTCTCCCTCTGGCTGCTTACATCTAGGAATTTAGTTTCCTGGAGGATAAATAGGAAAAATAAAAAGAGATGGAAATCAAACTAGTACATATCATTTATATATATTAGAAGCTCTGGAGAAGAATTCAGTGTAGGAGACAGAATTAGATGTAGTTTGGGGATTGCCAAGTTGATTGACCATTGATTGACAATTGATAACAGATATAATTAAATTTCACAAAATATTGTAGCTTCTTTTAATTATTGTTTATTAGGATCAGCTTGTAGTAATATGAAGTTAGTCTCTGGATGCTATTCGTGTCAGCAGGGTACCATTTAGGGTGTTGGAATGGGCCCCTCTCCTCCGATGTGTCCAGAGCACTAAATGTGCCTTAGTGTGCTCCAGCTTACTGACTGAGGAAGCACCAAGAGATCCCACCAATTTCTTTACTTATTCATGAGAAACAATTGCCCTTGGCTATTTTCAGCTATTATTTGCCTAAAACAGGGCATGTAATTAGTGCCTGTTAAGATCGTGGAAATGATTTGGCTGCCTGTCCTCTTGCCCCTCTCTTTATTGTGCTGTCTGTCTGCCCTACCCCTCTCCTGTCTAGTTCACGGGCATTCATAGCTAGTCTTTGTGCCTTTCCACATCTGACATCAGCCTGAGCTCCTTAGATGCTGAGTTTGAGGAAAGGAGGAACCACTGACTGACTGTAAGCAAGTACTGACAAGCTGGAGGAACCTTTGGTCAATATGATACATTAGAGGCCAGTCTGGTACTTTCAGACCACAGGAGCAGACCAACCTGGGTATTTGGCCCCCTCATGAGTCCTGGAAAATGAAGGGAACTACTGCAAGCTCAAGACTCCATGTCCCATCAGAAATCACCTGGGCATTGTGGAGATTAGGAAAGCTACCTTGGCAAATGACTGGAGTTGCTGTCAGCTAGCTGGAAGATCTAATATGGGAGTTTAAGGGATTCAGATATAGAAGGATCTGTTGATTTGTTTTCTGGATGTATTTCTTCCTTACGATAAGCAATACGTACTCAATGTCAATGCACTGCCATATAGATATCATCCGTCCATTCATCCATTCATTCGTTCATCACATATTCATTGATCCTCCATTCAGATTAAGGCAATTTGACATTGGTTGGAAGGGAGATAAATAAACATAAAATGTAGTACCTTTCCTCTCACCACGTGTAGTTTCATACATATAAAAAAACTTAAGTTCAAAGCAGTACATGATAAGTGTCAAACAAAAGCTACCGATTTTTAAAATGCAATTAATGTCAGAAGGGGAAGTTCACTTTTAATCTGGGTTATTATGGAAAGCTTCAAAGAAAAGTGTGACTTCACAAGAATATGTCTTGGCTGGTTATCTTGAAAAGGTATTTGGGAAATTATAGTTGCTGATGCTGATATGTAAATACAGCATCAAAGTATTTAATGTACAAGTAAGTAGCCGAGAAACTAGAATAAACTGGGTCATTTGTCTATAAATTCATTCTTACAAAATAAAGTGAATCATTAAATATATTCTCAATTTTCAGATAATTAAAAGCAATTTAATTTCTTTCTACTTAATTTTAAAGTACTTTATATATATAGCAATTAATATTTTGAAGTTGTACATAAATAGAATTTAGGCTCATAATCTAACATGTATGTTCAATGAAGGATAATTACCAATCTTATCAGCTAACCAAATCTTATCTTTTGCAGATATTGTTCATAAATATTTGTGCAAAATTTCTGTGTTGTCAGTGTGATAAAATGTCAACTACATTTCACTTATGGTTGATTTGCAAAACGTTTGATTGAATTCAAAGGCAAGTAAGCCTAGCTAGGATTTGGTTATATTTTTAATAGTTGAATATAGGTATGTGATTATGCATAAGATAACATACATATACAATCACACGATATAATGAATCAAAGCCTTCATCCTAATGTTTAAAGATATGTATCTTTTGAAAGGAATCACATAAATATCAAAAAGCATTTGTATATAAATAAGAAAGAATAATTTCTTACTGGGGCAATAATAATTCTGTTATTTAGCAATGTCATTTGTGTCTCTTTGTGACTGCCTAATTAAATAAATATAACATAGGAAGTGCTTACAGCAAAAATGCACATGCAAGATAATATACATTTTATAACGTGCATCCTCTGAAATGAAATAAAAATTTTGGGGATTAGCACTGGAAAACTGAATTATTGATAGCACACTATGAAGGTTTATAACATAGGTTTTGAAAAGATCAGGTAACCATTTACAACCATTTAAATGCAAAGAAATACATCATTATCTTGCCTTTTTGTCAAAGGTGTACTGATCAAATTCTGACTTAAATACTCCAACTTAGCCATAGAATTCTTTCTTCCACAGCCATGTGGAACTCCAGATCTTGGCAACAATGAGGAAAATTTCTCCATCAGGTTATATTTTTTAAATGTCATCTCTTGGGATATACTCTTAGATATTTGTGTTTACCTGTTTTCTGCTTAAAGATGCTCATAAAATTTCATGTACAGGCTACAGGATTTCAATAATAAAATATTTTCTAAGTATTAGATATACAGCTTGCCCTCAGTGCAGTTCTAATAGACATCATCCCTACCAGAGATTAATAGACAATTCTCCCAGCAGTCTGTGCAGCCTAAGTATTAACTGAGGAAGGCACAACCTAACGTAGGTCTTGGTGGTAATGGGGTAAAACTAGTTACATTTTTTATATCAAACTTAAAAAAAATTTAGCTATTTTCCCTTTCAACTTCTTTCTTTAGAAAAAAAGAATTAATGGAAAATCCCCAAGAAACATTATACATACAAGTAGTATGGTCATAACTAACATGGCCTAACTGAAATAGGCAAGTTTTCCATTATATACCATTAAACTTTCAGCACACTGGTCCTAATAAAACTCTGGGACTGCTTCCTA
Organism: Hyperoodon ampullatus; assembly: GCF_949752795.1. Taxonomy (NCBI): domain Eukaryota; kingdom Metazoa; phylum Chordata; class Mammalia; order Artiodactyla; family Ziphiidae; genus Hyperoodon; species Hyperoodon ampullatus. The sequence continues at coordinate 85,822,092 of NC_136918.1, read as the reverse complement.
TCACAATGACAGCTCAGGAATTTGATGTGCCTCACAAACTACAGGAATTGTGAAAGGAAGCTGACTCTTTGTTCTAGAGGTCACTGACAGACCCTGATGAGGCTGTAGCAGGGGTCAGTGTCTGTAGGGACCACAGGAATAAACGAGCATGCGTGAGTTCAATGGTTAAGAATCTGAATCGCCCAGAGTAGCAAACAAAATTCCAAAGCCAAGTATCACTGTAATATGCTGGATGACTGTACCAGCTTGGACAAGAGTACACACAACAGGCACACACAATACACATCTGGTTAAATGTAAAATCAACTATTGCTAAAGCATTTTCAAGTTTTAGGAGGAATCTACTGGCAATGTGTTAATAGCAAGGAAAACTAAAACAATAAAATAGCATCTCTTTCCAAATATTTAAGAACATCGAGTAAGTGCCCCTTAGGCTGGGTTGTGGTTCTTGGAAGTTTTAGCCTATGAGAACCATATTGGGGACATCAAAGACTCCTCCCTCTCTCCAAAGAGCAATTCACTTCAGATGCTGCCACACAGTCAAATGCTTTTATGGCCACCATGTTTTTTTGTTTTCTGTTTTTTCCACTCTTAATATTTTGGAACATGCTGGATTCTTGAAATTGGAAAGAAGACAAGAAAACACAGTAAGATCAAATACCTCTGAAAGAGCAACTAAGTAGGGACCTGATGGTAAAAGACAAATACACATTCCAACTGAAACTCCACTTCCAGGGAGAGTGTGAATTATTAACAAGGACACGGAAGGCATGTATTGGAACCAAAAGCTGGTCTGTTGACTCCTCTGCTAGTCTCATATCAGACAGCATGCAACCACCCCCATTTCATTCCTTTGACAACTTCCCAGAGCACACTCAATCAGAATCTCTTATATTGAGGACAATACTATATTTGGGTTTAATACTGTGAGGACAGTCATCTAGTTTTCCTATGTCACAATGATAAATTTCCCTGGAACCAAATAAGGATTCTCCTTGCATTCTTCTGTTTGATATCATGAATGCAGAAGAATAAAGAAGAGGGTATGACAAATAATATTTTCTAAAGGTCAGGTGGAGGGAGTTTCCCTAACATTTAAAAACAGCCAGTTCTTAGCAAAGTGATCTTTAGAAGAACAGTATTAACAATATTCTTCTGCTATGCATCCACTTCTCTTTCTTGCTTAGCTGGGTACGTTATGTATTCTGAGCATAATGTAAATGTGCAGAAGAGAGATGCATGAAAAGTTGGTAGAGAGAAACCCCAAACAAACCATGAATCCCACTTTCACTTCCCCCTCCTACCACCCCGACTACTACCTCCCAGCTGCACTCACTCACCTATCTCCCTCCTCCCACAAGCATGTTTGCCAGGCCTGCCAAGGCTGACATCCATCGGTGGCAGCGTGAAACCTAAGCCTGCAGGCTCCTCCTGAGCACAGACTCAAGGCTCAGCCATTGTCCATAGAGTGCTCTCAGCTGTGCACAGTAAAATCTTCATCAGGCCGTTGGATTGTTTGGTAGCGTTTTTAAAAAACTGCATTCTTTTTTTCCTTTTTAAAAATACTCGTTATTTCCTGACTGCCTCAGAGACACCAAGAATAGAATCCTTGACACATCAAATTCTGGAACCTCACCACTCACCAGGACTATGGTTCCTGATCCAAGGAGTATCGACTGAGAATCAGCACAGTCTCTTGAGAGTGTCCAGGCCTGGCTGCTAAGCTCCCTGCTCTGATTAGTTTGTCAAGTTCACAGTGTTCCAGAGTGCTGAAGCACAGAAATTAGGGAGGGGAGGTGGAAGGAAAATCACTGGAGCCTCTTACGATCTAACTTCTACTAACTGAGAGGAAATGTCTTATAAATAAACAACAGCAAGAGAAACAAAAAAAAAAAAAAAAAAAAAAAGCCCATCCCGTCCTGCCAGAGGAATGTTCATTATTGTCTCCCGACGGAAAACTTTACACCACACCAGAATGCAGCCATGTCTCCTGAAACTACCTCCCTCAAAACAGAAAGAAAAAGAGAATCAGAAAGAAAAGGAGAACAAAAAAAAGATTTTTTTTTCATTTCCTTGAATTCTGTTGGGAAGTTCATGTCAGTTCCCAGTAGACAAACTAAGCAGTTTCAACAGTGTCACCGTTCTAGGATTTCTTGTGGAGGCTGCTTATTAGCAAAATTTCATTTCTGCCCAGATCATTGCTGTGCCATCCAGACATTTTCAGAAGGGAAGTTCAGGGAAGGGGTGGGGGGAGGGTGCGATTGTGGAGGAGAGGAAGGAGAGGACAAAGGAACATTCCTGATGAACCGGAATGCCCTAGACACGGCCATGAAAAAGCCAGCTCCACCCGCCACCCCACTACTGCTTGTTGAGGACTTGGTGATGCAGTGTGTTTAATCTACTTACTCTTTCTGCTCGGGAGGCTGAGGTTCCTACATTTCCAGCTCATGCTGGACTGTACCGTAAGCAACAAGTGAAATGAGTTCAGTGATCTCATTCTAGTCCTTCGACTCCTGTCCACATCGCTAAGCGACTGCACAGCTTGGCACAGGCCAGGATGAGTCAGCAGTCTCTGGTCATGAGAGGCCAGGCCTGGAATAGCAGGGGGGGTTTAGGTCAGAAGCAAAATGAAGCAGAAAGGCAGTCTAGATGGCAGGGCTCAGCTCCGCAATTCACGGAGATACTGCAGGTCAAAATGAAAGAGCCTCATCAGCTCTGGGGTGAAGATTGTAGGAGCGTACAGAACGAGCAGCAAGGGAAAAACTTAGAACAGCTGCCTACCAAACATAGCAAGAACAAATTAGAGTACCACAGACAGAAAAAGAGGGCACAGGTAGAGCCCTGGAGGAGAAAAGATGCTCATTAAGATCTCTGGGATACCTTTTTTTCCATGTGCTCCTGAACTTGATTTAAGGAACAGTGGTTACCTATACACCATCCTAGTATTTACGTATTGCTTTCCCAGTTTGGTAAGTAGCAAAACAAACAAAAGAAAAGCACTGCAGTAAAATAACAAGAGGAAGCTTCATGTTCCATAAAATAATGTAATTATAAGTAAAAGCCTAATATCTCAAAGATGTGCATTTGGGTCAATAGTGTCCTTGTATAACCTGTAAAATGTGGTCACAAAATGGTTAAAGAGAAGCGCTCCTTAAATTAGGCTTGGATGGCAGTAGAGAAGAACTAAGAGAAAAGAAAGACATAAGTTCAATGATGGAACACAAGGGAAATACGAAATTGTGTCTATATTTCTACCCAGTGGGGTCAGCATAGACCTCCAACAGCAAGTGACACTTCTAGTCAACAGGACTTTCAAACACCTCTTCCTGTGCAGTAGTATTGTCATAAGCAAGAAGAGAGGGAAAAGAAAAACAGCCAGAGGAAAAAATCAGGTTCAACCTGAAAAATAAATCAGTAATAAACATTTTGTTTTGGAGGAGGCAAATCACCTGAACGAGCCAATGGATAAAGAAAAGACTTAGTGTATGAAACAAACTTAGAGGAACCATTTCTAGATAAGGAAACTGAGGTGGGGACAGAATTATCAGCAAACAGTGGTGATGGCCCCAAAAGAAGGAAGAAAGCAACTTCAAAAGTCAGATGGAATGCAGCAAGAATGGCAGGGAAAAGAGAATACCATCAACAGAGCTGGGAAATGCTAGTAAAATATTTCTTTACAGTGCTTTGAACAGGACTAATAAGGACCCACCATATATTTCTAATTGTTATCCCTTAAGGACATACAGATGTGTAGGATGTGTAAGAAATGTAAATTTTATTTAGTTTTCATTCCAGAGATCATTAACTCATCTCAACATGTCTTTGATAAACGCTTAACCTTGAGCAAATGAACTTTCTAGCCTCAGTTTTCTTTTCTTTGAAATGGAATATTATCACCTTGAATTATTATAAGGACAGAATCAGTGTTTGTCAGTCCTTATCACAGTAGTATCTATCACAGGTTGAACACTCAGTAAAGTGTTATTGTTTATATTTGATTATCATATCATCTTCATAAGTGCCAGTGAAAGAATCATTCCCAGTGTCGTTGCACTGTATTGAGTGGAACCTATACGAAGACTCTAGTAAAATCAGTGGAGCAACATTCCTCAGAGGATGTTGCCTTAAAAAGCTTGTTTCTATCTGGATACGTTAAACATTATGCTTGAACACAGAGGATGTTAAAAATCTATTATGCTAAAATCTTGATTTGGGGTATCTATGTTGTCAAAGCAGCTTGGAGCTTAATAGCATTCAGTAACTAGAGACCTAAAAAAGAAAAGAGGGATTTTTAGAAGCTTCTCCAAAAGCAACAGGATAAAAGTGCTATCAGCCTTGACCGCATGATGAGGGTTTTTTACCAAAGGGAAAACTTAGTCCAGTTGATCATCCCAGCCTAATTGATTAATTGTGGGTCTGACCATCTGGCTGATGAATGCTGACACCCAGCAGTGATTACTGTGAAACACAAATCCGGATGTGCTCTCCCTGATGCCTCCCACAATAATGGCAACGCTGAACTTAAGGTTAGTTTTTTTCAGGCCTCTTGGCTCAGTCTCTTCATGGAACAGCAGTTGTGGCAGGGAATATTTTACTAGACCTGGTCAAGCATTATCTTCTCTTATTTCAGTTACCCACTCCTTTCCAACTCCACGCCTACCTGCTCCTGAGCCCTCTCTTGTATATAATCACTTTTCATGCAAAGCATTCCATCTGTAGTTTTCATCATACTGTCTGATTCTCTCATTTCCGGTTGCTCTATTCTGAAAAATATTCGATTGGTCTAAAAGACCTGTACTGCTATATCACAGGGTATCCTACTGAAACATTTTTATCGTATCTTCTTGGCTACTGGTTTACTTCAAATTATCCTGTGCTTCCAAATAAAGAAAATTATTTCACCAAAGTCATGAATCTGATTATAAGGCCCACATATGGCTCAAGTTCTTCATGAGGTTAATAGAATACAAGGGTTAACAGGAGATAATTTTTGCATCTTAAACCTACATCTGATCCTTAGTTAGGGTGTCTGTTGGAGAAGATTCTCCCCACAAGGACTCTGGAGCACATTTCAGTGCTAGAGAAAAAAGTCAGGCTCACATAAATAACAGGAATCAATAGCAATGCCACCCACAAACCAATCAAGATAACCAGTACATGGGAGAATTCTCTAACCAAATCCAATTTGAATGCATAAATATAAACCCTGGAGAATTACAACCGAATTGTTTTATTATTGTGGGAAGGCACAGGGGAGTAAACTGACATAAAATGTCTTGCAGGAAGTTGGCCAGAGTCACAATGAAGGAGAATCATCCATTTCCCCTCTCCTTTTCCCAGACTGACTTCCACCTCAGAATTCATCATTTTTCTTGCTCCCCACAGATGCTGAATTCTTCTATGTTCCAGGCTGGGTTAGTGTTAATTTTCGGTAGAGAATGGCAGTAGCATGCTGAACTACAGAGTTCCAGACTGGGAGTTGGGAAATGTTTTTGGCCTGACTGTCAGTAAACAACTATGTGTCTAGGGCAAGTCAAGTCCCTTAACTCCCCATGTCTCAGTGTCTTCATTGAAAAATGATAGGGTTGGACTGCCTGAACTCCATAGTCTCTGCCAACACTAAGATTCTATGGTTCTATAGCTCATTTCCTTTTTCTCTCTGGCACCAACTGCTCAACAACTCTGCTTATAGTCATTTCTCTGCTCTCAGTTACTGATGGAAAAATATCGCCTTCATTTACTACCCGGTATTTGGTATTTGTAACCTTTCTCTCTTTTTTCATGCTAGATATTTTGAGTCGTAAACATGAACATATCCAGATAGATGCTTTAAATTTGAAAGCATTTAAGGAGAATAGCTTTCCCATGTAGAAACATTTAGTGCAGCTCGGCATGGAGGAAGCCAGGCATCCAAAAGTGGAGCAAAGGGGCCAATTCACAAATGAGAGGAAGCCTTTCATAATAAGAGTCTCCAGACTCTTCAATTTAGATAAAGCTACCAAATTCCAACTACTTTTCCAATCAATCCCAGACACCCTCACAGACACTTAGGACTATAAATTTGAGGACCAGCACTGGCAGTGATGCAGTTCTTATTTCACCTCCACCATGTATTGCCAAGTAGGATTTAGGATGGCATAGTAATAAGAGCCAAGAGGACAATCTGTCATTTATTTTCCTCCAAACTTTTCAAAATTTCCCATTTGGGCTTTGTTTCCCAGTTTTAATTTGGTAACTGCCATTTTTCAGCATTTCTTTTAACAGGTTACTAATAATTTCTGATACAGGATCTCATATTTCATTTTGTGCTGCTAGAACTGCTGTTAATATTTCATCTGCCTTCAATTCAGCTCTGAATAAAGGCTGCTGGGTTTTTAATACACGGTTAACACTTTGGTTCTGGGGATTTGATCACCAGTGTTCACCCAGTTTGTCCATATCTTGTTAGGTAAGAGAAGTAGATTATCTCAGAAATATCTCAGGGTGTGTGCTTAAACATTCTAGGGTTACATTACAGTTTCTTTTTCTGGATATTTGATGAAAACAACACAAACAAGTGTTCTGTGTTTGTTCTCCAAGGTAGCTTGCTATTTACTTCAGTACGAGTGTTCTGGAAGCAGAGAGCAATGGTTTAGAGCCAGGGCTCACAGGCAGATCTAAGTTCAAATTCTGGCTCTGAAATGTTACTACATATACCATGTTAGGCCAGTTCTTTAACCTTCTTAAACCTCTATTTTTCTATTTGTAAATAGGGATAATAACGGTATCTACCTCTATTGCTATGAGTTCTCAAAAAATGATGGGTATCATTATTTCCCTAGCATTAATAATCTACATATTCACATTATAGTGTTATTATTTTGCAACATCTTTTCAAGGCTAACAAATTACTTTTGAGTCCAGCCTTTTATTATTTGCCTTATTATAGTTTACATTTAAAAAAACTCTCAGTGAAATCAAGTAAAATATTTTAAAATTGGGTCCTTAAAACCATACGTACAGTTAAAAATAGTATATAACATCATATTCTTATGTCACTTTTCAATCTAGCATCAAATTCTCAAAACTCTTTGTTCATCTAATAGCCAGGCCTAGATAAGGCACATCATACTAATGCTAAACCGTTCCATAAAGAGATGATTGACTTCCCCCTACTCCCAAACAATACAGATTATTTCAATATTCTTTGGGCATGTATCAGTCAGGGTCCATCAGGAGAGAGAAACCACACAGCAATTTGAATAGGAAGAATTTAATATAAAGAATTATTAACTATAACAGGGGATTGGAGTAATGAGGAAGTAACTAATAAGAAGAGAATTTTAAATTATATAAGAATAAGCAAATATAAGGAGCAACCACAACTTCTAGGGCTGATAGAGAGTGCCCAAGGAAGAGTCCCTTACACCTCTAGACTGGGATCTAGTCCTTGTTGGACAAGGCATAGCCAGTGAATGAATGAATGGCAAAGAAGTTGCTGGAGAGCCGTCAGTAAAACTTGCTGGAAATCTATAGGGTGCCAGGGAAGGTTCACAGGGAGGCTATCTCATTTGAGGCACACTACTACATAAACCACCCGATGTGTGTATGTGTGCACGTGTGTGCATGCATGTGTGTTGGGTGCTGGAGGTAGCCACTGGCTGCTGGGCACTGGAGAAGCTACCTGTGCTTCAGCTGCTGGGCACCGGGGCAGCTGTGTGTGCTGCAGGAGCCAGGCCTTAGAGAACCATGCGCACAGCAGGAGCCTGCCAAAAAATACACAGGGGCCAGGAAGGAGAACCTCTTTCTCCTATAATGTCTGTCTGATTCCTCACTGACAAAGCACACTCACACAGTTAGGAAAGGAAAAATATTTAAAGGACCCAGATACATTTTTGTAGAGCAGGCAAGGAAGGGTAAATTTGGATCTGAGAGGCAGTATATTGATAACTGGTAGAGTTAATTGCTTATACACTTTATGAAATAACTCACTTTGGAGATTACAATCCAGTGTTCTCTTACTTACTATACTACTTACTAGGTCTGCTGTTTACCTTTAGTAATATACTGACTCTCTGCATAATGAAATAAATATTGTCAGAATTAAGGAAAATAATATTCTATTAAATAAAAGTGGCAATACTTGTATTTGTATAATGACCTTTTTTCCTCCACAAATGCTGCCCACATGTTTTAATTGTTTATAATTAACAGATTAGGAAAAATGTAAAGAAATACTAAACTATTAACCTAAATTTACGCATTAGTGATCCCAGTCCAGAATTTCAACTAAGTGGGTAATCAGGAGAGTCACTGAAAACAACCCACAGCTTCAAGAGTGGCAAAGATGACCTCAACTATTATTTTTCCTTTCTCTCTCCTTTTCTTTTTGTTGACTCTAGAACCCATATTTGCTGTTCCATGACTCATTTTGGGGGAAGCTGTTAACTATAAGTTGCTATTTTTCATAAAAATGTCACATACTTAGCAGGAAATTTTTCCTATGATTCTTGTCCTATATTGTTCTACCTTCAATATTAAATAGAAAAGCATATGTAAATGACCAGTTTAATGCATTCCTCAGGGTATACAGTGATCATTGTCAGGAATAACTTTACATACAGATGGGGAGGTATACTCAAATACCTCCACTGTTTTCACCTAATTCCTTAAGAAGGGGACAGAACCTTTTATTCTATAACTAGAGGTAGGGTTTAAAAACACAAACACTTGACATTAGAAAGGGTTGTGGTGGTGAGAGGCTGAGAGCACAGAAAGCAACTGGGTGAGAAGAGGGTCCTGTGGAGAGAAGACTGTCTCAAGACTAAGGCCACAAAACACCCATGTCACCCATTCATTTGTTTTTATGATGCTTGGCTATAGCAATACTATCCATTCCCACTATTATGGGAAGGATCTACTTGTTTCCTTCAGTTGTGTTTTCTGAAAACCAGTGGTATTATCAAGCAAAACAAGCCCTGTTGGGCTGTCTCACGATCATACCGTAGGCAGTGCTGGCAGCTGCAGGTGGTTGTCTTTAGGATTTTCTTTTGTTTGTGTTGTGTGTGAAGGCTGAGGATAAACCTAATGACACTGCATACGTTTGATCCCCACCTCCCCAGCAAACACATATGCACACCTCTCCCCTGCGATTCCTGAGTCCAAAAGTAGATGATGACAGAGAAGAATCGTAAGTCCACGTGAATCAGGCAGGCAAGTCCATTTTATTTTAGTTTGCCCTTCTGTTCAGCTGGCTTTTCTGCTCTGACCCACTATACTTACCCTGTCGGCTGCTCTTACTAGCAACATGCCTTTTTAATCAGCCTTCCTGGGGTCTGCATTTGATTACAGCATTTGTGTTCTATTTTGATTCTTTTGTACTATGCCCTGTGGTGTTAGCTTGAAAGGTGTTATTTATAAAATGAAATTCTATTGTATTGCCACTTGGATTCAAAGAGGACATATAATATTAATGCAGAATGTATTTAATACCTTGAATCTATTAAATCAATTTCTTCATGAGAACACAGAATGGGAGGGAGGCAAGTGGGTTGGTAACCCAGGTAATAAGACTTCAGAATCACCTGCACTTTCCTTCACAAGCATTTATGAAAGCTGGCATGAGAATCTTTCTCTTAACGTCAGGGTTTCCAGAAGGAAGAGACTACCTTTCCTCAGCCAGACCAGTGCAGTATGCACCTGTTTAAACATTCAATCATGAAAACCAAACATTTTCCTAGGCCTCAGATGCAAATTTTTGACTAAGGAAACCATGAGACAAAACACGGATATGACTTTTTTACTACCTAGGAAGACTTAGGTAAAGAAGGAAACCTAATCACCTGTTTCCAAGGAGTTGCTTGCAGGATTTGTAAAAAGAAGTAAATTCATTATGTTCCTAACTCCACTCAAAAGAAGGCTAGGAAAATTCTAGTGATGCTAAGAACTGAGGCAGAGTTTCCAGGGTGGCATGTTCAGAATGATGTTCTCACCTAGCAAAAGCACAGGTTTCTTTATGGCTGCTGGGCCTATAGTCAAATGTTTATGGATCAGATTGACGAAGAAGTCCCCAAATTTTCTTCACTTCTAATTTTAGTGCAAACTGAAGACTGGGACATTATATCACTATATCACAACTCACGTGTCACATCTATTGTTGTACACATTCCATTCTTCCACTATAACCCTTTTTTTTTTCCTGGTGATACATCTGAAATCATCAGTGGCTGCTCTTCAGATAAAGAATAAGGAAAGATCAGGTGTGGAAGATAGTTTAGCAGTCAGGCTCTGCAGAACTTGCTAAAAGAAAATGTCACTCACAGGGGAAGCTGGCTATGCAGTCCTGGAGTGAGGGTTCCTAGAATTTCACCTGTTCTCACTCACTTGCTCATTGTATAACTCCAGGAAATTTAGGGTCCAGTTTTCTAATCACTAAAATTTGCATAACTATATTTACGTCTTTCTACTTGCATTGGACTTCTTTAGGGATGAAGGAGACAATGGTATGGAATGCTCTAAATTCTCTGCAATGAAGGTGGGATACAACTGCACAATATTATTAAAATGATAGTTCAGATCCCTTTTTTTTTTGTTTCTCCAAATCCAGATATGAAAAACTAACAAATGAATGAATTTCCTCCCCTTTGGGAATGAATCATATGCCCTCATTCATAAACGACATCCCAAACATGAGGAGCTAGGATGTGTTGGGAAATATACATCTTAATCTTGAATGCATCCAGTTGTAAACTCCTTGCATGAAAAAATCATATTATTTATCTCTGTATCCATCTAGGTCCTACCATATTGATTTGCATCATGTAAGTATTTCACTAATATTTGTTGAATTGTACTGAAAAATGAGATCATACAATTCCAGAGCTGAAAGTTGCTGGAGATCATGTGAGTCCAGTTACCTCATTTTGCAGACGAGAAAACTGATGTCCAGATAAATTAAGTGACTTATCCAAGTGTAATATTAATAATGTTACAGGTCTTCAGAGGAGTTAAAGATCTGTCACTGGAAATATATAACTCAATCAATTAAAACAAAATAAATGTTCTTTTGTCAAAATAAAAAGTACTCTTCAGCTCAAATAATCTGAAGTATTCTAATCTAACCAAGGAGGCTGAAGCCTAAAGCAAAAAGTAAACTTCACTAAATGGCTATAGACCATAAGTGTGCTAGAAATGCCATTACTAAGGTTATACATTTTAATACCATGCCTATCCCCCACTCCATTGGTATATTTTTCAGGTAAAGTTAAGGTTGTGAAAACAAAAAGGAATTGCAAATCCTTAAAATTATGTGGGATTCATGGAGGTGCAATTCAGAAATGAAATTACTTTCATTTATTATTTCAGTTTACTATTTAGCCATATTGTAGATGGTAAACCAAATTTAAATTCCAGGGTTCGGGAAACAAAATAGGACAAGACACTTTATCCTTTGTTAAATAGAAAGTGAGCAGGACTATGAGAAAGATAATTTCCCTTCCGTGGAAGTTACTCATGTGGTATCTGCAGAACCAAGTTTGTTTGACTCTTGGCCTGAGTTGTCTGGTTAAATCAGTACCATGACAATAAAAGCCCGTCAAACTATCCTTCTGACCAACTTGATTTTTTTTTGAACAGTATTAAATTTCTTTTTCTTTACTTAAATCAATCACGATATTTAAATTCTTGATAAGAATACAAACAATTTGTAGTCAGGTATTTTAATGATCTCCTAAAAACTGCAGCAGATTGACTGGCATAGAACAGGAACTGAATAAAAGTAAAATGTCAATTACTGTAGAGTAGGAATCTAGGAATCTCCAGCGAACTACTTCTCATTTTTCCAAAGCTCCTTTCACAGTGGAAATCCCTGAAGGTCACAGAGAACAGAACTTGGAGAAAAGGGGGACAAGTGACAGCAACAGACTCTAGGCTTCCAATAGTTGGAGGGCCTGTTGGAGACTATCATTTGTATATTACCAAAACTTTACTCCAGAAACATAATCAGGTTTTCACAGATCAAGTTCAAATAATTAACCTGATATTTCAACCTCCACTTCTTGCTCCACCTTGCTTAGGCATCCCAGATTCCAGTACTACCCAACAAGTATTCTAGAGTATTGTCAGACTATATTAGTGTTTCCCTTTATCTTGGTATTGCCAAGTGAGTCCTACATTTAAAATTTTGTATTCTATTATCTCCATGATTTATTAAATCATGTCTGGACTTCTGGGTTGGAATATTATATATTCATTTACTATGATTCAATAGGCATCTACTATGTGTGAGACACTAGTAAAATAAATAGGAATAAGCCTTACTTCCTGCCTTCAAAGAACTGAGGAATTCACAATGCAGTGTCTACTTCCCATATATAGCATATATGTTCCTGACTTTAAGCTTTAGTTTTTCCCTTAGCTGGAGTGTCCTATTGTCATTCTTTTATCAGTCTGATTCCTTTAGTTATCTTGTAGTCCAGCTTATGTTCTATCACAGCCGTAAATCATTTTCCAGTTTTTGTAGTCCCCATTAATTTTCTTTCTTCTTCTTTTTTTTTTTTTTGACTAGTACAGCTGGAATAGACCCTATTGCCTACTCAATATCTATTCCCCCATTTCTTCCTACCTACAGACTCCTATTTTGTTCAGAGTGGCAATGTGCTTAGTCCTGAACGATGAGTTATAATATTTCTAAGCCAATTATGACAAATCTGTTCCCTGATTTCTTTGCCTCCCTAGCAACCAAGGGTGGCCTTAGGACCCAGTCCTAGTCAATAAGATCTATGTGGCAATCTGCTTGAGAAGCTGGTTTCTCAGAAAGCTTTTTCTTTTCTGATAGAGGTAAAAAGTGATCCTTCTGCTTCCCTCTTTTTCCTTTGAATATGGACATTATACTTCCAACTGCAGCAACTATTTTGTGAACATAAGGCAACAAGCACACACACAAAAAGCAAAGATAAACCCAGAGATGTTGGCCCTGAGTTTATCACACACCAGCAGCTCTCTACCTCTGGACTTGTTACGTAAGAAGCACAAACCCCTATTTGTTTAAGCCACTCAAGTCAGAATTTCTGCTACTAAACGTATTTCTAACCAAGAAATAATTTTCAGAAGTTGAGTTATCCAAACTGTTCTTCCTAACTAGATGGTAGACACCGGTCACATTCTTGGTATTTAATAAATATTAATTTGCTTAATATCTTGATTATATATACTAGACGTTCAATAAATGTAATGAAATGCTCACTCTGAAAACAAGGGGGAAATTTCTGTTAAGAAAAGAGGATTAAACCAGGTCAAAACAGAAAAATTTGAGTATAAAATAAGAAGTTTTATGACAAGAATTTGTTACAACCTAGTTCAGTTATTAATACAATAAAAACAAACTTGTAAAAATTTCTAAAATTAGTAGAAGTATATTTTAAGTAAGAAATAAGACATTAGACTAAGCCCCAAAGGCACGGATGTTTTAAAGAAGAGATGATATAAATAAGATTTCTATTAAACATAGAGAAAACAATGCAATGCAGTTCTGGCTCTGTTAAAACTAAGTGAGGAGACAACATGCGTTAAATATCACTAACAACAAGACATTTTCTCTACCCCTCAGGTAGCACGGCTGTGACTCACCCAAATGCTCCACACTCCTTAGCATGCTAATTAGCTTCCAAAACCTTTCACCTGACGTTTGAACCCACGAGTAAGGAAACTATTACAGTATAGCATTTGCTTTTGGAGAAAAGGCTACATAAGTTAGGACAGAAGCTATTTTCAAGTCTTCCAAATATTACAAATAATGGGGAACTGTTGAAGAGAGAAATAAGTAGCTTTGGGTCGTTTTAGGTTAGTGACCTTAAATTTAAGGTATGATTTAATCAGAAGCCAGAGTAATCATGGCAGGAGGTGGGGAAAAAGACTTCCTGGATTTGGGGAGGACTTTGGTGGCAGCTTTCAGCTCGAGCTAAAGCTGCAGGATTCTGTCAGAGGCTTCACAAACACAGGGCTGCATTATGTAATGCATCTTGTATTCCTTTGTGAACTATTCCACAACAAAGTTTCATTAGTTTCCCCTCTCTAGACATTTTACCACTTCCAGGCTGCAACTTGTCCAGAAGGGAAACTTTCTACCTCAAATAAAAGTTTAAGTTGCAAGAAAACTGACATTTTTCCAGGAACTAAATCAAATTAATTTGAACTTTATACAGACTAGGAAAATACTTCTTAAGCTAGGTGGACTGAAGTAATCTCATTTGAAGAATTTCCAGACAATTCAGCCATAGTTTGAAATAGTTATCAAACTCTCTCTCGAGCTGTCATTTTCTGGTTATGTTATTCTGTGTTAAGTGTACCACTCTCAGAGGGTCACCGTTCAATATAGCACTTTATAGGCAAAATTGGAAGACAGCACGTTGCATGGATAGTACTTAGCAATACACTCTCATAAATAGTATCTTTTTTTCTCAAAACGAAATTTATTTTTGTGCCTGTCATGAGGATATTCTAAGGTTAAACACAGTCCTACATTATCAAATTTAGTTTTGGTATATAAAAATCTATCTTTTAGCAGTTTAATTATTTTTATCAATTACTAACATAATATTACATAATATTATTTTGATCAGCTGTAAAAATAATTTAAGTGTTGGACAGATTTTTCCCTCTTGACATTTCAAATGTTGGTTTAATGCCTGTCAATTAGACCCCTATGAAAGTGACTAAGGTTTACTGGGGAATACTGCATAGAACATGTCTGTTTGAGTTTCTGGGTTGTACATAGTCAAAGTTTAGATGGGAACCCCCAACGACCAAGTGGTATAAAAAAACGTGGAATTTGAATCTCAGCAGGTGGCACTCTTCCTTCTGACTTGGTCTTAAATGGATGCCCCCAGACTGTAATCTCTTGGGCAGAGCATGAGACTGAAGCATTCAATCGTGCTTATAGTGCTTAAGAACCAACTTCATGGGGATTGGGAATCGGGGAAAGTTACAGGTCAGGTATATGAATTTTGATTCTGCTGGCCTTTTTTCACTCAAAATGCATCACTCTTAAACCCAGAATTATGTCCTGTAAATTGTATAGTCATATTTCCCTATTTACTCAGGATAGTTTCAGTTCCAACTGTTCAGGCACAATTATTAATAGTGGTCACTTTCACTCTGAAAATTGCCCTAGTTTGGATGATGAATTATGGGGTTACCCTACATATAAGCTTTAAAAAATTTATTTATAACACCATTTACAGTGATAATCATTCTCTTTAGGGCAAGTTAAAATAGTCACTATTGGTCAACTTCTGTAAAGAAAAAGAGATAAACTAAAACTTTATTACTTTAATCCCAATGCTTCAACTGGAGAGATCTTGCCATATAAAAGTTTATTTTAAGATAAGAATAATTTCAGAAAATCATATTTCTATGAATTATTTAGGTTTTCTAATCTTAGGTAGTACTGGGGGTTTTTTTAGCCCTATTTCATACAAGAAGGTATATCTGCCCCTAAATTCTGTTGTAACGAAAAAAACACAGTTTATGAAGTAAAATTCTTTAACTCTTGGATCTGAATCCTAATTCAACTGTTTGCTCAGTTGGCAAATTCAAATAATCTCTGTGAACATCATTATTATTAACCCCTTCTAAACTACCTTTAAGGATATTTTAAAAAACAGAAGTGAAAGAGCTATACAGTCTGTAAAAAACTGACATGATTTCAAAATAGTTATTATTATTCATTTTTATAATAAAGACGGCTTTTGGATGGACTGCAGAAAAACGGCAGTAACTAAGACTGAGCACACATATGGGAGCAGGGGTCTTTCTCTAGAATCTCCTTCTTTTACAACTTCATCACATTTCTGGGTGACACCTGTGCATGGACATTGGTGGCCCACAAAGATCTAAGGGGGAAAGACTATGGACCTTGTGCACAGAGGCCTGAAAATGAAAGGCTGAATTTTCAAGTACACAATTGTGGTCAAAGGTTTTGTTACTGGTTTCATGAGTTTCTGATATAGATACTCTTGTCTCAAGGGGAAAAGGAAAGGGAGACTTGGGGGCAAGAAGAGCTGGAGTAGAAGGGCTAGTTTGTGGAACAGAACAATTTTCTCTTTGCTCATCACATTTTAAAAAGAGGTTCCTGGATCCCTACTGATATACTCCTCTTTCTTCTTCTTGATGATTCTCCTCTTTCTTCTCTGAAATTCTAAATTCTTTGGCCCAGAAAAAAATCTAGGTGTTCAGAGTTAATTCTCTTAGTGTGACATCAAAATTACATGGAAAGTGTTTTTCAGCTTTTCATCTATATGAATGTAACCAAATAATTTTATTTTTTAAAAGGTCTCTGATCTTTCCCCCCAATTTTTAAAGAGACATTTATTTCTTTTAGTAACTATGGGAAAGTTCTTATAAATTGCCCTTCATTTAAATAATTCAACAGGTAAATACACTAAATGGAGAGTTATTCCTTTAATGTGTGGCATTTTTGTCTGTTTACATTGACTACTGTGAGATTTAGGGCTCTAGTACCTAATGTGAGGCCCAAGACCTTCAGGTTTGTACAAAGTTTTATCAAGCAATTCTCTAATAATTCTGTTTTAAATATGTACTATTTGCAAAGGTGACTGGTAGGATAAAAGAGGAGTGAATGGTGAGAGCTTGCAGAGGGGAGAGGAATGCCAACAAGACTGTACTTGTGTACCCATGGGCTGAGAAAGAGCACTGGAAATGTCTCCCCATCACTTAGAGAGAAAAATCTCTCTCACACATTCCATCTATTAGAAGTTCATTTGTGTTTAACAAGCCCCTGTTTTAAAATGCAAATCTGCCTTGTGAACCTGTGAACTTCATTCACACCTTACTGTTAATTACTTTTATATTATAGAATCTGATCAACACTTAACTGATATTGGCAATCTAGGAATGATCAAATAGCTCAGGGTGCAAAAAAGGGAAATATGGGTGGAGTGGGGCTGGAGGCGGTAGGGTAAAGATTTCATTTGTGGGCAATAGAGCATACTGATATTTTGCAGTTTTGTCCAGTAGCTCGGAATACCACAAAGTGAGAACTTTTCTTGATTGCCAATGCCTGGCTGAGATCAGAACAGACCTGGAAGCCTGAAAATTTCAGGTTTCAAATATTTAGCCATAGCAAGTTAATTGAGTTTACTCTTTCCTGGAAACCTTTCTAGCTAAGTCTCACTATCTCCCCAAGTTGGCAACCCTGGACACTAAGACTCATGGTTCAGCCTCCCAGGTTTGAAGCTCAACTGATAAATGAATTCCAAAAAAATAGAAAAGTGAATGCGGCCCAGTCCTTTTTCATTGTCTCACTAGTCATTCACATTTTTGGAGACTATGGTATGTAATCCTAGAACATACTGTAAGCAGTTTCAGAAGAATATAAGATGATATATTATTTCTATATCTGTTTTAGTAAGTGCCATTCAATCTGATATCAAATGTTGCAAAATTTGAATTAGACTTCAGTTGACTTAAACTGCAAGTCTTGGTTAGGCAGGAATTAAAGGAAAAATATTTTATGACCCCCTTATAACATTATTAATCACCTCTCCTTTTATATGAAAAATAAATATGCTAAAATCTTCATTGTTAAGAAAAGGGGTCATCTTTCCCACCAAAATGGCTAATTTTAGTTTTTATGTGGTTTGATACATTTGTAAACTATTACATGAAAACATATGGTTGGAACATGCTTATTCCTTCATGAGTATTCTTTTGAGGATGCAAAATATTCCTTAGTTGTTCCATGTGCTATTTTGTTGTGCTGATGATTTCTTGTTCTAAATATTTTTTTTTCTTTTTCCAGCGTTAATGAAATGAATTCTAATAAGGAAAAAAAGAAGCTCTCTAATGAAAATCTCTTTCCTGCAGATGTGGGCTGGGAACAGACATAGGTCACAGGGGGACAGCAAACATGATGTCACACATTCTTCAATCAATTGATCCCTTTGTGATTTATTCACCTGAACGTATTTTGACAAGCAGTGAAGTAATAGTGGAAAAGGGATTATTTGTGTGGCTAATTTTCATTTACCTATAAAGTACTAGACAAGTTTTTCTTTTTATTTCTTACTAGCTACACACTTTTATGACCCATAAGATCAGTGAACCACCATTTTAAGCTATGTCACTGATAAGGAACAGTGAAAAGTCCCACAGGTATTAAAACTTCACAAAGCCTGACCTTGGAGTTTTGGTGTATGATTCTCTAGTTGATCTTTGAGTATAATAGTCAACTATTAAATTGGCATGGTTGAATTGCAGGTCTTTCAAATAGAAGGGTATTGTAGAAAAACTGAGAATCCCTCCAACTTTTAAGTTTGATTTCTTACTTTATATTTTGCCCTTACCTTTCCTTATAATACTCCTCCTTTTCCCCCTATGTGTATTTATTCCCATACCTTCCCAATTCTGCTTGACAGAGATACTCTACTGTTTTGGCATATGAAAGAGTCTCTATAAATACTTGTTGAATGCACAAAAAGCCACTTGGACAAATATTTTGAAGTGGAAAAATAGAAAAACATTAAAATAATAAGCAAATTAACAAATCTACAGCTTTGGGAAAAAATCCATGAAAGTAACAAAATGATTAATAATTTTAAGTACATTTAGGAAGGATGAAGCCTAGAAGATTAAAAATTAGAAATTCTAGAATTAGAAAAGAAAAGAAAAACAATACAGTTCAACACAGTTGAAAGCACATGCAGAAGGAAGCTAATACATTGTTTATTAAGAAATTAAATCTAAAGGCTGAAATTAGAATGCTAGTATTATTGTATCAAAAGCAGAAAATTACTTCTTTCTTTTCCAACTCTAGAGTGAAAAACAAATTCTCTAATGCCACCAAGAACAGAATAGGGAGAAATGTTTGGAATTAAATAGTTGTAGTATATAAAAAAGCTAGTTGTTCAAGGTAAGCCAGATTGGTTTGTGTGGTACTGGTCTCTAAGATGACCCCCTATGATCCCTGCCTCCTGGTATGCCACACCCTTGTATAGTCCTACATACAACCCCTGTGAGGGCTGACCTGTGTGACCAAAACAATGTGGCAAAAGTGATTTGTATGACTCTCAATGTGAGGTTAGAAAAGCCATTGCTGTTTCTCCTTACTCTCTTTGATCACGTGCTGTGGGGAAGCCAGCCCCTATGTTGTGAAGACACTTAAGCAGCCCTGTGGAACGGTTCATTTGGCAAGAAACTGAGACAAATAGTCAACACGGACTTCTGAATCCTGTGAGTGAGCCACCTTGGAAGTGGATCTTCTAGCCCTAGTCAAGCTTTCAGATGACTGCAACCCCTGCTGACAGCTTGACTGCAGCATCACGAAAGATGAAAGATCTGAAACCAGAACCACCCCGCTAACCTGCTCCTGAGTTCCTGGTCATGAGAGATTCCTAAAAGATAATGCATGTTTTGTTTTAAGTCACTAAGTTTTTGAGGTAATATATATATATATATATTTAGCAATAGATAACTAACGTAATGATTGTGGCTTTTTTTTTTTTTTTTGTACCTCAGGTATACGGAATTGGATAAATCATAATCTTTGGTACATGATGCATACTCATTATTGGGCCATACCTGGCCTACTTTTATTCACATAGTTATTTTTTAATGAAAACAAAGTAAATCTTTTAAGTCCCTGAAAGAAGAGAGTTAGGAGCTTTATAATAACCTACATCTATCGATATAGTTTTCCCCATCTTACACTCTTGCCTCTTCCACCCAAGATAACCATTATCCTGATTTTTAAGTTTATCATTTCTTTGTTTTCCTTTTCATGTAGTTTATCACATCTATAGGTATTCTTAAATTTATGTTTGTGTATATGTATATATATTATGTATGCAATGTGTATATATTTTGATTGCTTTTAACTTTATAAAATGCTATTATGCTCTACATAATGTTTTGAGATTTAATTATTTTCACTTAATATTATACTGTTAGCATTTATCCATGTTGCATACCACTGCAGTTCATTCATTTTGTGTCTAACTATTGATGTTGCCAAGGTGGTAAGTAAGACAGAAAAATGGGACTAATAAGCCCTTATATTATGGAATTATGTAGTTGTGGGTAGGCAGGATAAAGTATATTTAGGATATAATCTAAATAAATTAACTAGCTCTAGAAATGAAAAAAATAAACAGAAAATTAATATAGAAATTAAAAAAATTCTTTCCCTATGGATAATGGATAAGCAATAGCATATTTTTTTAAACTGTACATGCTTATTGTAAATATAATATAGTTTATTATACACAGACATACGAACTATGGGCCCCACAGATGTTTGTTGAAGTGATTATTACAAAGATCAAAGATACATGAAAGTATAGTAAAAGTAAATGTTAATGGTCTAAAGGAACCATTGTAGGAGACTACACTGGTGAGCGAATACCAAAGATCACCTAGTCTTACCTTTAAGAATTCACATAAAACATTTTTATGTAAATAATAATTATGTACAGAAATTTTCTTTACTACCAACGGTTCTAAAACACATATACATTATCAAAGAATTCCTATATATGATTAATTAATAACCACCTCAAACCTTTATAACTACAATCTACAGCATTATTGACAAATCTAATTAATTATGTAGCCAAATGGTGAGGATCTCTCAACCTCACCTCTTACCCTCTTCCCAAACACTCAAAGACTATATTCCTTTGTCTTGCTAGCGTTATCCAGAAGCTGGACTCATTTGTTAATTCCAGAAATGTTTTAACTATATTTGTTTCAGCCAGCTGTTTCTTGATATCTTTCGGGCCAGCATCAGTTTACAATGGATAGTATTGCTGAAATTCAGTTATCTTATTTTAGTATTATTATTAGTTCCCCCACATTCACTCCCTCCCGCACCCCCACCCAGTGCCCCAAGGAGGGTTACTGAGTCATAGAGATTTAATATAAGCTAAACAGACGTCTAACACAAGTAGACTTTTGTTATGGAGTAGCCAAATTAATTTTATCCATTAAATTAGGATTTATCTAGCCACTTGGCTTTATAAAATAGACACAACCACTTTCTCTGACTTGACACAAACACAAAGAAGGTGTATGAAGACTATAAAGCAGGAGATATCTCATTCTTAGTTCTTCACTAAACAAATTATGTAGGATTGAGGAATAGAGGAAAACAAATTGATGAAATAGAGCCCTCAACTATGGTATAAAATCCAGAGCATGGTCAGAAAAGAATGCAGAAGATTAGCAGAATTATTGAAGGTGATCATAAGTACTGATAGAATAGAGTCACCTTTTCATCCTTAGTCATTTTCCTAAGGCCTTTTATAAAAATAGGGCATAAATATTTTAGGAACAAATTTTTCTGAAATTTCTCAGTTTTCAAAAAATCTCTACACAAAAAAGGACTATATGAAAAGCAGCTAAGTGGGAGAACAACAGGAGTCTGTGGACCAAAAAGGAGGCTACCCAAGCCAGCCCTTGCCTTGATGCCCTCTCTCAGTAGGATTGCAGTGGATGGGAGAAGTTAGGGAAACATTTATGTGGAGACGAAAAAAGCAGTGGAAACCCTAGTTTACAGAGAGTGAAAGGCATATCTTTTCTCCCTTCTACTAGAGATTGTATTTGGAAAAGGAAGCGTCTACTTTCTTCTAATGAAAACTACTTCTTCCTAATGAAAACTCCACTAGGAACATTTGCAATAGTCAAGGCACAAGGCAATGGTAATGGGAAAGAGAGACCAGTTTTAAGATTTGCTTTGGAGGTTGAATTGATACAATGTGGTGAAAACAAGTTATATTGAACAATAAGTCAAAAAATAGAATAATCTCTTTCTTCCAGTCTATTGCTATAACTGAGAGTTAGTTGACTTTTATACTGCAAATATAAAGAAAAAAGTTTCATTCAGCCTCCTATAATCATGCCAATATATTTTCTATTAAATTTCCATTCAAACTCTCTATTTTGTTTACTTACAAGGGATATGATCCCCTTAAACTTTCCCAGACAGTTTGTATGGAAATCAGTTGCTAAGGGTATTCCTAAGGGAAACTGCAAAATGTTGGAAGATAAATAACTTCAGTACAATATGCAGATTAAGTAGAGGGGAAGGCTTAAGAGTTACTTTTAGTAAGGAAAAGAAAAGACTTAGAATTCTGGGCTAGAGTTGCTAATCACTGATTGGAAGGAACTTTGTCAAGGTAGTTTACCCTTCTTAAGAAGGGAGGACTTCCACATTTTTCCTTGTAGGAATAAAGGTAAGAGTTATCATGGAGAGGAAGCTGAAAAGGAATGCTCATCACTCCTAACCTTACAAAGTTCCTTTTCTTCCTCCCTCTACCTCTACAGCTCTTTCCTTTCTTTTAGCTCAAAGATAAAGAACCTAAGAACAGGAAGACACAGATGGCAGCTGGGAGGTCTCAAAAAGTCTAAAGTGAGGTTAAACTTCCAGGAAAAGCTTTTGGCAATTTACTTAGGTTGAGCGAAAGAAGCCATGTGATGTGCTAGGGAAAGCATGGGTTTTGGGTCAGACAGCCATGAATTTGAAACCAACTCCACTACTTATTATCAGCATGTCCTTGAGCAAGTTAACCAGCCTGTTTAAACCATAATCATCTCTAAGATGATGATTATCTATGTGTTATACATACTATGCAGGTTCTCAGTAAGTACTAAGCACTTCTCTAGTATCTCTCTAAACCAGATTTGGAGTAAGGAGCTAGTAATCATGACATTTATGGAAGAGAAAGGAAAGATGTCTAGTCCTGAGAGCACTCACTGTCTGTAACAACCATTTGACTATTGACCAGATGGTACTTTGTTGATATCTCTTCCTTTGCTAATTGATAAAATGCTAGGAGTAGAAGAAAAAGGATTAATCTCTAATTTCCATCATTTGAAAAAAAACTAAAGATCAGAACTAAGGAACAGAAGACAGTACTAGATTATTTTTAAGGTTAATCCTTTAGAGATTTTTCACAAGCATAACGTGTTTAAATTTTCCACATTATAGAACATGTTTTCCACTTATACTTTGATATGGCTTTCTATCAGAAGAGTAAAATGATGTACTTTAAGAGTAAATATTCACTAAATTTTGTGCTTTGTTTTGACTAGTTGTTTTAACCATATTTTTAAATTTGTTATGATAGTCCTTCTATTATTGCTTTAGCACTGCAATTAATAAAAAATTTACTAAGGAACTTATTAGTTAACATAATTAATACTTATTATTTATTACATACTATACATTGTACTAATCACAGTCTTATTAGTATTTTAATACCATTAATATCTATGAACATATTATATATAATAACAATAGAAACCTTATTGAATGCTTTTCGCATACCACATTTTGCTAAGCATTTTATATACATTTTCACAGTTAATACTTTCACAGACCTAATGAGCTAAGTATCATAAGCTAAATGAGGAGACATGATAATCTTCTCTTATTAAGGAAAAACTCACCATACCCAGTCTTCTAAGCACTGATAGAATAGAACAGCAATATCTTAAATTTAGAAAGTGCCATTCAAAAAAGTGTACTATTAACTATTTTACTAATTTGTGTTCTATACAATAACAATGTTATATTACAGAGGACTGGCTTCCTCCTAAAAGACAGCATTTGATAAATTATATACAATAAGGCACTAGACTAACAGCTTAATAGAGGAATGAAATTCCATCTGAAGTACAGAGAGAATTTAGAAAAACCAAACACTTTAGCTTGACTAGAATTTGCTCCAGTATATTGCAAAGTTCATAAATATAGTAGGCAAAGGTCACCAACACTGTCAGGGAATTATCATTAAGTTTCAACACAAAGGCAACAAACTCAAACAATGCAAATACAGAAAGTAATGCTCCCAAAATAAAAGTAAAGCAAATATTATGATTTACTCCAGCTCTTACTCCTTTGGCTACCCAGCAGCCTCAGAAATTAAATATTTAAATATTTTTAAATAATACATCTTTAAGCAGTTGACTAATATGTTACTAAATAAATGATCCCAATTACATTTGAAGTGTCTCCCAGTTCAAAAATTTAACCTATACCCATCCATTTCCTATCTCCCCAAATAATACAATAACTTACTTATCCCATAGTTTAATCTGGCAGAGGAGCCAAAGAAGATATGTTGTTCTTTCCCTGTTACTTTACTTCAGGAAAGGAAATACAATATGAACCATATGGAAAACCTTACATGTGTGTGTGTTTGTGTGTCCCACCACCACAATGCTTTTACTACTAACTCTCTTGTTGACCCAATACAAAATGTTACCATTCAATTAGATGAGTCTCCACAAAGTTAGAAACATTCAAGTGAAATTCATAAAATAAAAACGATGAATGGACTCCAGAAATTCTAGTTCTTGAGATGCTGATTACACAGAAAAGGGCTATTAAAAGTGAAAGGGTTAGTAGAAAATCTTCCGGGCTTATTTATTAAGAGAATGTGGAATTCCATCAGATTTTTTTCTAAAGAAACCACTAACAATGTTGTAGATCTACAAAACCTAAAAGGGTGCACAATGGACTCGAGTCTCTGCTTTGTGATACGTGGGTATGCTTTATCAGGATGTACTTCCTCTTTTACAGGATCATATAGGTGAATGAACTGACACAGTCCATAGAGAAGAGAAGTCCACATATGTCATAAGGATAAAATTGATTTGATCTCAAGTTCTATATACATTAAAAAAACTAATTCTAATCCAAGCCTCGAGGAACTCAGTACTGTTGGTGGTGTTTTGCCTCTAGAATGTTCTCCTTCTTTTGCTTCTAGAATACAACTCAAATTACTTTAAATTTACACTAAGTAGGTTATATATTTCCCAAATCTTTTATAAAAAGATAGGCTTAATGAGACAACTTTTAAAGGCCAGTTGGAAATGTCCTTTTAAAAGCAGTAATAATAACAGGAGCAATACTAATAGAATAAGAATGAGTAACTGAATGCACACTATGTATCAGGCACTATGCTCAGAGTTTTACATGCATTCATAAACTAACAAGGCAATCAATACTTTTGAGAATCTACTCCAGACTAAGTAAGCACTATACAGAGTATGTCACACACACAAAAAAGATAGAAGCAATTTTAATTACACAACAGAGCTAGAAAATATAATGGATAAGGGAATCATGGGAGATTTTTGGTAAAACTGAATAGGTCCTTTGAATCTTTCCAAATATCCCTAATGTCTGCTTTTAAAAAGAAAAAAAATCTATAATAATTTTGAAAAAAATTATTCACAAAGAAAACTCCCATTCTTTTATATGAAGCACTAATTCTTAACTTCTTAAGACACCCAATATTCTCTACTATTTCTGAAAAGTCATTGAGAAGTAGCCATAAAATCTTAAATAATAACTTAAAATAGTCTTCAGAAATAAACAGGCCAAGAAGAATTCTTAGAATATGCACTGGCCTCCATGCACATTTTTCAAAGCCATGTACTTTTATCTGTCAGCACTTTCTTCTGTTGTTTTTTATATCCTTAGGTTGAGGAATACCAGCATTTGTTTACTGAGAGTGCTTCCACAAATGCATATTCTTATGAAGACCAAGAAAACAAGAAGAAAACATGAGAGTCATAGTATTCTGAGGTCATTTAGTCTTTTTTCTTTTTACTATCACTATTATTAGGTCTACTGCCTTTTTCTAATAGGCCAAATCTTTCATTAGACCCAAAATATAGCACTCTTTATTTAGGACCTGGACATAAATATCAGTTGCTCAGTTGCTATTTTCATGGTCATTTTAAGCAATTTCAACCATAAATGCTTTAATATCCTGAATATCCTAAAGCTAAGTACAAATATACTCCCACCATATTCTTCTATGCTAAAAAGTAATGTAGTTGGAATAAAGTTTCATTAAAATATATGAGGGAAATTGGTACATTACTAACATTTAAAAATGTAACAATATACGTGATAGTCATAGGACATAAGATGTAGTTAGGACTTCAGAATTTCTGATGCATCATTTTAAAACATCTTTTATCATTTTGATAAAGCCGAGGTCAAGTTTCTAAAAATGCAACTTGTTAAAAGCAGGAATAAATGAATGAGGGATGAGTCAGCTCATTTGATGGAAAGGGTAAAAAAATACTTCAAAAGCACACCACATGACTTAGTAAATAAATATTCAGTGTATAAAAATGCAGTTGCCATCTGGCGTTGATAGACTGGGCTAGAATATGTGTTTAAAGAAAAGCAGGAGAGGAAATAAGTCAGCCAGGTTAATGTGCTCTTGTCTGTATTTCATAATTCAGGTATTAGGTGCTTTAAAAAAATATTCACTACAAAAGAAACTGTATTACAGTCAGACTTGTGCAGTGTTTGTTGGGGGTGGGTGAAGAGGAGTAAAATAAGACAAGACCCAATGACACCTATATAAGCTAAAAACAAGAGTGTTTTAGGTAAAGCAGAATTCTCGATCATGTGATAATACTGCCAAAACACCAGCTTTACGGTTAAATGCAGGGAAGTGGTAAGCCTACATTTGGAAAGAAGCTGAAATCTTGCTTATTGTCATCTTTGAACATTCAATTATTCTTTTCTTTGGCAATGACTCTTTAAAAGTGTAGAGTAAACCAGAGAATAAACAAAACTATTGGTTGGATAGTAGAAAGAAGGAAAAATTTGAAAGTCCTGAAATTCTTTGAAGTTTTTAAGCTTAGAGTTTGCTATTAACTTTGCAATATGTAATCAAACAAAAAGTAAATGTGAAGGACTTTATATCCCTCTTGCTCAAGAAATGAAGCAAATTTAGAAAACAATATCATTCACAAAAGAAAACTGAACATAATCAGTGAAAACTTGCCTGAAGTAGCAATGCCTAACCAAGGCCATATCTGGGCTTGTTATTAGATTCCTCTTTCCTTAACCTTGAACATTTCTTGGGTTTCCAAATCTTGACAATTTCTGTTTTACCACATCTCTTGGAATCAAGGCAACAGGAAAAAAGAAACGTTTTAACACAGCTTTGAAGGTTAATTAGGACAGTGCCCGGGGAAACTGTTAGCAAAATGGATGAAGCACTTCAGGTGAGAGTTGATTAGAGTCAAGCATATATCTTTTCAAAAAATTGAGGTAAAATTTACATAAAGCAAAATCCATGGATTTTAAAGTGTATATAGTGCAAAGAGTTTTGATAAATGTATACACCTATGTAACTGCTATCCTAACAAAGATTAAGTTCCTTGTGCCCCCTTCCAGTCAATTCCCATCTCTCGTAACAACCAATATTCTGATTTTTACCACCATAGTTTTGCCTTCATACAAATAGAATCATACAATATGTAGTCTTTTGGGTTCTGGCTTCTTTTGCACAACATATCTCTGAAATTCACCCACAGTGTTGTCTGTGTTATAGTGCATTCGTTTTGTTTGCTTATTAGTAGTCTATTCTATGAATATACCACATTTTGTATACCATTTTCTATATTTGGGTGTATCCATTTTTAACCAATTATGAATAAAGTTACTGTAAGCATTCTTGTGCAAGTCTTTTTGAGGGTATAGTTTTCATTTCTTTTTGGGAAATACCCAGGAATGCAATTACCAAGCAATAGGGTGGGTAGGTAAATGTTTAACTCTATATGATTCTAAGCGTTCCAAGGTGGAACATTCCCACTAGCAAATGTAAGAATACCAAGTATTCTACAACCCTGCCAACACTTGACTGTGTCAGTCTTTTTTGTTTTAGTCATTCTAGTAAGCATGAACTATGATCTCCTTGTGGTTTTAATTTGAATTTCCCTGATGACTAGTGATGCTGAATAGCTTTTAATGAGTTTATTGGTCATTTTAGATCTTCCATTGTGAAGTGCCTATTCAAGTTGTTGCCCATTTTTAAATTTTGTTTGTGTACTTGTTATTGATGTGAAGTTATTCCTTACATACGCTGAACATGAGTCCTTTTTTGATACACGTATTGCAAATATTTTCACCCAGTCTGTTGCTTGCCTTTTTATTTTCTTAACAATGTCATTTGATAACCAGAAGTTTTTAATTTGGATGAGGTCTGGTTAACCAATTTTTTGTTTTATGTTTAGGGCTTTCTGTGTCCTATAAACATCTTTGCTTACCTCAAGGTTATGAGGGTTTTTTCTTTTCCCTATGTGTCATTCTAGAAGCACTTACGATCTTAGTTTTTGTAGGTGTTTAATACATATCAAATTAATTTCAGTGTGTAGTATAAGATAGAAGCCAAGGTTTAATTTTCTTTTTCTGTATGCTTATTCTTAATTGTTCAAGCACCATTAGTTGAAAAGATTTTCCTTCTCCCAAATTAATGATATTGTCATCTTTGTTGATATTAGTCAACCATATGTTTGGAGTCAATATCTAGATTCTCTCTCTATTCTGTTCCAATGGCCTATTTGTGAGGTGTTTTTTTCTTGGTAGGGGAGGTGATAGTATAATCTGTTTTTATTTATACTTATAGAAAGTCTTGAACTAGATAGTGTGAGTGCTCCAACTTTGTTCTTCTTTATCTATGTTATTTGCAATTCTATATGCATTTTAAAATTAGTTTGACAATTTCTCCAAAAATTAGGAAAAAAGGAAAACCCTGTTGAGACCTTGACTTGAATTGTGTTGACTCCATAGATCAATTTGGGGAGAAATCATACTTTAATTAAATATTGAGTATTTACCCACAAACAACGGATATTTCTAAGGCTTTTTTAGTTCTGAGTGTAGAGGCCTTATATTCTTTTGTTAAACTTATTCCTAAGTATTTTGTATCTTAATGCTATTGTAAATTAACTTTACAATTTCATATTCAAATTATTTGCCACTACTACATACAAATATAATCAATTTTTGCTTAAAGATCCTATGACCTTTCTAAATGCATTTTTAAGCTCCAGTAGTTGTTTTGCATATTCCTTAAGATTTTCTAATGTAAACAATCATGGTATATGTGAATAAAGACAGTTTTCTATTTTTATTTTATTCCTTTTCTATTTTTTTAAAATATTAATTAATTAATTAATTTTTGGCTGCATTGGGTCTTTGCTGCTGTGTGTGAGCTTTTCTCTAGTTGCGGCGAGTGGGGGCTCCTCTATGTTGCAGCGCATGGGCTTCTCATTGCGGTGGCTTCTTTTGTTGCGGAGCATGGGCTCTAGATGCGTGGGCTTCAGTAGTTGTGGCATGCAGGCTCAGTAGTTGTGGCTTGCAGGCTCTAGAGCGCAGGCTTGGTAGTTGTGGAGCACGGGCTTAGTTGCTCCACGGCATGTGGGATCCTCCCAGACCAGGGATCAAACCTGTGTCCCCTGCATTGGCAGGCAGATTCTTAACCACTGAGCCACCAGGGAAGTCCTCCTTTTAGATTTTTTAACCTTTATTTTTCTTGCTTTATTACTCTGGCTAGGATCTTTAGTATAATATTGAACAGAAATAGTAAAAATAGGTACCTTTGCCTTGTACTAGATATTAGGCAGAAAGCATTTATTCAGCCTTTCATATTTAAGTATGATATTAATTGTAGGTTTTTCTAGAAGCCCTTCATCAGATTGAGGAAGTTCCTATCTCTTCCAGTTTTCTGACAGTTTTTATTAAGAATGCCTATTAAATTATTTAAAATGCTTTTTCTGAATCTATTGAGATCCTATTTTTCTTTTTTATTCTAGTAATATGGTGAATTTACATTGATTTATTTTCAAATGTTAAGCTAAACTTGCATTCCTGAGATAACCTTTAGTTGGTTGTGAGGTATTACTGATTTTATATATTGCTGCATCTTTTTTATTAATTTTTTCTTTTTTTTTAATTGAAGTGTAGTTGTATTTGCTAATATTAAAAAAAAAAATTACTGTGCCCAGACCCATGAGGGATACTGGCTTGTAATTTTCTTATCTTTTTCAGCTTTTGCTAATTACGGTTATGCTGGCCTCATAAAACAAGTTAGGAAGTGTTTTCTTCTATATTTTCTGAAAGAAATTGTTTGGATTAATATTATTTCCTCCTACAATGTTTTATAGAATTCTTCAGGGAAACTATTTAGGCCTGGGGTTGTCTTTTTAGGAAAGTTTTTGATAACAAATTCAATTTCTTTAGTAAATATAGGGTTATTCAGATTTCCTGTTTCCTGTATCAGTTTTGGCAACATGTATTTTAAAGAAATTATCTGTTTCATCAAAGTTGTTGAAATTATTGGCATTAAGTGCTCATAATATTCTCTTGTTACCCTTTTAATATCTGTGTGATAAGTAATGATACCCCCTTTCATTACTGATATTGGTAATTTGTATCTTTTCTTCTTAATCATTATTTCTAGAGGCTTATCAAATTCATTTATTTTTTTAAACAATCAAGTTTTCCCTTTGTGTATCTTTATTGTTTGTTTTCTGCTTCTTGGATTTTTGTATTTATTTCCTTTTTTCTACTATTTTAGTGTTTAATATGATCATATTTTTTCTACTTCATTAAAGTGAAAACCTATGTCATTGATTTTAAACCTTTCTTC
Source organism: Hyperoodon ampullatus (assembly GCF_949752795.1). Taxonomy (NCBI): domain Eukaryota; kingdom Metazoa; phylum Chordata; class Mammalia; order Artiodactyla; family Ziphiidae; genus Hyperoodon; species Hyperoodon ampullatus. The sequence continues at coordinate 85,791,631 of NC_136918.1, read as the reverse complement.
TTTCTTCTGATTAAGGATGAAAGCCCTAGATTTCTGCCAAGACCTTCTTTAACCTGTATTATAAATTTCAGTATATTGCATTTTCAGTATAAGTTGATTTAAAATACTTTAAAATTTCTCTCATGACTTTATCCTTTCAACTGTGGGGTATTTAGAAGTTTGTGGTTCAATTTCCAAGCGGTCTTTTCTAGATATTTTGTTTTTTTATTTATCCTTTAGTTACATTATGATCAGGGAACATATTTTGTAGTATCTCAATCTTTTGAAAATGTTTGTAACTCATTTGATGGCCCAGATTGTGGCCTACCTTGATAAACATTCCATGTGTAGCTGTAAAGAATGCATATTTTGCAGGTGGGAATAGTGTTCTATTCAAGACAAATAGGTCAAGGCATTTGATGGTGTTTTTAATATCTTTATGTCCTTACTGATTTTCTGTCTACTTATGCCATCAAGTACTGGGAGAAGGGCATTAAAATTTCCAGTTGTTATCATGGATTTCTCTATTTCTCTTTATTTTTTTTGCTCAGTTTCTGCATATATTTTTATTACTTATGTCTTCATGATAATTAGACACACATCATTATAAAAATCCCTCTTTATCTCTAATAATACTCCTTGTCTTAAAGTTTACTCTGTCTAATACTAATATAGCCAATCCAGCTTTCTTATGCTAACTCATACTGTAGGTATATCTGTATATATCTCCCTATTCTTTTACTCTCAAGATAACCATAACTTGATATTTAAAGTGCTTTCCTTATAGACAGTATATAGTCAAGTCTTACTTTTTAATCCAGTCTGACAGTCTTTGTCTTCTAATTGTAGTGTTTAGACCATTTACACTGAATGGAATTATTGCTATGGTTGAGTTTAGATTTACCATCTCATTATTTGCTTTCTATTTTTTTTTCCTTTTTTGTTCCTCTGCTTTCCTTTCTGTTTTTAATGGCTTAGTAGGTAATTTATTATTCCATTTTAAATCCATTATTGGCTTTTTAGCTGTACTTATTTTGTATTGGTTATTAGCAGTTGTTCTTGGGATTACAATATGCTTCTTTAATTTATCACTGTCTACTTAGACTTAATATTGTACCACTTCATGTAAACGTGTGAGTCTTACAGGAGTATAATTCTATTTACCACCACTCCGTCCTTTGTAGTATTTTTATATATTTTTAAATTTATAAATATTATAGATCCATGATAAAGTTATAATTTATGCATTAAGCAAGGAGTAGTTTTTTAATTAGCAGAATTAAAAACATATTCTTTTACATGTACTTAGATATTTACAACTTATGGTTTTTTTCATTCTTTTTTTAAAACTAAGGACATCTGATGTCTTTTCAGCCTAAAGAACTTCCTTTCACATTTCTTGTACGAGTTCTGCAGACAACAAATTTTGTTTATATGAAAATTCATTATTTTTTCACCTTTGGAAGATATGATTACTGTAAGTAGAATTCTGGATTGACAGTTTTTCTTTCTAATCATTGTTTCTAGCTTCCATCATTTACGATGAGGTGTCAGCTGACATTTATTTATTAATCGTTCCTCTATAGGCAATCTATTCCCCAAATACCTTTGGCTGCTTTCAAGATTTTTCTTTTTATCTTTGGCTTATAGAAGTTTGAAAACAATGCCTACATGTGGTTTTTCTTGTATAATTTTGCTTTTTCACTTAATTTTGAACATTTTCTGCTATCATTTCTTCAAATATCATTTTTGTCCCATTTTCTCTTCTTCCATCTCCAATCTGCTGCTAAGAATTATTTTTATTTCAGCTATTGTACTTTAACCCTTTGGTTCTTCTTAATAATTCCATTGATTTTCTCTTCTCCTGAGATACTCCAAGAATATTAGACTGTTTGATGTTGTTCTACAGATTACTGACACTCTGCACATTTTTTCAGTCCTTTTTCTCTCTCTTCTTTATACTAATAATTTTTATTAATCTGTATTCAGGTTTACTGACACTTTATTCTGCCATCAATATGATGTCAAGTCTCTCCAATTATTTTTTGTTTATTTGTTTCAGGTATTGTACCTTAAGTTTTTGGTTTTTTATAAAATATTTTCCATTTCTCTGCTTATTTTCTCATGTTTCCTCTTATGACCATATTTTTCTTTAAGTCCTGAATATATTTATAACTTTTGCTTTAAAGTCCTTGTATGCTAATTAAAACATCTATATTACCTAGGGATTTGTTTCTATTGATTGTTTTGTATTTTAGGTTAGCAGTCACATTTTCCTGTTTCCATGTCCAGTCATTATTGAATTGTATTTGTATCTTATATATGATATAAGACCCTCAGTTCTGTTATCTTCCTCTAAAGAATGGTTTTTAATTCTAGTAGGCAATTAAATTACTGGTTGACTGCCTTGACATTGTGGTGGCTTAGTTTTGTACTTTGTTAGGGCCTTTCAATGTTACAGTTTTGTCCCTTTTTCTCAAATTAACTTCTTAGTCCTGATTCACCATCTATATTTCTAAAGTGTGGCCCTTCTGTGTTTTAAGCAAAGCTTTAGACATTTACCAAACCCTTACAACTTAGTTAAACTCATACTCCTAATTTTGTCTTCCCTTCATCAGTTATATTTTCTCAGCTCTTCCAGCCTTCTAGTTGTTCCTTTTCTCCAAGTCCTTATAGACTCCCCTCTACTTGCATAGTCCACAAATCAGCCAAGACATTAGGAGAGTTTATATACAGATTTATGGGTGCCCTCCCTCTGTGGCTCCATCCTTTCCAAAATTTGCTCCCTTAATTTCAGCCACTCTGCCAACTCTGAACTCCATTCTCTGACACCCCAATCCAATAAGATTGTGGCTTGCTGCTTCAATTCTAACTGTCCCATACCACACAGACTGAAAAGTTCCTTGAGGGAAAAAGCTATCATAAATGTGGATTTCACCCAGTACGTTTCACTCCAGATTCTGTCTGCTTTTGGTCACTTTCCAGCTCCTTCAAATAATTGTTTATCAGTTTTCAATTGTAGTTCAGTTTTTTTGTTTTTGTTTTTTTTAATTGCAACCAGAGTTTAGAATTGTTATCTATGGATATCTTTGTCCTGAAATAGTACAAGCTACTCCTCCATTACCAAAATCAGAGCTATCAAAAGTGCTGTTTTATGGTAGATAGTATTTAGAAATTGATTTGGAAAATTGCATTATAATCAAAGTGTCAGCAAGTTTTCTTTTCTCAATAGACTGCTTTTTCCTTATGAGAAAAGACTTTTTTTTTTTCATCTTTTAAAAAAGTAATTCACAGTGCCTTGGAAAATGGTATGTATTCCATTTACTAAACATGGCCAGGAAATATTTGTATAATTAAATTCAACAGGTTACTCTATATGAGTGAAATGAAATACAGTTACAAAGAAAGAAAGGCACCTTAATGAGAATGCTTGGGAGATTAGTGATGTGAGATATTTCTGATTATGACAGAGAATCTGAACATGTGGTACAGCTGTGCAGGGAAAATGGGTAATTTCATCCTCATCATTTATAAAGCCTCATTCTAAGACAAACGTTTACTACGTATTTTATATAGATGAATTTATAAAGTGGCCCAGGTAGTCAGACCCCAGAGTGAAATTTCAACCATTTTCTCATATTGCCTACTTAGAATTGAGATCAAACTCATTCACAGTACTCATCACTTGTTCTAACAATATGCATTTCCTATTAATATTTTTCCCATCTCCTACATTAGCAACTTCCTTCTTCTGTCATGTAAACTTGCTCTCCATCCTTCCCATAATATTCTTGTTCATTTTATGGAGCAGCAGAAAAATGGAGCTCTCTGATTGAAGCAGGGAGTGGTCAAAAAATACCTCTGGAATCAGTGAACCTGAAACAGCCTCTCCAGTTCTGTCCACCCCTTTTGTCCTTTAGAAATCAGTCTCAAATTCATCTCTCCCAGACAGCCTCCAGTATTTAATCTGGAGTTTTTAACCTACTACCCCATCTCACCAATTACCATGGAAAATTGATATAACAGACCAATTGTTAATTATTTATTTTTATGTCTCAACAACATTCCAGGTGCTGTGAGGAAAACAAATTAAGAACAAGACAAGGTCCTTAGCTACAAATTACACCTTGGTTACGGAGAGTCTTACCCATCACACAGTGACCTACAGTGTAACCTTCATCCAATTTACCAATCTCTATGTATGTATATATTCTGATATGTTTTTCCACTTTTCTTTCTTCTCTGCAATAATTTTATGCAGGCTATTCATTTCAAGAACCTAACTGGCTTCCTATTGGTACCCATCCCTTAAACCCTGAGAACGGAGGACCGAGTGGAGCCCTGTGGCACCTATCAGGTCCTTCTGGTGGAATTCAGCCCTTGCTGCCTCATCCAACCTTCTTCCCTCAGCTTGTAATCAACTTAACTTTGAAAGTCTTTGTACACATTAGGTAATATTTGTCCTCTGTTCTCCCAGGGGACTGTGGTCACTGCCCAGCTAGGAAGCCCTACCCTTCATTATTCAGCCACAGCTTGAAGAGCATTCTAATTCTAACTTTCCGCCCTCTGACGGACCAGCTGCATCAAAGGCTGTGTTCCCTTATTTGTTTGTTTTTTTCCTAAAGCAGAATCAGTATTTCAAACTAAGTCATTTACTAGAAAAGTATGGACTCTGGGTCCAAATTTTCAAAACATGTCTCTTCTGTGAACCACGACAAATCTAAACTGAATTATGCTTCATATTAGAGTCAGGACTCATGTGGTCCCTTTTTCTCTGCCCCTCTGGATCCCTGCATGCTGTTCAGGGGAAGTTGCTGGCTTTTGAACTGACAGTTTGGAAATGAAGGCATTTTTCTTTTAGGGAGAATAGTCCTTCAGTGATTCAAACAACAAGGCTTGTGATCAAAATAATTCATAAAGGAAAAGATTTATGAAGTGACTTCACTAGCACACAATGCATTTTTAAAACTTTGTTTTTTAAATAAATCTGTCAGTACACAAGCCAAGACAACACATCTGAATGCAATATCAGTGGACACACCCTGAATCTCTTCTCCTTCCCTTGTCTGAGACTGTGACAGAAAAGGAAAATGCTTCTCATTGTCTTTTTTAAATTTAATATTTGTTCTTTTAAATTAAAAATGTGAGTTCTATGAAAAGACTTTAAAAAATTGTGCATACTATCATTTGCTACATAAAATCTGTCTTTAAAAAATGCATTTTCCATCTACCACTTGTGCTTGTTTAAGAGAATAAAAAATAAATAAAGAAGTCTTACTTATAATGAATCCCTCTGGCATAAGGAAGCTTGTCCTAATCTCCCTTTATCAGGTTTGAGTGATAGTTCTGCTCAACGAGTATTGACAAGGCCGTCCTGTTTCTCAGGCTTTCGTTTCCCTCAGTTGGAGAAGGATACAGTGCATTTTCACATTCTCAAAGTCTGCAGTTGTTTTTATATAAGAAGCAATTTGCTTGGGTCACGTCAGGTCGAATGGGATGCCTGCCCAGCTCTTGGTTTTAAAGGAAAAACATACAGAAAGACACAAAAACACAGCAGTTTCCTTCATTAAATTCCACTCTACCTGCCATGGGCTTCTAGCCACAATGGAATTTCCCACCCTGGCCTAGACTAGCCTAACTTTTATTTTTAGGGATTTTTTTTTTTTCCCCTTAAATCTTATGAGCTTTCTTTCAAGTGAACTTTGAGGTAAGGATTATTAAACCATAGAGTAATTGCCTGGTTTAAAAAGAATCAGACTTGAGAAACAAATGCTTGCTGACCTTCCATAATATTATTGGATAACCATCCCCTAGATAACAGCCTTTCAAAAAACTGTTCATAATCAGCACAAGAAGACAGGTAATGTAATTCAAAATCAAAACCTGAATCATGAAATGAAGAGAAGAATGGCACCTTTTCAGTAATACTCTCTACTTACCATTACATTGGATAGACAGAATTTTAGGATAAAAAATGTAAGTGAGTAATTAAAAAAATGAGGAAGTATATAGATAGAGAGAAGAGGGGAGAGAGAGAGAGAGAAAGAGGCAGGCTTTTGGACCATTCTCTCCTAAAAAACCATTTACGCTTTTGCCCATAGCCTGGGGGCAACTGATTTAATCAGGGTTGTTCATGTGGATTATCTAAACTATGAAAAGCAACAGGGAGAACTTCCTAAGAAATACCGACTGGGTCTGCTGCAAAATACTTGGTTTGCAGCCTGGAGCTAAGTAGTCTGTTCACATTGTACTCAGGGTCTTAAGGAAAATGGATCAATGCCTCTATAATTCTTTGTCCCTTTGATCTACCTCACCATTTGGTGTCTCTTGGCATTACGAAAGCTCTTGAAAATGACCCTGCCTAGTTAACTGATTTATAGTCAAGGGACAAAAAGAGCAAAGAAAGAAAAAAGGTCTGGTAATGAGGAAAGAACAATGTACTTTCTTGCTATCTTTTCTTAGCATAAATAAAGATTGAACGATGTGATTTTGGGGGATGTGAACCCCACTCTCCCCACATTAACAATAGCCTTGTCAAAGCCAAACTGAGGCCTCATCTCAACCAAGTCTCTTTAAAACATATCAAGTTGGCCCTCTCATTCATTATTTTCAAGTGGATTTTGCATAATATTCCTTCAAATGGTAAAGTTTACTTTTCAGGCATGTCATTTGCTTTGTTGTTCTTCTTTACCCATTTCAGCTTCTTATCCTCAAACCCCTGTTTCCTTATTAAAGTTGATTGTTAATGCAGCTGTTCCATTAGCATCACAGCACATTTATAAACCAAAGACTGGTTCACTCTACCTGGCTTCCAAAACCATTTGCTGATTGAGACCATTTCATGAGTTTGTCTACTCATGTGAATAAACAAAAATTTGTCTATAATGTGAATTTGGAGAAGGAAAGAGCAGCTGCCTGGTACAAAGTCTACAGAGGCCAAAATTGCTGCCATAGGCTTCATGGCCACTCCCCCTGCATGTGCTATTCTACATTAACTTCATCTTAGATATTAGGATTTTGTTCTTAAATGGATTCCATTTTCCTCCAGTAAAACCAAGTGGTTTACCCTGACATTTAACAGTGATTTAGTGAGTTTAGAGTTTCTTCTAACTCTAAAGTAAATGTTCATGAGACTTGTGAACCCATATCTAGACAATTAATCTGAGCATTTTAGCAGTTCCCTGAGGCTGCATATGGTCTCTCATAGCCCCTTGCAAACCCTGAGATTTTGAACCACTGTCTAGTTTGTGGTTGTGCTGCCAAGGAGTAGAGTAAAATCATTACTTATGGTGACTTCCCTTCAAGCATAGTGAATTGAAATACAAGGAAACTTGCACTATACTTTAGACAGAACATTAGGATTAATGCTGAAAACCAAGGAACTAAGAGCCTGTAAATATGCCAACTCAAGAAGGAGAAGATGACAAACCAATACTGGAGTTTAGAAACAAAAGTAGTACTGTGTCAACATGTCACTATGCATTAATCATCACAACAAAACTAACCGAAGGTCAGCCTCAACACCAATGGCGATATTTTTGCGTACAATTCTTGAAGCACAACTTGAACTGGATCTTAGTTCTCATAGGTCTCTTACTTATTCTTCTCTCTCTCTCTCTTTCTCTCTCTCTCTCTCTCACATGTACACATATATACGCATAGTAGTAGACTAGGCCTATGGCTACTGTGTTAAATTTGCATCTGTGAGCCACTAAGCAGCTGCTTTACATATACACTGTAGAAGAATGAAAGTGAGAAATCTGGCGTAGAGGTCGTTTTTGTGTACTATCACAAGGAAAGAAAATAGGCTTACAGCAAGTTAAAGGGAAATGGACAATGATGAGCATAGGGAACAAGTTCGGATTCCTTAGGAATTGACAATAGGACTAACCTTACTTAAAACATTTATAAATGACTTGCTCACCCCAGCATCTCGCACTATGCCTGGCATATAGTGGAAGCTCAATTAATTTTTGCTGAATTAACCAATGACTAATCTGAAACTAAGAGTGCACAATAAATTATCCAATTATGTGGATGGAATTAAACTTGGGATGGGACACAGTATTTGTCCAGGTGTGCAGAAAGGTGGCAGTGTGAACATGGACAACAAAAATATTCAAATATATGAAAAGGATAGCTTTAAGCCTTAACCAGGAAAGGGACTTGAAGGTCACTGGGCTCTTTCAGGCAAAAAACAAAGCAAAACAAAAACAATGCTTCAAAAACTTGGTCATTATTAAGGGAAGTGTTAAAATAAAAGTTATACTTCCTTTATATTAAACTCTCTGAACTTATGTAAAACCATCTGCACTTAGAGTACAAAGTTTCTCTGACATAACATCCCAGAGTCTCTTACACAGGGCAGTCATTAAATTCAAACTAGATTAATATAATGTAAGTGAGTAGAGAACAAGTTATTTTGAGATTTCATAACAATTCATTGACTATGAGAAAAATGCAAACAAACATGGTTGTTAATAAATGTTATTTAGCAGACGTCATATTGACATTTCTAAGTAACTGGCTACCAAGGCAGTTTCCTAATAAGTCTAATTTTCCCTACTCTCTGAGCTTATGGGCTAGTGATCTTGTAGTTTTGGGTGTTTACATTCATTTATCCATTCAACAAACTTTTATTGAATGCTTCCTCCAGCTGTACCAGTCTGGTAAGATCAGACTGGATCTTAAATGAATACCACGTTTCCTTTGCCCCTTGCATTCTCTGGTTTTTACAGGAGGTTATCTCTCATGATTGCACATTCAGATTCCTGATCCTAGCTCCTTTCCCACCTAATTTTTTTTGTTTGTTTTAATTTCCCTTCACCCTATGTCTATCTCCCTATGAATAGACAAGAGGCTGTATAGTTCTTAGCAGTGGCCATAGTGCTATCTAGAGTGGAACTCCATCAGCCCCATACACATTGCCTTGTTGAAGAGATATAATGTACTTTCCACACTTAAGAAATGATTTGATTTCCTTTGCCTCAGTAGAAATATTACAAGCTAACAGTGGTTCTCCTGTTATAAACCACAGTAATTAACTGTTCAACAACATCAGTTGCTAAATTGTATCATGATAGAATTCTAAAATACATGTTAAACTTTCTTTCTACAAGTTGCCTATTTCCTCTGAATACAGCCAATTCACCTGGCAATAAAGATTAATTAGCCGCTGGTTTTTTGTATGTAAAAAGAAAAAAGTATGATTTCTCTTTGCTTATAAGAACTTCTGGTAAGTGGTGATAGGTTTCAGAACCCTCTTCTTTTTTGGCAACCACGGTTCAATTACCAGGAACTTCAAGTTCAGAACTGGAGAACACTGACTCCGTTCTGTGATTTCACAATTGCTAGGGATTGGTTAATCGCTAAAAACTGCTCACGTGGAAGACGAGGCACTGTTCTCTTTATTTGCAAGGGACAAATAGGCATATTAAAAGGGGTTTTAGAGTATCTAAAACATGATAGGGCCTCCCTGGTGGCGCAGTGGTTGAGAGTCCGCCTGCCGATGCCAGGGGATACGGGTTCGTGCCCCGGTCCGGGAGGGTCCCATATGCCGCGGAGCGGCTGGGCCCGTGAGCCATGGCCGCTGGGCCTGCGCGTCCGGAGCCTGTGCTCCGCAACGGGAGAGGCCACAACAGTGAGAGGCCCGCGTACCGCAAAAAAAAAAAAAAAAAAAAAAAAAACATGATAAACTCGTGGCTTTCTTTTAAAAAACTATTCATGAGATTCTCCTTAGAAATAGGAGAGACTATCTAATTTCTATGGGTGGAAATCCCATCTGTAACAATGTTTTGCCAAGACACATACTACCAACACCTTTTCCAGTGAGATGCAGATACTAAAATCATATAATCTAGACAAGATAATTTTATAATATAAGCAGAAAGCTACTGTGATAGTCTAGATTACATATGAAATGTGTAAAAGAATAAAATGAAAAGTTCTCTAATTTTTTTTAAAGTTGCCTCAGAATTTCCCTTCCATATTGTAATCATGCCTCTTTAAATGTATATGAAAAGTAACTTTGCTAGGCTCATGAAGAATGACCTTGATAAGCATGGCATAACTGTAAGCAAAATAATTTTTAAAAGAATTAGTCTACATACATAATTTCATCATTTCTGGGAAACATGGATGTCATTAGACTTGAAGACAGCCAGTGGATCAAACCAACTTATTCTGACATCAACCAAAATGTGATCTAATTGCAGGCCGCAGTGATTAAACACTTTTGGAAAGAAATAGGTCTCTCCTCTACTTCTCCAACTGCCCACCCCTCTTCTCCTCTTCCGCCACAGATCTGTGGCAGCCTAACTTCCAGCTAACAAGTTAGAAGACTGGGTGAAGCATCAGTTTGGAATTATTTTTAAAAAATTATAAATAATCAAAAGAGGTGACAAATGTTTCAGTGGTTACTAAACATTTAGTGGGTAGCAAGGTATAAATTAATAATTAAGGGCATTAATCTGTTGACTAATATTGATTCTTAGAAAGCTAGAAGTGTCAAGATGTTCTTTCAACCACAGTATTCCAGATTTAGGAATTTTTTTAGTGGGTTTAGTATAGGAAAAAAGATGCTTAGAAATGCATACTTAAAAAAATAATAACCTCTGATTTATCTATCATCTCAGTCCTTGTGTTTTCTGGAAAATATATTAATGAGAGATGGCATTATTTGACAGTTAAGGAAGGAAAATGGAAATCATCTGTTGTATGCCAACTATGCTCATAAGCAAAATAATATTCTCTTAATCCTCAAAAGGAAAGGGGCGATTATAAAATAATTTGAGACTCTCTGGACAGAACTGAGATATTCTCTGAAAATTTTGTAACTGCTATATATTTTAAAAGTAGTGTAGTATTACTATCACATAGCTATTAAATATGTAATTCTTTTCTTTCTGATAATCCCTCTCCCTTAAATCTGAAGGGTTGATTAATTTCTTCATTTATTCTTTTAGATAAATATCCTGTTCACTGATGCTTGAAATCCAGCCCATCAGTTTCCCTTTAAACTCTAACGTATTTTAAAGAACTTTAGAAGATCATGAACTCTGGAGTACTGACTAATTTGGAACCTGCCTCCATCTCTTACAGGCTGTATGACTTTGACCAAGCTACTAAAATTCTTAGTAGTCCAGTTTCTTCACCTGTGAGAATGGCATAGTAAACATACCTACCTCCTATGGTTACTATGAGGATTAAGGGGTTTCATACAGCCAATGTGAAGAAGTGAAATTGCTTTTCTGAGTCTTTGGAGGTATTTGAAATCAGGCTGACTAAGTCAAGCAAAGCTGTGGTGTCTTTGTTTGGCAGGTGATCTCCAAATTTCACTCCAAGGTCTTGGACCGTCTCAGGTCAGTGTAATGAAGAGCTCTTTGTGTAACTGCCATCTTTCTGCCTCAAAGCCAAGGTGGATTTACCTGTTAGTTTTAGTTTTCACTAAAGATCTCTCTTCAGCTGTGTGCACTAAGGGTAAAATATCAACAATTAAATTATTTGAAGCAGGCAAATGTTGAAAGGGGAGTTTAGTTAAGTCATAGCAGTGTGCCAACTTGGTCTGACTTTCAGAAAGATCACCATAATAAGGAGACCAATAAATAAATTAAAATTATAAAATATACATCTATGCAGAATCTTAGAACCCCTTCTCTGACACATATGTCATTAAAGGAAACTTTGTGTCCTGCCTATTAATTCAACATTTAAAATAGAACCCAGTTTTGTGGAAGAAATTCACAGGTGAGAATTACTGAGTTCCTTTGGATCAGATTTTTCTGTGCTCCATTAAAAACAACAACAACAACAACAGCAAATTAAATAACAACAACAAAAAACAATGGTTCTGGTTGTATGTAATGTACACCACTAATCTAGTGTTTCTTAACAGGGGAACAATTTTGTCCTGCACCCCCATCCCTAGGAGAAAACTGACAATGTTTGAAGACAATTTTGATTAGCACAACTGAGGGGAGCTATTGGCATCTAGTGGGTAGAGGCCAGGAATACTGCTAAACATCCTAGAGTGCACAGGACAGTACCGATCTGCCCCCAACAAAGAATTTTCTGGTCCAAACTCTCAGTAGTGCTGTGTTGAGAAACCCCATCTTGATTCGATATACCAGAGACACTGGCCTTGAACCATCAGCTGCATCAACATTTAAGATACTCAGTCTATGGAATAGTCTGACAGTTGAAGGATACACCTAGAAGGAATACCACTTTGAATATATAACTGACAAATCTGGATACAGTGCTAAGGGAAGAACTGGTAAAGCAAATAATTGGTGGCTAATTATGCCAAATATAAAAAGACAATTTTACATTACTGAGTAAATCAGATTAATATTCTTCTTTAATCCCAGGGGGTCTAAAAATAAGGTTATGGACTATGCAACGTTATCCTGACACAGATATTTTGCAATGGTTTATAAAAAGCAGTAAACGTGTTTTTTTAAAAAAGATAGCCCAAATGAGGTATGAAGAATTAGAAGTCATTTTTCTAGGTCAGATTTTTTTTCCTACAGATCAGATTTTCCATATGCATTCATTCATGCAGACCACAAACTACACTTCTAACACTCTTTCTCTCTGAAGGCAAATCAGGCTAAATCTAAGAGTTTAAGAACCATTTCTGTACAAGAGAAATTTTCAGCTAAGGGAGAATAACACAAGCTCTAAGGTAGGTGTGAAATTTATTTTTAAATTAAGCCACAACTATTCTGCAAACATTTAACTCAGAACCACACCACTGTTAAAGTTTGTTGATTCCATATGAAAGGAAGAACCAACATAAATTAAATTTGAAAATGAAGAAAATAAAATATGTGAAAATTATTTTTAATATGGCTAAAATTCAAATATGCAACATTTTATTCTTTTTACAGGTTTCACTGTCAAAGACAACATGTATATTTTTCCGATGAAGGAGGATGACTGAAATTGACATTCAGGTGAGCATCTGGACACTACCAATATGTGACATTGCACAAATTTACTCACATCTGGAGTTATCCTCGTGCTTTTGAATTTCATTTTGGTTAGTTTTACCAGGAGTTAAAATGTATGGAGGGCCTCAGAAAAATTGGCTTTTATTTATTCTCACTTAGAACCCCAGAAGTTGCTTCCTAGTCAGGCACTGCTTACTGATGAGGAAATCCAAGGTGAAATAACTGGCTTAGCCACAAAGAGAATGGAAGGTCATTCATTTCTGAGCTGCCAATATCTTTTCTTCTCCTTTTTCTCATTTTAACTTCTAGATTTAGCTCCAAAACATTTGCTCTTTCTCCCTTAAGGGGAAATTCTAGCATCAGAAGGTTAGTGGAGGGGAGGGTAGTGATGGGTTTAGGCTTTCATAGCAGTTCAATTCAAAACTGTTAAGTACCTCCTACCAAGAGACCACCACGAAAAACTGTTCCTAGAACAAGGCAAAGGAGAGATTTAAGCACGGGGGGAAAAATGGAAGGAAACAAGAAAGCTCTGGCACTGTGAAAGATTCAGAAAAAAAAAAAATTCTGATCTCTGCTCTCAAGATGCTTACAATCTTATTCTAGAGGGAAAAAAAAGAATTCCACTTTAAATAACTGAATAACAAAAAGAAACAGTACAGTTAAGTGTAACAATGGGTGGTAGAAGCAAAATGCTGTGGGGAAGCCATGTCTCTTACCTCTTTTCCAACTCAGAGAAAAGAGACAGTGGGTCAAATTCAAGCTACTCTAGTTTTTGATATTAGTTTCATAATACAGCTATAATCCCATTACAGAGAACTTCAAGGAACTGTTGACATTTTTTTTTTCCTGTCCTGTAGTTTATTGTCTCAAGTATTGCTGGAAATACCAGGCTACATGCAGAGATGTTTGCACTAATGGTATTTGTTGACCTGCATTAAGTTAGGGTCAACCTGAATAAACGGAGATGCATACTACAGGGAACCAGTTAGTCAGATTGTTTGTAGTTAGGCTTGCATTATTTTTACAATACTTCATTACTTTTAACCTAAAGACTAGACATTATCCTCAAATAATCTTGTTATTATATGAAACAGTAACATTTATTAAGAATGCCTCTGGAAAGCCCCAAATGGGGATATGCAGAGGAGGATTTATTATGAATTTAAAGGAACTTAAACTTCAGGGCCCCTCACTTGCACAGCCCCTCCCAAGACCCTGTACTTAATTTGTAATCATAATTCTGTATTCTTTTCCTTAAAGAGGGTCCCCCTTGGGCTTCCCTGGTGGCGCAGTGGTTGAGAGTCCGCCTGCCGATGCAAGGGACACGGGTTCATGCCCCGGTCCGGGAGGATCCCACATGCCGTGGAGCGGCTGGGCTCGTGAGCCATGGCCGCTGAGCCTGCGTGTCCGGAGCCTGTGCTCCTCAACGGGAGAGGCCACAACAGTGAGAGGCCCGCGTACCGCAAAAAAGAAAAAAAAAAAAAGAGGGTCCCCCAAATAGTTTAAGCGTCTGACAAAATCTTCATCCACCTTGGGTAGAAAATAATCTTGAAGGAATCAAACCTGACTATCCTGAAAGGCCAAGTCAGAGAAGGATACAAAATGTACTTTTACAAGCATATATAAATTACATTTCCAAATGTATCCCTCCTATCGTTGCTGTCTTCCACCCCCCGCAAAGGATAGATGCCATCTTACCCACTGTTACAAGGTTTCTAGACTCTTTTAATTAGCAATAATCGCGCTTCAGATAAACCTCATTGGCTACAATACTGCCACTGCACAAAGCTCTAGACTCTTTTAAATAAAATCTGTCTGTTCAGTGACTGGGAATAATCAGTGTTTAAAATAAAAGATGAAAAATTCAGAGACAGAAGATGATTTCTAAGAGTAAAAAGGGAGACACAAAATTTTTTACATAAATAGTAATAATTATTATTCATAGCTAAGGGATACATGCATTTGAGAAAAGGAAGGACTTGGAAATTCTCTCAGTACAATTTACAGTAGCACCTGTGAAAAGTATGGTGAGTTTAGGCAGAGTGCGGGAATTTTTACCACGAGTAACACCACGTGTCTGTTTTTCTGGTTTCTGAAAACCCCAAATAAATTCCACAAGCACCTCTAAACCCCACCATGGAATTCTGACACTTCTGAGTAAGAAGTTCAGAGGAAAATAAAAACTTTGGATGCACTATGTCTGTCTACAGTTTTTCCTATAATGCCTTGTCCTGCTTTTTAAAGAAAACTGAATAAAAATTAATTCAAAAAATGAATGAAATTATCCCAAATGGAATACTGAATTGAAAAATAGTAGTTAAATTGTTCATAACCATTTTGTTACATTTTTTTCCTCTCTCTCTTAGAAATGGAGTAAGAATGCTTCAAATAAAAAATGTAAAACCCATCCCATTCCATAAAGGGCCCACTCACGTAAACAGGAAGCTGATTAAAAGCGCTTTTCTTCGTTTCCTGGCAAAGCCCCCTTTTTATTTTGGTGGCAGCACCTATTAAGTAGAGGACTCTTTTTGGGGGCAGAGTGAAAAATTAAACATTACAATCCATCAGGCACCCGCTGGATTAGAGTTAGTTGAGCGACTCCTTGACAAAAGTGAACAAGGTAGCTCTGAGATCAAGGAACAGGCTTTGGTCTAGCCCTGCACTATAGATGATGGGTTTCTCTGTTCAGGCATCACAAATCAGCTCGGAGTTCCAAAAAGAGCCAGGAGACGCCAGTTCATAATAGTGCAAAATGTTTCACATGCACATTGAACTATTCTCTCATTTCCTTTACATTTAAATACTGTTTTATTTGTTTCTTTCTTTGCTTTCCCTTTCTGGGAAGCATTGTAGCATAATGGAAAGAGTATGGGTTTTGGAATTTGAAATCTTGGTTTCTAGTCCCTGCCCTGCCAAATACTGTGACATCTTGCCTTCCTGAGCCATCATTTTCTGATCTGTAGAATGGGGACTAACAATTCTTCCTTAATCAGCTCAAATTTTTCAAAGCATAGGTAAGCATCACCTGTCTCAAAAATCAACTGAGGCGAAAATACAAATTTCAGGGCCCCTTTCTGATTCTCTGTAAGTTAGAAAGCCTTGGAATCTGCATTTGAAGCTTGCTTCCCAAATAATTTTTGTACACACTAAAGTTTTAGGACCACAGTAGGTTCTTATTAGTCATCCATTTTATACACATCAGTGTACACATGTCAATCCCAATCTCCCAATTCATCCCACCACTACCCACACCTCCCGCCACTTTCCCCCCTTGTTGTCCATACTTTTGTTCTCTACATCTGTGTCTCTATTTCTGTCCTGCAAATGGGTTCATCTGTACCATTTTTCTACGTTCCACATATAATAATAATAACCTGTTGTATAAAAAATAAAATAAAATATAATTCAAAAAAATAAATAAATAAAGTTTTAGGACCACACATCCTAACTTGTCTGAGTCAGAATTAAATTAAATCATGTAGGTGAAATTTATTTCAATCTGTTAACTGCAAATCAAGATGTGTATGCTTAGATGTTCTCATTAGTGATATTTTCCAGAGTAGCTTAAAGAACCAAAGGAAGGACACAGGACCATTTTCCCAAAGACCTTGCTTTGAGCCATTCCTGCCATGCCAACAGCATTCTGCTTTACCTTCAGTTAGGCAGGTTGGTGGGTTGGTGGGGAGAATAGAGCTGAGAGCTGTGACACAGGCGAGACTTCTGTAGAATTTCATTTATGTGACTGTACCTACCCCACAGGGTGATATAAGGATTAATTCTTATTTGGTAATTTACTGTGTGTAAAATGCCTTGAGCCCCTTGGAGGAAAGTGCTATATAAATGTAAAATAATAATTATAATAATAATAACCTCAACTATTTAACTGATCAGTGAATTAGCTAGAAGATTTAGGCTGCCAAGGGACAAGGCTGAAACCATTATAAGTAGGAACATTTTACATCATCATATCTCATAACTGTTATCACAGAAAGGGGAAACAAAGGGTGAAAATTAAGATAAATCCATGTTCTCCACTGATTTAAATGAGAGAGGATCACTAGTAATGGTTCATGAAAGCCAGGAAATGCAAAAATGACAGCTGCATTGTAATTCTAACTCAGGCACACATCCTGAGATTTTATACACTTTGGTCTTTTATTTGTATAGAAAATATCTCATCAGTGCAACATCTAAAATTTAGCATTATTAATGCACTTGATTATGCTTTTGCTCAGTTGGAATATGTTCATAATTCACCCCTATTGGTAGATAAT
Source organism: Hyperoodon ampullatus (assembly GCF_949752795.1). Classification (NCBI taxonomy): domain Eukaryota; kingdom Metazoa; phylum Chordata; class Mammalia; order Artiodactyla; family Ziphiidae; genus Hyperoodon; species Hyperoodon ampullatus. Next base: position 85,774,425 of record NC_136918.1, on the reverse strand, counting down.
GGTTTTCCTATATGAAAGGTATTGATGTTATTCTACGAAGTTCCAGGTAATATTTGAATCAGTTGTTTACAAACAACTTGATTCCTGTGTATCTTCCTAAGAAAACTAGGGATTTTAGGAAACTAAAATATATCGGAGATAACTTTTCTTCCCAGCAATAAAATATTTTGGTGCATAAACTTGCATGAGTTCAACTGCCCTCAGTTCTTACATTATTTGTTTTATTTATTTGATTCGCTTTGTGCAGACCCTTCCACTAAAAAGCTCAAGGGGCTGAACCCAGAACTTTCATATACTGAACGTGAATCACTTCTTAAACCACAAGAAGCAAAAGAAAAGGCTATAGAAATCTTAATGGGCAAGCTTCAGATGCTCAAAAGCAATTGTTTAGTTACTCTACTTAGTTATGCATCGTTCAAAACACTTTCTAAATCGGGCAAGAAAGGTTCTTTTGTGAAGAACAGGCTTTGGGGCCTTGGACAAGTTTTAAGTTGTTTTATAGCTCACACACACAGTAGTTTCGATGTGTATGTAAAGAGGTACTTCCATGCGACAAAGTTTGTAGTTGAGTTCTGAAAGGGAAATGGAAAGAAACAAAGCAAGGAGAGGAATTGAGCATGTGGTACCTTGTTCTATTTTTAATCAGTAATTCCTAGCCTCAAAGATTTACACTTTAAAAAAAATCCAATACTGAGTGTGTAAAAGCAGGTGTAGACTAAGGTGAATGAATACCAGAAAATAAAGTTAATCAGTATAACTTCAAATTATCTTATAAATACTAAAATTAAGCTTTACTCTGTCTAAAGGAGGAAGAGAGAAAGACAGACAAAAATAAAAAAAAAAGACCTTGCAATGAATTTTCTTTGCCTGAAATAATAAATATTAGATATGCCTTCTGATTTATAAAAAGTCATGTGATACTTAATCCCCAACATTACAAAACATTCCAAATGTGATGTGTGGTTAAACACATCCATGCACAAACACACATGCACACACACGCACACACACACACACACACATCAAAAATATCGGTGTTCTAGTATAGCCTTCTTGCTTTAAAGGGCCTCTAAAAAGGGCAGAAGAAAATGGGTATCTGATAAAATGCTTCTGCTGGGGTCACCAGCAGAAAGCAAATCCAGTCAAGTGCTGCCAATAATCATTTCTATTACAAATGTTTTTAAAATCCATCTTTTCTTTACATATACTTTTTCCTTTGGTATAGCTAATATGGTGGCCAATGTCCCGGTCTTCTAATCACATTGGAGTTTCTTGCCCGTGCATCACAGGCTCAGCTGCACTCATCAACGTGGAAAAGCTGACAGCACTGTCTGAAAGACACAGCTTGGGATAATTGCTCCTTGTAGCTCCCCTGTCAATGAATATTACCATATTCTTCTCACGAGTAAGGTTACTGTACTTTTTTTTCTTTTTTTTTTGGATTTCTACACACTTAGCCACTAAGCACATCACTATTCCTTTAATGAAGTGGACTAAACATGACAGTGTGAACTGTGGCCTAACATTCTCAAGATTCTGTTTTAAAGCCTCTGTGTTCATATTTTTAAAAATAATCTTTGTCCAGAAGAAGTAAAAATGACAATAATTTTTTACTTGATATTACTGTTTTCTTAAGAAGGTTAACTGAGAAATATCAATCAATAGGCACAAAGCAAAGAAAAAGAACACATAAGGCTAGCAAACATACTCTCTTACTGAATTTCTTTCACCTAAATATACAATGGAATCCTCTGACATAATGTGTTTTCTTTCCCTATCATGTTAGGCTGAAGAATAGCTCTTGGGCAAAAGTAGAAAAACCATGCTTTAAGTCTCCTTGTGATCTACATCTTTGAAATACTAGCTGCTCTTTAAATTTTAAATGCTAGCTCATTAAGAAGGAAAAAATTTCAAAGTACTGCAGTCACTAATAACAACAGCAGCAGCAACAGTAACAGTAATGATATTAACATCAACATTTATCAAACTGTTAGATGTCCTAGGCACCACTGTAATCACAGGAATTGACTCATTAAATCTTCACAACAACTCTGCCAGGTAATACTATTATTACTCCCATTTTATGGATGAGAAAATATAGGCACAGAGAGATTAAAATTTGATGCAAGATCACATAGTCAGTAAGTAGAGGAGCCAGGATTCAAATGGAGGGAGCCAGACTCTGCCACATAATGAATGTTTGACACCATAGGGCCCAGTGCTCCTTACTTCCCCTGAAGCTCTTCCCGAAGTGGCCAGTGATCAGTGTTTACTTCCCTCCTGAACACTTACACACTGGTTGGCACCTGTGGTTAAAAGCTCAGGATCTGGAGTCATATACAAGAGATTTACCCAAGATACCAGCAGTGCTTAACTCTGCCAACATCTGTGCCTCAGTTTCCTCCTGTGTAAAACAGTAATAATAATACCAATGTCATGTAGTTGTTGTGAAGGTTAAATGTGATAAAGCACATTAGAGCTCAATGGAGGGTCAATGCTTAATAAATGTTAACTTCATTATTACTGATTTTTATCTCTTAATATATATGATCCCTTTCCCCAATTAGACTGTATTTCTTTTCAGAGAAACTGTCAATATGAATCTTCACTGTTTTGTGTTGGGCTTTCCAATTGTTTAATATATGTTGTTGAAATCTTAGATGTCCTAGGTACCACTGTAATAACATGTATTAACTCATTAACTCTTCATAACAATTCTATGGGGTAATATATTTATAATATTATAAGTAATATAATATTTATACCAGTATCTAAAATTTAGTGAGCACTTACTATCTGTCAGGAACTCTGCCAAGTGCATTATGGCATTATCTCATGCAATTCTCCCCAATCCTCTGAACTAGGCACTTTCAAAATCTCCACTTTACACAGGAGGAAACTGAGGCTCACAGAGGTCACAGAGCTAACTGTTCAAGAATGTGAACCTCTAACCATAGCCCTATACTACCTGCTAAAGAATGAATGTAAGGTAGGTATTCAATAAATATTTGGTCCTGATGATGAATCGACTATATTCTTAATTATTTCTGTTTCCAGAAAACTGTGCTTAAAGCAAACTAATGTGGCCTAGCCAATATCATTCATTCATTAGTTAACTATTAAAAAGAGATTACTGTGTGCTAGGTACATGGCAAATACCGGCAATAAAAAGAAAATACTACGGATCTAAAATTTTCTCATCAAAAGCAATTAAGGATTTAATATAATTTCACTTACCATCATTTCTATGTCAACTCATAAAAATATCAAACTTCTTCCTCTCTCCCTTTCCCTCCCTGCCCACTCTTTCTTATTCCTTTTTTTAAACCCAAGTTTCATGGTATTAAATTTATAAAGATTTTTGCCGATAAGAAGCTTATATGTCAAGGCAAGGAACCATTTTAATTATATTTACTCTTCATTTTGAGAATATTTCTTTTTCATATCTGACAAAGACTTTTGAAGTGACTAAAGAAAGGCAAAGCAACCTGATTTAAAAAAAAATTTCTTTCATGTACAATCTTTTTTCTGTAATAGTCTCATAATAGCTTCGAAATTTTAAAAGAAGGTTTTAGCTGTTTTTGTTCTTTTCAAATTGGAAAAATTTGATTTTTTCTTCACATGTTTAGATAACCTTTAAAATCAACAAACAAGAAATAAGAACATATTCAATTTTAAAAATACACTCTTCATTGGTGCCTTGGCATCATCAACTAATATCAGAATCACTCTGAAAACTGTGTTTCTATTCTTTTTTTAAAAAAGAGTTAAAAAATGCACCCACAGAACTCACACAAAACCAAGCCTACTATCTTAAGGGGAGAAAAAGTTTAAGGGCAATGGGAGACCATAACTATTGCTATTAACAAACTCTCCAATCAGCTAGCAGATTTTGTCAACATTTCCTTCATCTCCACACTGAAGGTATTTCATTTTGTCTGTGAATTAAAAAAAAAATCTATTTAAGGGTTTAGGTGGATAATTCTAAAGTCAGTAGTCTTCAGGTTTACTTTGCAGAATCATTATTTCTTATGGATGACTTTAAGTTGTACTGAGTTTATAATAAAAGCCTCCTGAAATTCTGTCACTAAATGGCTCAATTATGCAGAATTATTTAAATTGTAATGCCAAAGAAGAACATTTTATACTTATCTAGAGTGCATACACATAAGAATGACCTTAGGAAGTTAGTTTAATTCATTAATTCATTAAAGGTACATTTATTGTGTATCTGCTATGTGCTAGGCATTATGATGGACAATAAAAATACAAAGAGCAATCAAATTGATCTGAAAAATAGTAGGGGCATATAGATGCTGCTGGTGAGAGAGAACAGAGATGAGCTAATAAAGTGATTATAATCATAGCTTCCATGAACTGAGGGCCTATCACATATCGAGGGAATGTACTAGGGCTTTATATGAAGCACTTCACACCAACGCTGCAGGATAGGTATAATAATCTTCTCACAGATAAGAAACCAAATGGTTGATGGATTATAAAGGACTTTGTAATGACATACAACAAAGTTTAGATTTTATTTTATATGTAATGAGGAAACATTTTCAAGGTGAGGAATGATAGGATTGAAGTTTTGTTTTAGAAAGATAACTTTGGCGTTGCGTTCATTTTCATATACTACCACTTTCCCTGGCTAAAATGTCCACCACACAAAGATGATATTTTGGGTGGAACTGTGTGATTCTCTAACTAATCCAGAGTTTATCACCAATAGAGCCCCGTATGAATTAAGTACTACATGGTTTCTGGAAAACATAGATTGGATATCACTGTTCTTTAATTTTTAAAAAGTCACCTTTAATGATTCCCATTAATTAACCAATAGAACTCCATTCTGAGACATTCACGATCTGCTCCTGAAAATTGAACAGCCTCGTCTCCCACTAAATTCCTAATGCCCTGAAGTCTTGCCACACTAGTCTCGTCACTGTTTCTGAAAACACTAGATTCTATCATGGCTTCCCACCCCAGTTCTCCTGATGTTCCATCAACTTAGATTGCCTTATTCTTTTTCTATCAGGTGAAAACCTCACTCATTCTCCAACATCAACTTTCCAAAGTTTTCCCTCTCAATCGTCTTAGATCAACCACTCTTTCTGGTTTCCTTCAGCACTTTGTCTGTCCTTCTACAATAGCACCTTTTCATTCTGCTTTATATTGAAGCTATTTGTTTCTAAGTCTCCCTTCCTCTAGAATAAATTTGGTAAACAGCCTGAGAGTATTGGTCCTGAATCTTTCATCCAAGTTTTACAAACAAAAAAGGAAAAGAAGCAAAGTGTATTGTATACTTGGCCAAGTAATGATGTCCAAACGCTGCACTGCCATAACCAATGTTCAGTAACTGACTGGTGAATGAGATAGAGTCATTCATTCAGTCATTTACTCACTTTTTCATTCATTTCAACAATTCTATATGTTCATATTTAGTAGAAACTAAAGACTGCTTTATAAAAATTTTTCTGTTCATTTGAATAAAAATCTTTTACAAATCAACAGACTAAGAAAAAAATCCATTGTAATTACTACTATTGAATCAAACAATGGGACATTTGAAGAGTACATACCATGTTAGAGGCAGGAAAACTTGTGATAAATTGAGAATTGTACCAGCTCACCATTTCATATCACTGCCTCCATACAGCCTATAGATATTTACTGACTGTGTCAGACTAATGTGTGAATGCCTGTGGCACTGGCAGAAATATATGAATTACCTGCCCAGAGATACTAATAGATACATATAGATGTTAAAACAAACAAAACAATTTTATAGTACCACAAGGGAGAAAAGACTAACATTTACAAAACTGTTTATTGTCCAGGAAAGACTGTAGACTCCAAACGTATTATCTCATTTAAATCCTGATAAAAACACTAAGATGGCTAATGTTTACACATTTTAAATAAAAACATAACTGAGTATGAGAATCTTAATCAAATTCTCAGAGGCCACAATATTAGGAGGCTGGAGAGCCAGAATTAAAAAGCATAGAGGCCTTAGACTTTTCCATTTATATTACATTACTTCTTAGGATCTACTTCTAAACCAAAGAAGTTGAAATCAATGTGGATATATATTTTAATAGAAGCGTTCACAGAAGAGTGGGATTTTAATGTAGGCATCAAAATATAGAAATTAATAGGTAATATTTATTGAGAACTTACTACTGTTCTGAACATTCTGGATATAGTCATTCATTTAATCCTTATAGCAATTTTTTGGAGGTAAGTAACATTATTATTATTACTGTTACAACTGTGCAGTATGGAAACTGAGCCAAAGAGAAGATAATAAACTTTCCCTCAAAGTCACAAAGGTGGTAAGTGTTGTATAGACTTCCTTGTCTATAGCCCACAGAATTTAACTATCATGCTATACTGCCTTATTAGTCTGTAAGGGTATTTAATGTGATGGCTTGAATAAAGTTCCAAGCATGGGGCTATTGACACCACATTGGAAATTAGCACTTCTACATATGAATTTTGGGGGGACACAAACATTCAGTCCATAACACTAGCACTTCCCAAACTTTTTCATGTCATGGCACACATAGAAAGGGGTAATATTTGTCTTGCTTGCTTGCTGGGATAAACTGGGAGTGATTTGGAGCCTTAGAGGAGGCTTTGCTGGGCTAGATATGACTAACCCTTGGAGCTCCAGTTGCCACTAGGCCTCCCTGAGGGGATCAATAACCATTCTACAAAGTTTGGCAAACTACACACTGTACCAAACCACAAACTATTCAGAACACAAACAGCATCAGCCATTATAATCAATGTCTCAGAGCCTCCTTTTGGATCTTTCACAATTGAGCTGATATCTTTCTAGAAAACAACATTAGTGTAGAAAGGGGTTTCCTAGGAGGGTGATCAATAATCACTGGAGAAAAGATGAGGATATTTAGAAAACTGCTGCAAGGCATAGTACAAATTCCAAATAAGTCCACTTTGGAAAAGAGCAGATCAGATAGTTGACTTTTCTTGAAGGGAATGTTTCTAAATATTTATAATTTTACAGTTCTCTGGGTGTCAGCAAGAATGTTGAGAAAGTAAATGGAAATCACCATTTCTTCCTGAAACAGATACTTTTTTTTTTTCTGGACAGATCCAGTAATCATCAATAGTTTAATATTCCTAGAATAAAAGTTGAAGAAATTTCCTAAAAGTGGGGAAGAAAATCTTTTTTTTTCCTCAGAGGAGTGTAGCTAACATGCAACATCAGGTGTTTTTGTACTCACATGGGGCCAAAATAAACTATGTGGGAAATTAAGATCCCTTTTCCTGAAGTGTCCTTCTTCTTCAGTCCAGAGTGGGACATTGGTTAAAAAGAAGGAGGCTTGTGGTGTTAGGGTGATCATCTTGGTCACTGCACCCTGGACATAACTTTAAAATTTCATGTCTTGGACACTGAGATGCAGGAAGAGAGTTTTGAACTTTCTATCTCATTGTTATTTGTGTTCTGGTGCTTCATTAATCTCTCTTACAGAACGTAGACTCTTTCCTGGTGCCAATTATAGATATAGAGGATCTTACATTTCTATCTAGAAAACAGCTATCAACAGGACATCACCATGTCTCATCTCAGACTAGACTCACATAATCCCAGCAATAAATACCCCAAAACAAGAGTCATTAAAAAGTCTGTTGAATTTGATCAGATACTTCAGTATCTGCCACTATTCCTACAGTATGACTCTGAAGTACTCAACTATATTTTCCCCACCTTGATGTACAGGAAAGATGATATTTAGATTCTAACACATTCTCATGGATTTACCTAGGGTTATTTGCAATTTCTAGAGTACAAACTAAAACATAACCCATTTTTCTCCCACTTAATAAAGCATATTAGAAAACACAGGTGTATAACTTTATTATAGCGACAGTCTTGTGTTTGTTTTGATTTTTAAAAGAATAAGTCACATACTTCAGAAATTTATTAATAGCAACAAATTTGTTGTAACGCATCTCACATGATTGAAACACACCAGTATTTCTTATTACTGGAAATAAAAATCCCTGTGCAGATTATGTATCTCATCCAACAAACATTAATTGAGTACCTACTATGTGTCAGGGCAGTGCTAGATATAGGAGACCACAGATGAATAAACAATGTTTCTCCCTCCAAATGTTACAGTCTATTGATGTGAGCAACCGGGCTTCTATCTAGCTTTGGGAACGGGGCTATGAATGGGCAATAGCTCATTGTGGGTAGTAGACAGCAGAGAAGCAGATGCTGTGAACTGACTGATTAAAACAAACAAGAGGTCTTCTGACTACCTGACTCATTTTGGGTTCCATCCAAAGAAGAGACTGAGACAGGGACTTGGTGCAGATAGTAATTGGGAAGGAGACCTCAGAAGGCAGTAGTGAAGGAGTGATAAGAGTGAGTCAGGGAGGAGGACTGGCAATAATAAGGATATGTCAAACAGGCCAACAGCAGTACAATTCCACAGAATCTCTGAGATACATATATAATGCCTCCAGTGGTGTCCATCTGAAGGAAATGGAGGCTGGAACATTTCTTTTCCAGCCCTGTTCCTCCTTTGGTTGACAGTTGCCCCCGCAGGGAATTAGCTGCCATTCTAGTTCCCCAATCCAGTGTAGATTTATTGAGCTCTTCCAGCATTGGAAAAGGCCCTGGGGCAGAACATGGAAGACCACCACAGGGGCCGAGTCTGGGATAACACTGAACTGCTTCAGTGTGGCTGGAATTACAGGTGAGCTGAGGGATATGTCCCACATACCGGCTAAAGCAGACTATAAAGACGTCTGGGGGTGGAACATAGACACTGAGCAATCTGATCTAGCACAACCTGATCTAAAGGATGGTCTGGCGAAAGGTTAGACTGACATCTTTTTAGTAAATTATATTCCACGTAAAGTGTCTCTGACTCCTGCAAGAAGTCAAACTTTGGGATAGTAAATCCTGACACTGCCCAGCTTAGAAACAGAAAAATGATGATTTGCTAATCGGCTTACCTGATTCCCTGGATATGATGTCAAGATGAGACTCTTAGCAGTTCTTATGAAAATCCTGACACTCATTCACCAATTACCCTCCAGGAGTTGATATATGTCGATCTCCCTGTGTTTCAGGAGAGAAAACTTTGAAATGCTTTAGGGAGCTTTTCCAAAAATGGTGATGCATTTTTGCATCACTTTGTCATGACTGGTCCTACTGAAAATTTCCTGACATTCTGAATTCATGGCAATGTTATCTGTGCTGTTGTAGTTGGTTTGCATTTTTTGTTGTTGTTGTTCTGTATTAAAATAGAGGAGAAATAAGAAAAGGTGACGGGTTGCATCTAAATGTATTAAGCTTGAAGGCTTTCAACATAAATGAGAAGATTTATAGAAAATTATTAAGACCTTTAAGCTTCTATAAACATTTCATCATTGCTGACAATATCTACTTTCGTTAACTCTGCCCAAGCAGTTCCTGTGTTGCTGTAAGGCTGAAGTGAGTTTATTTTGCAATTTAGCAAGCAGCATAGGAGCTTTCTGGAGAATTTTGGTTTGGGGGCCCAGATCACAAGGTTAAACAATAGATATTTTATAGTTACAGGAGAAGAATTTATAGGCCCTTCATTCTTCTATTATAATGTATAAAGGATATGACTGTATTCCTAATCTCTAGAAAATGTGGTGGACGGGTACGTTATGGACTCTTATATGAACATATGTAGCGTCCCTTTGACCACAAGTGGGCAAGTCTTTAAAAAAGTTCTGGGAGAAATAAAAGAGCCCCAGGGACCATTTAGGCTCTGTCGGTGAGTTCCATTCTGAGACATCAAATCCAGTTGCACAGAAACCAGATGTCAATATTTACAAAGCTCTTTCCATCTCATATCCACTTCCTTTTCATTTTATGCTTTTTCTTCCCCTTTTCTTTCCTCCCTTTTCCTTGATTCTCTTCTTCACTCTTTATTCCATTTGCTCTTATTTTCCCCAGGCCCAGTAGTCAGTCCACAGTCTGTGAATCCTGAAAGAGGCTTCAGTGATGGAAAAGAAAAGGCCCCAAACAAAGCCATCGACGTCTAAGACAGGGAGCTCTGGAGGGTGATGGATGGTGATTGGGGCCAAGCCTGAGGATGAGAGTGCTCAGGGCTCTGAGGCTCTTAACCCACCCAGCAAGCCATTAGGCTTCTGCAGGCCTGATGGCTGTATCAAGCCTCGTGATTTCAAAACTCTTCTGCACTGACAAGGACTTGCTAATTTCAAACTTTCTAACCAATTACAATCACAAGGAACTGTGGACAATGATCACTGAGCAAAGTGAAAGTGCTGGGGTGGAGGGGCCCTCATAGGTTTCGCTCTGCTGGTAACATGCAGCTGGGGCTCTGCTCAGTGAGTAAATAAAAACACAGTACAAAATACAAACGTGCTCAGTGGGTCCCTCTGGCTGTCTTGTTCCCAGTAGTGGGGTATGTAGGAAACTTGTCCTGCATTTAGCCCATTAATTTCTGATGGTGTTAATTAAAAACTTTTGATGCTGATTTGAATGGAAAATACCTCAGTGTTTTCTTTATTGAAACACCAAGTTCCAAGTCTTAGACTATTAGGTTAAGCTCTGTCATCAGTGAGACCAACATAAATGCTTTTCATACCAACTGCTTTGACTAATAGTAATAATAATAATAATAATAATAACAAATGAAAAAGAAGAGAAACTTTATATTGAAACCCCCTTATTTTAACCTGTTTTTTTTTTAAAGGACTAAACTGAAAATCTGGGTCCCTGAATGTAGAACATATGATTCAAAAAAATCTTTTTTCAAATCCTTATAGAACATTCAAATCACCCAATGTTCCAGGACCTGAATTTTTTATATTTTCAAATGGGGAAAGCTGCTTAAAATAAGTGAATCAGCTGCTAAGTGATTTCTCTCTGTCTCTTCCCCTACTCTCCCTTTCAAAACGCTGAAAAAATGCTTAAAATGGTATATGAAATTGATATATGCTGCTTAAGAAGCTTAATATAATTACTGAGGATGCAGAGTTCCTATTTAAAAACAAGATAGGTGAGGGCAATAGAAACTGAGTTGTGAGTATTCATCCCTTATGAGGTGTGGGGAATGCTTCCAAATGTTTGATCCACTGAGCAAGGTAAGGGGTGCACAATAGTTATTCACAGATTTCTCTGTCCTCCCGGAAACCTAGAGATACCTGGGAAATCCAGAGAGCAATGCAAGGGGATAGTGTGACAGATGTTGTGCAAGAAGCGAGCAAATAAAGAGTCCATCTCTGCAGCCCAACACTTTTGTGAAGTACTAAGCACACCACCAAAACATCCTGATTGGTTTCTAAGACTCTTCTCCAATTTTATTTTTTAATCATATTTCCTCTTACACAAGGGCCTGAAGCTTTGGAGGTCTAGTCTGAGAGGCCCCATGAATGTCCTCTCACAGATGACAGCTTTTCTTTTTCTCTTCTGTGTTTTCATATACCTAACTATCATTTTCCATCTCCTAACCTGTTTATTCACACTGTTTGCAATATTATCTGAATCCTTAAAAGACCACAAGACTTTCTTTTTTTACTCTGAAGGTCTTCATCACTCTTGTTCTTATTTTGATCTACAGATCTCTAAAGAGGATGAAGTTCTCCATAAAGGCTAAGCACTTTGGCAGACCTCCTTTCCTTCCCTCCCTAACCACAGGCTGCATTGACCTCACCCTCTTGGAAAAGTTTGCAGAATTGGCCTCCCAGCCTGATGGGACATGATAATGATCCTTCAACAACAACAAAGACGACAATGACAACAATAACAGAAAACACTCACTGTAAAGCATGAAGCAGGTGAGGGGAATATGTAGGGCAATAGAACTAAAACTCTAAAAGAGAAATAGGCCTGAGCGAACCACAACATGAACCTATTTGTTCACAAAATTTATGATGTTTCCCCCAGAGAAAATTGATAGGTGATATTGTCTATAAAGAACTAGTAGGGCTTCCCTGGTGGCGCAGTGGTTGAGAGTCCGCCTGCCGATGCAGGGTACACGGGTTCGTGCCCCGGTCTGGGAAGATCCCACATGCTGCGGAGCGGCTGGGCCCGTGAGCCGTGGCCGCTGAGCCTGCGCGTCCGGAGCCTGTGCTCCGCAATGGGAGAGGCCACAACAGTGAGAGGCCCCCAAAGCACAAAAAAAAAAAAAAAAAAAAAAAAAAAGAACTAGTAAATGTAAATTAATAGATACGTAGCAAATGAGTGCATTTAATGATGATTTCCAGCTGAAATTATTTTTTTTTCCTAGAGACCAAGTTTTCATTAAACTTAATCCTTACTCTCTTCCCTCTCCAGCAGCAGAAACATCTGGTCAGTTTTAGATTCCCCTTGGATTTCCAACTTCAAAGGGAATTATAAAGAATAACAAATTCATGTACCGGCACCAAAAAAAAATTAGAGCAGCAGGAGAGAATGGTAAAATTGTCCTTATTTGACTGCTAGTGATAGGCGCCACAGGCAGAGCTACGAGGAAAGACAAAGGCAAGATCACCAGTTGACAACCCGAGTTCCTGGAAAGGACTGAATCTTTGGCTAGATACAAATATGCACAGGGCCCTTACAAACTAGAAGGAGCTTTCTCCTTGCTTACGTGAAAAATAAATAAATAAAGTATAAGGAGTAAGAAGGTAAAGAAAAAAGAAAGAAATGGGTTCACATGTACCTGTCACATAGCGAGCATTAACAAAGTTTGTTGAAAGGGTGATCTGGAAAGAATCTTAAAGATTCACTTAACATATGGGTTTTTTATTTAATTTACAGAAAATGGTGTGAGTTCTGATTCTACAAAGGGCTGGATAAGCCATCCCAGAAATAACTCAGGCTCCTAAGAATCTACTAGACCTATCATGTCCTCATAGAAGATTAGACCTCCAAGTCTCAAAAGTAGTCTGTTTCTTCCTTGCTCTGGATCCTTATCAAAGGATGGCTGGAATTCAAAGTCCTACCAGAGTGGAGGAATAGAGTTTGAATGAACTATTGATATGTGTAGCTGTGCCAAAGTTGTGCTTGACATCACTTTATAGAACTGGATTTACCTTTCTCCTTTGTCATTTTCCTACCAAAACTGAAACACAGTTCTTAGAGTGCAGGTCTTGATGTAATCAAACATTAGAAAATGAGAACAGTTAAAGAAAGTACAATTTTGTCATTGTAATTACCTCTTACAAATAGACTTTCCTCTTTCCTGTTTTATGTGCAATGCGTGCAGCAACAAAAATAAAAATACAGATATGATTAGCCAATCAACTTGTTTGTGGACAAAGAGAGAGAAAGAGTTAAGGGCTAAAATGTCTTTAAATAAGTAATTATAAAGGTCTTTAAACTTAGCATTCAGAGGTTACAGATCCCCACACCACAAATACATTAGGTTGATTCGCAGAATGGCCATCAGAAACTTAGAAAGCAAATTGCTTTTGATAAAAAAGTATACATCAATGGCACCTTAAGAATATTTTATAGAGTAGGATAGAACAAATAAAACCAATTTTCTATGGAGCCCAGCACGGTTTGCTAATGCATCAGTCCCCCCCAAAGCAGACCATCTCCAAAGGAAATTCTTTATATCACAGGCTTTGAGTAATCGCTAGTGAAGGGTGAAAAAACGGAGACTTCTCAGCATTTCCAATGTGAAAGGACTGAGCTGGCTACAAAATCATCTCCTTGAATATCTTTGCCTTGAGTGGAGTTTTCATCCTTCTCTCACCACTCCAGGTAAAGCAGAATCGCCAAAGTTATCTCAGTAAAAGAATGCCGTAATTCCCATCCTTATGTTAATTGTGCATGATGGTGTGTTACGTGTCTAATAAAGTTTATCCAGAAAATATGCCAACTTCTTGAAACATAGGTCTGATGACATGAACAAAACGTTGTTTTTTTTTTTTCTTTTGTAACTATCTGTATTTAAGTCTAAAATGAAAGTCCTGGCTTGATGGGGGATTTTCAAAGGATTTCCTGCCCTCTCTAAGCAGAATCATCCAACCATGATTATGAACTAAACTAGAGGGAAGGAGGTAGAGGATATGGAATACTACTTTATTCCAAGAAGTGCTGTTTTATAGCAAATGTAACAGTTGAACAAACACCAGAGCCAAAGGCCAAGCATAAGAAAATGCCACACATATACACCAAGAAGTGAACACGATCATTAATCATAGTAGTAGTAGTAGTAATAATAATAATAATAATAGCTGTTGTTGTGATGAGACATTTAAGGTTCACTTGGGCATAATCAATAATACTTTACTTAGAAAGAACTATTGGTAAACTTACTCTTCTCTATAAAAGTCACTTTATATTCTAGGTTTATATGACATGAGCCACATAATCCAACACCACATGTAAGAAGAGGATGCAGGAAAAAGTGAAGACTTACACCTTTATTTCAGTTGTTGTGTTGTCAGCATCAATCTTAAAATAATGATGAAAAGGTTAACTGTTTTAAAATATGGGTATTATGGGTTATGGTAAAATATCCTTGCAGCTTTAAAATAGTATAGTAGCTAGCTCTTACCTATCTTTACTTGGAATGCCTGCTTCAATGGCAAGCTGTCAGATACATTCCTGACCTTTTGAGGACATTTTAACGATGGTAATGCCAGGCCAGGATAAAGAGAAATAGAAATGATCAGAAGACTGAGGGGAAAAAGAAATGAGATGGAAAGAAAAAAATAGTTTGTACTGTTTACACCATCCAGTCTGGCAATTTTTACAGATGCTTTCTGTTTGCTTGGGATAGTTTATTGCTTATGCTATTTCTTTTCTTTCTTTCTTTTCCATGTGCTTTCCTCCACCAACTTTGTTTGAAAATATTTTGTATGTGTCCATACTGTAAACTCTCATATTTTTCTAGAAATTTAGTGCAGTGGGGAAGCTCTTCTTTTTTTCCTTCCCCAAGGGTTAGGCACATCAATATTCTAGCTACTCACTTTCGAGGCCAATGGAAAATGTGCTCTTAAGATTAAATAGACGTGAGTAACACATAAATCCAGTTTATACTGATGCAGGACGTTACGCAGTTACTCACATCCTGAATCTCTGACGAGTGGAACACACCTGTTGGAACAGTCACTGACCTGCAGGTCAAAGACAGCCAGGAAGGATAAAACCTTCACTATTGGTCTTCTGCAGACAACCTACTTGCATGAAGCATTCCTCCTTGTGGCTCTGGGTATAAATGAGGTGGTCTAGCCATGGAAAACTGACTCACAGAAGGTTCTTTATATATTCTCAGGATAAACTGCGTAACACACACAGGCACACAGGCAGTGAGTGCCCTTTGTTCTGCAAGGCACCATCTCCCTCCACGCCCACTTCCCCAAACAGTGCTTTTCTGAAAAATTATTCAGACTATTAATGGATAATTCCTCCCTTTTCAGACTTCCTAAGTACCTCCTTAAGAAGAAACCTTCCGTTTCTGCCAATAAATCTGAAAAAACTATAAACATTTAAATCCAGTGTTACATTTGGTTTAAGTATTTTCACCATATTTATCTAGGATGGGTTGGCTGCAGCCATGCTGGACTTCTGAGTAGTTAGAAGGCTATGTTTTCCTTTCACCTCAAATACGGAATTGTATATAACACAGCATATATCCAATAATGAGTATAATTAATGCTGCATCAATCTGGCATGGAAATTATCATCCTAAGTTTGAGTCAAGTAAAAAAAAATACCAAAAAAAAAAAAAAATTCATCCAAGAAACCTAGCCAAATCTGTAAAATGTCTCTCTAGTCAACCAAATTGTCCTTTGGCTTACAGATGTGCCTAAGAATGTTATGAAACACACTGATGAGATTTTATGATCAATTGTTACATTTTAGAAAATGTGATGACAGCACACTCAGAAGAAAACTACTCCTTTACACAATGATTAGAACTATTCATCTGAATGTTTTTAACATTAAAATGTAAAAAGTTCTGATGGGCCTGAAATATTGATGGACTAAAATGCTATAATGACTGGGGTTTGTTTCAAAATAACATGGTGGTAGCATGGGAAAACAATAGACCATGAGTTAATCACTGTGCAAGCTGGGTTATGGGTACATGGGGGTTCATTGTAGTGATCTGCCTACATTCATGTATTTTAAATTTTTCATAATAAAAATTTTAAAAATTTATACTGATTTGAACTTTCATTCATTTACTCATTATTTACTGACTGATTCATTTACTTTTTATATGTAAGATTATGGAAACAAAAAGTTAAAAAAAATACTCTTCTTGGACATTTAGGTTAAGTAAGCTATTCCTCTTCAGAAATAGTATATATTTATTTAAAATGATGTTTATAAGGACTATGTAATTAAATGTAGAATTCTGAGGTTAAATTTTGAAAGCAGGACATAAAATTATATGGAAAGTATGATTACAGCATGTTTTAAAAAATATATCCTCAGGGGAAAATGAGCGTAAAGAAATATATCAAATGGTTATTAATGGTTGGATTTAAATTACAGAAATAATTACTTTAATTTTTCTTCATTTTACTCCAATGTGTTTTTCCAAATTATTTTTAATAAGCATGTATCATTTTTAAATGAAAATAAATATTTATTCATTAGTGGATAAGATGTGCTCTCCTTTCCCAAGGAGCTTTTTATTTACTAAAACAGAGAAACTACAAACACACAGCATTGCCCTGATAGTTTAAATCTTCATACCTAGAAGTGAAATACACCCACAGGAAAAGAAATGTCAATACAGATTTTATCTGATCGTAGAAACATAAAGAGCTTTCTGTGTGTTGGATAGAAATAGGGGAGGAACTGGCTTCTTTGCAAGCCAGAAGGAGTGTGAAATTCAGGCCATTTTGTGATGAGATCATTTCGCAATGAATGCAGGGAATGACAAATAAAAATTACCAAATGAGCCTGTCCCTTGAGTTCTTAACATTCTCACTCTTTCTTTTGGGGCAGTATAACGAGTAAAGCTTGGGAGTGGGAGTAGTGAGTTACAATCTAAAGGCTTGTGCCCTTCGCTGGCAAGATGGGTACATTCAGAAAGACAGATAGACGTACAACAGAATTAGAAACAAAAATACAGTAGACAACTGTGGATTATGTGTAATGGATATGAAAAGTCTCTGCTAGAAAGCTATCTTTATTACCCCAAGAGATTACTTTCCTCATTTTATGCAAATTCATATAAAGTGAAGTCAAGAGTTTAGCTGCTAAAAGTTTGGATGAATATGATGCTCATGACTAAATAGGCCTGGCTAGAGCAAGGGAGAATATATTCAGATGCCAGGTAAGTCACCCCTTTACTCCTCCCCTCTCTGGTATATCTGCCAGTGCATTTCTATGCAGGCCAATCTCTAGCAAACTCAACTCTTTCAAGCTCTGACTTGATGATGTTCTACCAATATACCCTCAGTCCTGACCTGCACTCTCCTCCCAGCCACTGAACTCTCAAGAATTCTAGAAACTTTGAATTTTGAAACTTTACCAATTCTCACTAAAAGACACATAGACCTCAAAGTTTCAAACCTAGGCTATCTTGAAGCCCTGGTGTTGGTCCTCTTACTTAATTGGTAATGTTGGTGGTAGTGGTGAGGGTTGTCCACGTCCCCTTTGTTTGTGCATACACACAAGAGCAGTCATGTCTGATTTTAAGACTGATCCACATGAAGTAAATGCACCTCAAATGTGTAGCATATCATCGAATAATAACATGTAGTTCAAAGCATCACAGAATATGTTTGGAGGGTTTTGTTTGCATAATGCCAAAACATCCAGTGCTCCACATGGAAACATCAGTGCCCAACTTCACCAAATCACCTTCTCTGTCCACTCAGGTGTCCTCTGAATACTTCTACCCCAGCGTAGCAAAATCACTGTAAACCATTTGTTGAACTCTGTGACAACAGGTTCTCAAGATCATGTTTCTTATCATTCTAAATGATGGTATTTCAAATGAACAAATAGGATATGAAATAGGTACCCTTCACCAATGTCAAAATACGTTCTGTTCAAATTTAGTACTTGAGGTGGTGGACTCACCACAGCTTTAGGTTTAAGTCTTTCTGAGGTTGGGAGAAATATACTTGGCTTCTTTGTACCGCAGTATTTTGGACTGCCATTTAGAGATGATGAAAGTTGCTTACCAGATGGCAACGTCACGAGGAAAATCCAGTTAGTGATGGTGAAACATTCTGAAATGAAAAGAGCACCGTTGCTGCTAGGTATTTAATAAATCTATGACAATCATAGAAAATAACCCCATTTACTTTTCACTCAGGCCACTGACACACTGATACTATATAAAAAGTAAAGGATGCTCCCCTTTGGGAATGAAAATACAACTGTGCCCTGAGAAAGTGCTTTTGTAGCTGCCTGTGTGCTTAACTTTAAGGCTCTAACCAGTTGCAACCAGTTGTGAATGACTTGCTGCCTATTTCTGTAATTCACTGTAACTTGTGTTGAGAAAGTTATGTTTTATGGTTAATTATCTGTGGTCTGTTTAAAAAAATAAATCAAACCATTGTGAACCACCAGGATTTGCAGCTCCATTTGAACTTTACTGTACTTTTGATTAAACATTTTGTAAATAAAAACAAACTGGTTTCTCCTTGTTTGGGGTTGTTTGTTACTTGTGTTCTGGATATAAATATTGTGGCAATAGTGGTAGAACAAGCTATGGATTATTTACCCCTGGTTTCATGAGTTGTGAGTTACTGGCCTTATCCTCTTTCATGAGTATAAATAAGTGTATAGTGTTATATTCCAAGTCCTGTAAGACAACCGGAATGAGTGAACTGAAACCTTTCAAAACCAAAACCTTTTATGCTAAGTCACAGAACAACAAAACAAACCCCAAATTAACATTTAAAAAGCTTCTACTGTGGAGCAACAAAATCCCCAAATATTATATAATCTGCATTTTAAAAACTGCTTCCCTAACAAGCAGAAGTCTACCAATAATTCCACACACATGTCTTTTCACTGCTTTTATAATGGAGACGCCATAGGTGGCTTTACCAGAGATCACCTCCCACCCCCAATATCAACACCAGAATGAGGCCTTGAAAATAGCCAGCATAATAACTTAAGCCAAAATTGATTTAGCAAGATCAGGAATTACTGTAGCTAAAAGTAATGAAACAATATATAAAAGAAAAATTCTATATAAAATGTGTCTGCTGTCATCATCCTAGGACCTGTATAAATAAAAGAAGTCTAAAAAATAATTGCCTAGAGAAAATAAGAAAAGCCAAGATTCAAAGGACCCTGTGGCAGAGTGTAAGAGGAGTATATTTGAGACCCAGAATTGTTATATCCCTAACACATTTGCATATGAAACTTAACCAGGATTACCAAAGTACCTTGCTCAAAATTATGGTTTTTAAATGATCCAATGGTCTGTGCAGCACTCACCATTACAAAGGACCTCTAGGAAAGATATAAAATTTCCTTGTAAAGACAGAGACAGGATAATATGGGTTTTCTTATAAAATGGGGTGGTCACCCCTTGCTGAAGCTTGGAGTGCTACATCTGGTTTCATCTTACCCCTTTATTACTCACATTGCTTACTGCTTACCTGCATAAGTACTAAGAGGGAACAGCCACCGCAGCTCCCCAAAACATATTCATGAAGCAGATACTATGTGCCAGGCACAACTAGAGTGATTCTTCTTGAAAAGGTAAGTCAGTGACTGAGGTTATTGCAACATTTAAAAATATCTATTGTGCCAATAGAAATGAGAAGCCAGGTTAAAAGAGTTGTGAAGTACTTCTGAAAAATTAGAAAATGTTTAAATCTTCCCCTAGATTCTTGAACACCCTGGGAACAGAAAGTTTGGGCCTGCCGGCCCTTCCTAAACCTGGATGCCATATTGCAGAAGAAAAACTAGAAGTAGGCTACATGTTCTCTGTGACGTGGTTACAACCGAAAAAGGGGGCTGAATAGAATCGGCTGGCATTCATTGGGCATTGAAAGGTCAATTCTGCCCTGAGTGTGGTTCAGAGAGTGCAAAAAATCTCACCGAGATGGAATTGGAAGATATTCTGATAAACTGAGGCAGGAAAAAAAGTCCAAAGATGTTTTACTCAAAGATGTTTTCCTCTACTTCTTTGATAACCAGATGGCTCCAACTATTTTTGACAATCAAGAAAATGCTCCTCTATAGAGGTCTAAGTTCTCTTTTAAATCCAAGCAAACCCATTTGAAAAGCAGGGTATTCCAAATGATTCCCTGTATACAGAACTACACACCAAAGTTAAGTGCTTGGCTACAGATGATTAACCATGTTACAATTACATTATAAAGAAACATTTTACATGGTGCAGAATTCATTTTGATAATCAGGTACACACATACAAAACTGCCTATTGGAACCCACACTCAGCTATAACTGCGAAAACCATAATTCAAAAAGATACATGCATCCCAATATTCAATGCAGCACTATTTACAATAGCCAAGACATGGAAGCAACCTAAACGTCTGTCGACAGATGAATGGATAAAGAAGATATGGTATATTTATACAATGGAATATTACTCAGCCATAAAAAGAATGAAATAATGCCTTTTGCAGCAACACGGATGGACCTAGAGATTATTTTACCAAGTAAAGTAAGCCAGACTGAGAAAGACAAATATACAATATCACTTATATGTAGAATCTAAAAAAAAAAAAATGATACAGATGAGTTTATATACAAAATAGAAATAGACCCACAGACATATAAAACAAACTTATGGGGCTTCCCTGGTAGCACAGCATTTAAGAATCCACCTGCCAATGCAGGGAACACGGGTTCGAGCCCTGGTCCGGGAAGATCCCACATGCCGTGGAGTAACTAAGCCCGTGCGCCACAACTACTGAGCCTGTGCTCTAGAGCCTGCGTGCCACAACTACTGAAGCTCGTGTGCCACAACTACTGAAGCCCGTGCGCCTAGAGCCCGTGCTCCGCAACAAGAGAAGCCACCGCAATGAGAAGCCCACGCACCGCAACGAAGAGTAGCCCCCACTCACCGCAACTAGAGAAATCTCGCCCACAGCAACGAAGACCTGACGCAGCCAAAAATAAATAAATAAAATAAACAAATGTATTAGGGGAAAAAAAGGAGAAATCAAACTTATGGTTACCAAAGGGGAAAAGGGGGGAAGGATACATTAGGAGTTTGGGATTAACATATACACACTACTGTATATAAAATAGATAACCAACAAGGACCTACTGTATAGCACAGGGAACTATACTCAATATTTTTTAATGACCTATAAGGGAAAGAATGTTAAAAAGAATAGATACATATATATATATATATAACTGAATCACTTTGCTGTACACGTGAAACTAACACAACATTGTAAATCAACTTATATGCCAATAAAAAAGTTTAAAAAATTTGAAGAGGGACACAGAAAAAATATATGCATGAATATATGTGTGAATATCCTGCTTAAAGACTAGAATATTGTGACCAATTTTCATTATATTCCACAAACATATCTATCTGAGCTATAGATTCTTTCAAGGAAAAAAAAAGCTGAAAGGAGACATATTTACAAAATACTTTAATAATGTATGCTAGCTTAGTCATTATTCATATTAAGACAACAAAAGATGTCCCCATGTCATCATACATACAGAGATATGACAACCGCAGTGATCTTGATCATTCAGTTGTTACAACACAGAGCCACATATTCAGGCAATGAAACCTGAAAAACCAGACAAAACTCTCCTGGCTTTGATTTTTATCTTTATGCACCAGATTTTTCCATACAAAAGGAATCCCAAATTCAATAGCTAACACATAAGAGAAAGTTAAACAAACTAGGAAATAGCCTGAATCTTTTACAAAAAGTAAGGAAAAACTCACTTCCTACCTTTAGTAAAATTAAATGAACCAATTTCATATGGCCTTACCATCCAGAAGTAAAGTGTGACCTAAAGGAATGATACTGATCCCAAATACACAGAGATGAACCTTAGCAGTTCCTACTCAGATCCATCCTCTCTCCTGCCTACTTTTACCTTTCCTTATTGTATTAAGAACACTCAGACCTACCACCACACTACCTCTCACACATGTGATCTCACTTTCCTCTAGCAGAAACCTCACAATTCCTAACGCTGTGCTCTCTAGCATTTTGTATCTATTTTAAAACCATTTGATAGGCGGAAACTAAAAGGGAAGAACAGACAAACCCCCAAAGCCCTCCAACCTCCCTCATCAGAAAAATGCCCGGTAGCCAGAGGACATCAGTCAGTTAAGTGAAACAAAATATCATAACAGGGAAGGAAGACTGATAAACCTTAGACAAATCTCACTGTGTTCCCATCTGGGAAGGGAGTTACTCCAATGAAAAAGTAGTGGGTGTGGGAAAGAAGCAAAGAGCTACAAAAAGAGAAAGAGGAAAAAGAATACTTTTATAATATGTTTGAGACTTAAAGGCAGTACAATGAATCCAAAGGTGTTCCAGGGAATAGTGTGAGAGAAAGTTTTAAATGAGAATTCCAGAGACTACAGGTTCGTAAATGAAACTGTTGTTCAAAGGGTGAATTCTATAGGGAGTTTGAATTAAGTGTCTCTGCTGTAGCATCTAGATGTTTTCTCTTTCCTTAAGACTTTGGGGTTTGAATGTACTTTGTCATGAGAAAAAAACAGTAGAGCTTTATACAGCTCCCAAAGTAAAAAGCAAGAGAAAGACAGGGTTTATATAACCAGCTTTTTACATAAATATTACATCAGGATACATTTCAAATGAAAACACACACATACACACACACACAGCTGTCTTCCTTATCCTTTCTATTTTAAAATTCACTTCATATTTTAAATGTTGTTGATTTTTCACAAAATAAGTAAAAAAGCATTAAACACCTCAGAATAATTTTAGTCTTATATTACCTGGAAAATTTACCACATCATGGAGGGTCACAAAATCTTGTTTTAAAGCCAGTTAAGACACTGACAATTATGGGATGTTTTGCTGCAGCCCAGGGCAACTAGAAATGGTTGTGAATGTTAGCTAACTCCCTTCTCAACAGTCTGAGAAAAGGGAAAAAAAAGTGTAAGTTTTCCCCATCTGTTATTTCCTTTTTTTTCTTTTTGGCTGTGGAAAAGTAAAATTATGCAAGAGCTTTTGAATGTAAAGGCTGTGTGTGCTTTTTCCCTTTTTGTCTCTGTGTACCGGTTATGTGATGTTGCGTAACTGAGTACAGAGTAGGCGGTTAGCGTTTACTATTGATTTACACTATGCCATCTAATGAATTCAGAACACTAAAAAGAAAGGAGAAGGAGGGGAGGGAGGAAAAAAGAGAAAGAGAAAAACAGGGAGAGAAAAGAGGAGGACCGAACAGAGGGGAGAGAGAAAGAGCTCATTTAGAGAAACAATTCTAAGGTCTGGAATAGTTTCATTCTTATTCCCTGTAGCTCTGACTTTCCGTTATTGTTCAGGTCTCAGAAAAACAGATTTGAGCTAGTGACCCCAATATTCCAGTCTTATTCCTAATGAGGATTACTGGCAGGTGAGTGTTTGAAAGTACTAATGTGTCAAATTACTTGAAAGCAATTCCACTAAACTGTCAGACTTCTCCACATGCACCTATTTGTCATTCTCTTGATGCCTTTGGGAATCTGTATCTGTGATAGCCAATGATATGGTCCAACTAGTTTACCTAGTAGTAAATATTATTTGAAAGACACACAGGGATATCATCAGGGCAAAGAGAAATATATTCAATTTTACCCATCTTCTTTAAAAATGCATGAAGAATGCATTTAGAAATCTTTGAATAGATCACTATTTTACTTTGGAAGAAGATATGCCACACATTATTTTGCTAAACAGAACAGCCCGATATAGGACAATGACAGAGAAATGGGCAATGAGAAAAGATTCTAAACTGATGAACATGCTTGTAAAGGAAATTTAAAAAATTTCTTATATTGTACTTATGGAGCACACTTAAAATTTAACTTTTGATCTGGATGACTACAGACATCTCCAGTCCTCTGAGGCTGCCTGGTACTTCCCATGCCATACAATGAGTTCCCAAGGCTGAGGCCAGAAAGTAAGGGTGAAGTTGATTCTCTTGCTAGGCACAGGACCGTCCTGTACCTGAGTGCCCTCCTATGGCTGAGGACAATCACTAAAGTGAGAAAGAGAAATAGAAGCTCTCTTTATTAGCAGCCAGCTAGAGAGCAAGGCAGGGAGCTTGTACCCTTATTGAATCTGCATTTGTAAATGGTGACTAGAAAAAAAATCACAGGAGCTCATCTAAAGGAAAGAACAAGAGTGTGGTGTTTCATTTCTGATCATCCAGTGATCTTCCCTTTTCATCCATTTTAGCTTAGAAAATAATAAACAGATGCCTACTCCATCCATTTTTCAAGGATGCTTTAATGAGGGATGGCCATGTGCACACAGTTTATACCTAGCACCTAGCACAGTGCTTGGCACATTCTCTGTGCTCAGCAATATTTGTTGAAACAGTAAAATGATTATGGGAGAAACATCTCTGTAGGGAAAGCATACTAGAAAAGCCTCAGAAAATATATTCCAATGTCTTACAGGAAATCTTAGGCTGTGCTTCGGCTGTAGACACAAAATAATGACGTAGATAAAGTGTCAAACAGTTATTTGGGGATCAGTTCACTTTAGTTCCATTTATTTGAAAAAAAACTTAACAAAATTATAATACTGGTAATATCAGCAAAGTTTTGTGTTCATTTCCACCATCCCTTTGGACTATTTTTCATTTCAGACTTGAGCACAGAAAAGTCCATTTTAATTTCCATGGGCACATTCTAAAGGAAAAGTCATGGGATAGCAACATAATTCATGTTTTAAAAAATACTAGAAGAAGAATATAGCCATTTAGTAATGGGAGAGAATACAGCATTTTGTTGAAGGGCAAGGCAGGTTGAGTTTTGATTAGGTTATGCAAATTTAAATTAATAGAAGGGCAACCAAGAATGTACTGATTTCCATTTTCTTGGTTAAACAGGAGTTTTAAATTTCTGGATTAGAAAGTCAGAAGTGCCACCTTTCAGCTAATTGGAGAATAAGACCTTAAGAGAAAGAAGTGAAAGTATAATCTCTCAAAAATTCCAGTTGAAGATTTAACTAAAAGTGTGTTTGGCAATGGTAGCCATAGTACTTTTTATAAAGTGGGGCTACCATCTTGTTAACTCATCCAGGACTAAGCATGCACATATCAGTAAAAACTTCCAAACTTTTTTTTTCTTTTTAACTTTGATCATTAGTATAATCTAATCTAATTCAGCAATTTCCTTCAATAAGCATCTGGCAGTAGGTCAACAAGATCATACCATGTGCTGTTTCATTTCATGGATTCTTAAAAGTGGATAAGAATGTGCCTGGCCCCCTCATTTTATATGTGAAGATTCTGAAGCTCAGAAGGTAATTTTCTCAGGGGTATATATTCTGAGACAGATCTGGGACTAGTACCTAAAGCTCACAGTTCATTTCTCCACAGCATAGAATAAGTCAAAGTTGCACAGAGTGAATCTTATTTTAAATTCTATAAAGAGAGATTTCAAAAGATTTTTTATTAAGATTTGGACTGCTTACATAATGTAAAATGTTCACCTCAAAGCTATCTTATACTTAATTTTCCATCTTTAATCTGAGTCTCCTCTTCCTCTTCTTTTTCTTCCTCCTTTTATTCTTTAGATCTTTGGATTGTCTTTTCTACTCTGATTCTCTCATTTATCCCCATATCTAACTTCAAATTCTTCCCTTTTATCACTTTTCATCTGTTTCTCCAACTTGTATTTATTACTCTTCCTCATAAAAATCATTTCTTTTCTGTTCATGTGTTTTGAGATCCTCAGAAATCATAAAGGAAGAACAAGTTTGAATTTAGTACCATACAGTAATCTTTGGTATACAATTTGGTAAGTTTTTTTTAAACTGCAACAAGATACTGACAACCTGAGGGTAAACTATAGCTAGAGGCTTTGCCTGTGATATAGCTGTCTAGACCTCTGCACTGCTGGAGAGGAGACTGGGGCCTAGTGTTACAAGGAATCTCATCTAAGATAGAGAGCAAAGGCTCGCAATCTCCAGACCCGACCACTCATTTTTCTACTACACCAGGTCACCTTTTTGCTTCCTTTTCTTTCTCTCCATTCCACAGTCACAACTATTTTGAGACTGATTGTGGCAAAGCAGGAGGAGATCCAGAGAAATCCTAGTGGCTTAACGTGGTTTAATGATACTGGCCAAACTCTCAATGCCAAAAAAAGACAGAAAGCTGCATACTAAATTTGTAGTTACACAGAAAGTGGAGTCTGAGGGGGTTCAAAGAGAACTTGGACCTGAGAAAGGTCTCTGTGTAACAGTGACATTGCTGCCAGAATCATTTAGGTTGTGTCATTGTTTCCCTTATAAAGCTTAACTCTTATGGGGTTTACAATTCAGCTAAAATGATCAGCTCCAGGCTGAAATGCAGCTCTAGATATCTTAGAGTGGGAGGGTTTTTTTTTTTTCTCCTCCTTATTCCTTAACAAAGAACATGTACAGCAACTATTCAGCCATTTCAATGACATCTGGATTCTGACCGCACGCCTCTCCCTAAAAAGGAGTAGGTACTAATCAAGGAGCCTAATCTACAGTGAGTTAAACTAAGCAACATCCACTGTGGAATGAAGGACATGAAATTGGTATATGAATGGGCAAAAAACAGATGTTCTATTATTTTAAAAGGCTTAATGTACATCACTTGGATAGATATTTCATTCCACTTTACTGATGTGAATAGGATTTTGGCAGGAGCTTGGTGAAGTCTCCCATTTGTTAACTAGAAAACATTACAATTACAGGAGGCAGAAATTCCTGGTGCTTTCCTTAGATCTCTTTCCTCATAAGCTACCCAGGGTAGCTATAAGGTAATCAATAATTTAAAAAACTCCTTGCTCCTATGTCTCTAGTATTGGTTATAACGTCTATAGTATGATGCTGTGCCACAGTGTTGAGAAGGGATAGGAGGAGGAAGTCCCAGACATAAATTAAAATTAATAGGCCAGAAGGAAACTAGCATTTATTGAGTACATATTATGTGCTACATCCTTCACTGATATTATCCCATTTAATACAAATCCCCTGTGAAGTAAGTAAGATTGGCCTAAGTTTCATAGATTAGCAACCTAGTTACAGAGCTGTTTAGCTAATTTGCTTAAGGACACAGAGCTAATTAAAAAGTTGTGCCGGGGAGGATAAGGACATGTTTGACTCTCAGGCCCACACGTAATGTATCACAAAGCCAGGAGCAGAATATGAAGCCATCTAACCAAAAAAAAATTTCTCTAAACCAATGATGAGAACCACCAAAATCCTCAAGTAGGGGGTGGGAAGGATAAATGACTCCTAAGGACAAATAGATTTTTGCTTTGCTCTTGGTTATGATAAATCCCTGTTTTCCAAATGCATAGTTGGAAAACGTTCCTTGTCATAGGTAAAGAAACGCACAATTTCCCAGGAACCTTTAAATCAGACCAGATATTTAAGTGTTCTTAAAAATTCCTTTAAAGATTTATACTGGATAAAGGTAAAAAATATAATGCATATAAAATCTGATGATTAGTATATTAACAATTGAATATATCTGTGTATGTATATGTATATGTGTGTATGTGTGTGTACATACAATTTTTTTTCTCTTTGCTAAAGTTTCTGGTAATTGCTATAAAGTGCTTGACAAAATCTAAACAATGAATATGTTAAGCCAGGAGAAAAGGAAAGAAACAAAGAATAAGAAAAGGAGAGGCATGTGTGTGTTCATGTGTGTGTGTGTATGTACATAACTTTCCTCAAAATCTTAATCCTAAAAAATTTCTTAAGCTAAATAAGTCATAATGCTGTAAGTCTACATTGTGTGTGTCTGTGTGTGTGTGTGTATACAATTTTTTTCTCCTTGCCAAAATTCCTGGTAATTACCGTAAAGTACTTGACAAAATCTAAACAGTGAACATGTTAGGCCAGGAGAAAAGGAAAGAAACAAAGAACAAGAAAAGAAAAGAAATGTGTGTGAGCTCGGTGTTTTGTGACCACCTAGAGGGGTGGGATAGGGAGGGTGGGAGGGAGATGCAAGAGGGAGGGGATATGGGGATGTATATATATGTATAGCTGATTCACTTTGTTATAAAGCAAAAACTAACACACTATTGTAAAGCAGTTATACTCCAATAAAGATGTTAAAAAAAAACAACAACAGATAACTAATGAGAACCTGCTGTATAGCACAGGGAACTCTACTCAGTGCTCTGTTGTGACTTAAATGGGAAGGAAATCTAAAAAAGAGGGAATATATGTGTACATATAACTGATTCACTTTGCTGTACAGCAGAAACTAACAACATTGTAAAGCAACTATACTCGAATAAAAATTAATTTTAAAAAAATGTGTGTGTGTGTGTGTAAAGATAAAGGGGTTTTACAATGTTAATTTGACAAATGGTTGTTTTTCAAAAGTTTACTTTTCCATACTGAATCCGTTATATGTAGACATTTTATAATGCTCATGAGTAAACACTTGTTGAAGATAACATTAGAACTCATTAAGTAAATGACAGCAGCTTTGAAAAGTCTACATTTTGAAGTACTATAGAGTTTACCAACTTTACACATTGCAATGAAGCATTCTTTCAAAATAATAAAATGGAGCATATACTCCATTTTTCATACAATACAGGTTTTGGGAATGAATCTTTCACAACTGTATTATTGTGTGTGTGTGTGTGTGCGTGTGTGTGTTAGATGTACTATTCTCAAGACCTTTGGGACACTTTTCTTAATATATTTTTAAAATCGTAGTTTGGTGAAGAACTTAAAGTAATAGCAGCCAAACAGATGTGAAAGGAAGAATTAACAGTTCTTAGGCAGCCCTAATTTATTCCTCAACTTTTAATGAGTCCTTCTTGCTCTGTCCTTCCCTCCTTTTCTCCCTCAAGTCTGAATTTGTTTGAGAGCAAGAAGAAACACTAGCTTCTGGCTTAGAAGAAGCACAAAAGAGAAGAGAACTAGATCACCTTCTGGGCCCCCATTTCCCATCCTTATAAGGAAAAGCAATAGTAAACTGATCAACAGGAAAAGCGATGACAAGGACTCTGACACTTTTGTGGTGTGAGGCAAAAGCAGGATTTGCATTTGCACAATTTCAAGGACTTTCTTCAAAATTTAGCTTCTCTGGATGTTCTTATAATGACACTGAAGAAGACACATGATCTGTTGAGGGAAATAGGTGAGATGTGGGGGAAAGAGGAGGCACTCCTTATTTTCACATGGTATTTAAACATATGATCAAGATATAACTTGCAACATTAAAAAAAAATTACCCAGTTAACTCGAACCTGCTAAAAATAACTCAGAATACCCTCCCCACGAAAACAAAACAAAATAAAGCAAAAACTCACAACCAGTTATTTTGACTGGTGAAAACAGTGACATGAAAGTAACAGATGGAAGCCCAGTTTTACTCACACAACATACTCACTAAACACAGTCACAAGCATCCCCACGAAAATAACTTAACAATGCTGACTTTGGCCTTATGCTTAAAATATCTCCTTTAGGTTGGTTTCCTTGAAGACTTCAGGGGGCTTGTGAAAAATGACATAGAATGAAATTAACTCATCTGTCCATACCCAGAAACAAGAAAGAGCTGCCAATCACAACCTATAAAGAGGACCTTTGTCAAGTCCTTTCTCAGGATTGGAACAGGTGTTCTTTTCTTATGTATTATTTTTTTGTTCTCTGGTAGTACTTTTAGGAAAGGTGATATATCTGTACTTTTAAAAACACCACACTACATAGCATCGAAAAACTTTCATAAATCAAATAATTAAAAGTAACAAATCTTCCTGCTAATTGCTCCTCAAAGCTGTAAGAAAGGTTATTTTCTTACCTTACACCGTGGCTTCTGATCTGACAGTGTCATTCAATCAATAATTTCAATGTCAGTTACTGATTTTCACCTCTTTTATTACAAAGACTTCCAGCAATAATGAAATGGTGCTGATCTGCTTGCTTTCACTCTATATAACGTCTATATTTATATGCTTTGCTTCTATTTGGATCTATATTTATCTGCTTTATCTGCCTACAGTGCATCTGTTTCTCATACACACAGACATATATTTATATATATACACACATACTGTATATATATAGGTTATATATAAACACACATATCCACAAAAATGTATGAATGTATGCTAGTGTGCTTACTTCAACAGGCATGCAGGTGCATAAATACTCAGACACATGACAAATATACAAAGAACATAAATGTACATGTAAACATAGTTTCACAGGGAGAAGAATATCTCAACAATAGGCCTGTCTAAATACTTGGCTGTTGGCCTTTGAGGCTTACACACCACTGAGCAACAGCCATAGACTACTCTGGGAAGAAGAAAAATCTTCAGAAGGCAAAACTATATAACTAAATAGACAGCATTCATTCTGATTTATTCATTTTAAAGACGAGGAAACTGAGACACTGAGAGGCTAAGAGCAAAGATTTTACAGCTTTTTAGTGGCAGAGCTGGAAATAGAACCCGAGTCTCTGCCTTCTAGACACTCTTGTGCTATGCTGAATTGAAGTGATGAAAACATTTTTCTCAAACACAGTATCATCTTCTGATTTCCACTCTTTTCTAGTTTACCTTTTCCTTGCTGCATGAAATCTAAGCAACCAACATTCACTGAGGGTCAGGCACTGTTCCAACTGTTTAAATGTGCTATTTCATTTAATCTGCACAATATCTTCAAAAAGTAGGTATTATTATTCATGTCCATCTTACAGATAAAAAAATCTGAGGCTTGGTGGGTTAAATAACTCACGCAAAGCGACACAGCTTGTAAGCAAAAGAGCTGAACTCCTGTGATACTCCGAGGCCCATGTCTTTTCCACTAGATCATAATGCTTTCCTTAATATACACCTCAATGTCCTATGAACCTCCCCTCCTGCCCACAGCCTAACCATCATACAAATCTAATAACTGGTCTGTTTCAGGATATATAACAAGCCTAAAGCAGAAATTCTCTCAGACTAAGAAAAGTAAAGAAGGGTGGAACAGGTATAAGTTACATATCCCCAGTATGCAGCACATATCCACTACTAGAAAGCTGAAATGTGCAAAAAATTGCGTCCGAAAAAATTACCCCACGAGTAGTCTTATGTGATTTAAAGTCTTAATAACTTCTAGTCTGTGAACATTTTATGTCATTTTCATCAAAGGATCACAGCAAACTGATACAATTGAATCAGATGGGGAATAGAGGCAGGAGCAAGCAAAGGGAAGATAGCAAAAGGAAGAAAGAACCACACCTCCTCTTCCTCCTCTCCTGGGGCAACACTGCCAAAGCAAACACTCATATACATATACTCAAATACAAAGCTAGCACCAATAATTGGTATTTCATCCCCACCAAACTGTCTAGGACAAATTCAGAAAAGAAATTATGTCTACATATGGTAAGGTAATTTTACACAAATTTCCTCAGCTAGTAACCAGTCCTGAGCTATCCCAACACACAGGAGTTCTACACTTTGTTCAGTTCACACAGAACCCAGTACTAGGAGATGCCATGTGGATTTGTGAAACTCCCTGGGGCATACTGCATCCGTAAGCCAAGGAACAGAAATTACACTGATCCATATATGCAGCTCTTCATCTGTGACATATTGATAATTACTCTTTATTTGTGAATTACATCCAAGTTATAAAAACAAGTTTCAGACATTTGTCACAAACAGGGTACATTTCACTTAACTCTTTCAGAACAGCATCTCGATGTGGTGTACAGGAAATGGGAGCTGTTGTACAAGGGAGTCTGATGTTGTGGAAAGATTATAACCTTGAGAGAGAGACTGACTTGAGTATGAATCCCAGTTCTTCCACTTATTAGCAATGTAAATTTAGGCACATCACTTAAACAGCCCTAAATCTCAGTTTCATCACCTGTGGAATAAAGAATAAAACCACCTATTCTGCAGGAACATTGTGAGGATTAGAGATAGTCGCAGTGCAATGTCCTCCTCATAAAGAGGGGCATTAAATATTAATTATTATATGTTTAAGAAGGCCTTTTGGCTGCGACTTTCTATTGTAGATCTGATACAGAATTCTTCTGAGGTACTTTTTATGTTCATTTAATCAAAGATAAACTTTTTGGTGATCAAGTATGTTCCAAGTAATGATAGAAATAAAAGCATTTCAAGGAGTAACATTTTCACTGGAAGATCTTAAAGTACTTAATAACCCTCGACTTTCGTGATGGCTAGTACTCTCATTTAACAATTGGGCAAAATGAAGCTCAGAGATACATCCCCCAAATGAATTATAATAAAAAAATTCACCAGCAGGAGTGAGTAGAATTTCTGTCTTTAACATTTAAACCCCATAGTGTCCAGCTGAGTAATAACTGCTGCAAGGTCACAGATACAAAGGGCCATGCTTTCCCCAAGGCTCTTTGAGATTATGCACCGAGGCCAGAAACATTAGGTAATGCTGTGTACGTCTGCTGAGATAACAGGGCTGAGTCAGGGTTAGGTCAGGGTTTCAGGTTATAGGGGTGGAGTGAAGAGTGGCTTTCAGATCAAATGATGGGAGTAGTTTAATTTAAGCAGATAACAAGCCATACAGTACTTAATGTAAGAGGAAAGGAAAGGGGAGACAACCACAGCCAAGAGAAGGTGGGTGGGAACACAGACTCTGTGGGGCTCAAACGGGTAACTGTGCCTCACAGAGGAAACTCTCCCATGTTCATGCACACTGAGACGTGAACAAAAAAGCCCAGGGTGCAGCATAAATCCTGCCATCCCAATAACACACACAGATGTTCCACTATTGTTTTCTTTTATGCATATTTTAATTAAGAGATCAGAATCAAGCATTAAAATGTTATTAAATGGCTTGTTTACATTTTCACTATATGTCATTTATTATGCATTTTCTAAATGTGTGCATATCTATTCAGAAGGATTCTTTGGAACTTTTATATCACTGTTACAACAGTCCCTCTAACTCAGGCCATTTTTAGCAAACCAAGTAACTGTGGGAAAGCCTTTTTGGTCCAAACAGTGGGGGAGAGACTCTCACTTCTTTAATTCTGTCAAGTAATGCCCATCCCCCATCAAACCACTTTGCCTAGTGAACAAACTGCACTCCAGAACTCCAGCGCTACAGGAGGGCCCAGGTCCACCACAACCTTTTTGATTACTAATGAAAGACCCAATTACAAATATTGCCCCATTGTCCTCACAAGAAAATAGTCTTACTATCCACACCACACTCTTTCCCTAAGCAGTTTCGAAAGCCTCAGAAACCCCAAGCTATCACATGGAGGAACCTGGCCTCCTATCAGTGGCACAGACTCCCTTGGAAGTAGGAAGGGACACAGTAGGAGAAATGGGAATAAGTAGATGTTTTTCTCTCCTCAACCCATCACCTAGTTCTAGTCTACCACTTATGTCTATTTCCCACTGCAGGAGCCCCTTGAGTTTTTACTATTATTCTAGAGTTGAAACAGATAGCCGCACTTTTCCTTCTCTCAGACTCCACAAATATTAAGACTTATCCACACAATCCACCTGCAAGGGTGGATCACAAGTATTCTGTAGTCTGCCTGTACCATATGGTTCAAGCACTTTAACAATAGGGCATTGTCCTAGAAGCCCACAATTCGTATAATGCCTTATGAATAATGGTACACGGAGTTGTATGGTCTCAGAGGGCAGGACTCAGGTCTCCTGCATGTTCAGTTCAGTGGGCAGAACTCATGTCTCCTGCATGTTCAGTTCAGTGCCTAGAGTGCTCAATCAGTCCAAATAAAGAGGTGTTTTTTTTTCTTTTCCTTTCTTTTTTTTTTTTTTTTTGTCTGTTTTTTATCCAGGGTAAGCAGAACACTTGTACAGAGCAGTCATAAGATAGGAACACATTCCAATCCCACTGTCAAATTATATTCTTTAAACTGTCTCATTTATAGCATAAATGATCTAAAAAAGGTTTAGGTATAACCTTAAGGGAAGAGTTAGAGTCTGCTATAACTGGTGGACCAGATAGGCCTCAAAGAAGAGCAATGGTACATCTTTATTTATTTTAATTTTTAATTTTTAATTTTTATTTTTTTGTGGAACGCGGGCCTCTCATTGTTGTGGCCTCTCCCGTTGCGGAGCACAGGCTCCGGACGCGCAGGCTCAGCAGCCATGGCTCACGGGCCCAGCCTCTCCACGGCATGTGGGATCTTCCCAGACCGGGGCAGGAACCCGTGTCCCCTGCATCGGCAGGCGGACTCTCAACCACTGCGCCACCAGGGAAGCCCCTAGCAAAGTGTTTTTTTGTGTTTTTTTTGTTGTTTTTTTGCTGTACGCGGGCCTCTCACTGTTGTGGCCTCTCCCGTTGCGGAGCACAGGCTCCGGATGCTCAGGCTCAGTGGCCAAGGCTCACGGGCTCAGCCACTCCGCGGCATGTGGGATCTTCCTGGACCGGGGCACGAA
Source organism: Hyperoodon ampullatus (assembly GCF_949752795.1). Taxonomy (NCBI): domain Eukaryota; kingdom Metazoa; phylum Chordata; class Mammalia; order Artiodactyla; family Ziphiidae; genus Hyperoodon; species Hyperoodon ampullatus. The sequence goes on along the minus strand of NC_136918.1, from coordinate 85,739,908 downwards.
CCCGTGTCCCCTGCATCGGCAGGCGGACTCTCAACCACTGCGCCACCAGGGAAGCCCGGTACATCTTTAAATCAAGTTGCTTTTGGAAGGAAACTTTAAGATGTTACCACAGACAGAATGAAATTGGTACAACTCTCAGGAGACTGTCTTAGCAATATGCATGAAAAACTTTAAAAGATATAAATGCTATTTGATCCAGAAATTTCACATCTAGGAATTTATCTAAAGGAAATAATTTAAGATCTGCACAAAGATTTAGAAGCGAGTGCTTACCATGGTTTACTCACAACTTTGGAAAACTGGAAACCTTGTCTGACGATAGAGGGTTGATTAAATAAATGATAGTACATCCATATATTGGAACACTATGCAGCTATTAAAAATAATATTTTGAATACTACTTAGTAACATGAAGCAATGTTTTTGGTATATTAATAAATGAAAAGGCATACTAACCAATAATATGTAAAGGTTGATCTATTGTATAAATAAGTATTGCTAAGTTAAATATTGTTTAAGAAATGATAGATGTGTATACACATAATGGAAAGACTGGAAAATATATATGAAAACACTAAAATTCATTGTTTCTGGACAGAGGAATTTTAAGTAATTTTTGTTTATTTTGAACATTTCCATAATTAATTTTACAGCAAAATATTACTTAAAATATTAATCTACACCAACCTTCCTTTCCTAAAGTCCTAAAACGTTATTTTCTATAGGCATTTTGCCCGTAGTAGTCTTCTCTCTCCTATTTTTAGAGAGAGTATATGCTCCTTTCTAAAATTTTTAGTGTTTGAGACTATGTAGTTATAATAGAGCCTTTACTTCTTAAATCAAAATCTTTAATAGCCCTATGATTTTTATCTTAGGCTTCTCCTTAGAAAGAATCCCAATGGCCCGTAAGTTAATCTTAAAATTAGAACAGAGCTGCTGTACCTATTTATCCTAAAGTCCTAAATTTTTCTTTCAATTCAGGCTCTGTAACAGCAATTAATATCATTAAGTTATATTATTTAGAACCACAGCATAACATGCCCTTTAGGATTTCCAAACTCTTTCATTTATTTCACCAGTACTACATTGTTTAATAGATGCTGATGCTATAGAGAATAAATGAAACATACAGAATCAGCCATTCAGAAAATATCATCACAGGCTTGGTCAAAAAAGGAGGAGCTTAGTTCAATACAGTCTAATTCCCTCTGTGGTATTTGATGTAATAATCCCTGTACTTCTCATACTGACAGCTCCTTGTAAGAGATACTACCCCTTTCACAGCTTTTATTCACCTGCACACCCATACCCAGCCATAGGTGATTGTGCAAGGGACCATAAAGTAGGAAGAAAATGGAGGAGCCGTGGCAGCTCACAGGTGGTTCCAAGTTATAAAAAGCAGGAAAAGGATATACATTCTATTAATACTAAAGGAAAATTAGGCAGAAATGCAGAGAAATGCCAAGCCATGATATTTAGTCTACTATAGCAAAGTTCCACGAACTCCTGCCACAAAGGTTCCTGGAGCAGCCCTGGATCTGGAATGAACTCACCAGAACCTCTCCTTAGAATTTCTTTATTGTGCCATGTGTATCTCAAAAACATATCCTCAGCACTTGAGGAAACTGAGTCTCTATTCCTTTAAATAAAATAATAAAAACAATAACAATAATACCTGACAGCCAAACTTAGAGGCTTCATTAGAATTCAAAACACAGACTTTTCTGAAACCTGAGTTTCTGATCTCAACATGGCAATTTCAAATAGCTAAAGTGAAGCATCACAAGTTTGTATGTAGGGTCTGTGGGATTATAAATTTAGATCCATGGTCCAAGTGTAGCAACCACTTACAAAGATAGGGAGTTACTCCTGAAATCAATTTGTAGGCTTCTGGGTTCCCACTGGATAATGGCAGCAAACTAAATTTGAACCCTCCAAACATCTTCCAAAAGTAATGTAGATTAACAAGGAGAGAAAATAAAACCACAACTTATGCCCATAGCATAAACTAAAGACAGAGAAAGCTACAAACCTCAACTTCTGTGCAAGTAAGGAAATAAACATTCTGAAACAAGAAGAGCCAGCATGAGAGCCCACACTAGCGTGGTGACTGGAGACAGCGCTACCTAGGAGTACAGCAGGACTATTAACTCTAGCAAATAATCACAGCTTTAGGGAGGAGGTGTGCTCTGGAAGAAGCTCCCCGTGAAAAAAAAACAAATGCTACAGCCCTTCCAAGACCTATGGAATCAGATTTTCCAGAAGTGATACCCATGCACCCACATTTTTAAGCTCTAAAAGTGATTCTGAAATACTCTAGAGATGAGGGCCAATGTGACTGGGTAAGTTCAACCATTATAAATTCATCTCCCTTAAATTCATAAACAAAAATTCTGCTCCTGCCCAGCCAGTCCCCTTGTTCTCCATCCTTGCTTCCCCCTAAAAGGAAAGTTAATTTATATCTTTCTACATCTGCTCCTGACTTCTCCCTATCTGGAAAGCCCTGCCTATTCCTTCCTGCCTGTTTCAGTGTTCCCCCAGTTCCAAAATTGGGTTCAAGTTTTACCTCTCCTTCTAACTCACACTAATTCCACTCGCATTAGTAAACTACAGAAATTGTGTTTTCACCTCTGTCTTACATCATTATGGAAACAATAAGTTATGTTTGTCTTACATCCCAGTGAGATCATAAACCATATGTGTCCTCAGGAAGTGTTCATATGGTTTTGTTGGTACCTCTTTGCTATACACATCCGGGACGTTCCAAAGACAGCAGAACAAATGAAAGTAGCACCTGTATATTCATCATCAAATAACACAGGGTGTGCACATTTACCTCCAGAAACTGCTCATTGTCCATTCCTTGCATTCCATAGGCTTACATTCTAAAAATAATGCTTATGTAGAGATGAAAAAAAAAAAAGGGTTTGCATCTCCAGCCCTCATCCCTCCTCTGGGCTCCTAAGTTATATATCTAACTGCCTACTCAGTTTCTTCACTTGGATAAGAATCTCAAAGTCAACATGTCCCCAGATTAACTCATAATTATCTCTGCCCCCAAATCTGCCCTTTCTTCCATATCCCCATAGCACCCAACTCCATGGGGTTACTGGTATTGCCATTCATCCAGTTGCTCAGGCCAAACACCTGTGACTCATCACACCTGATGTGTTTCTTTCTAATCTACACCACATCAAGCCCCTCAGCAACTGCCTTCAAATTACCGCCAAATTATTCAGAATTGAATCACTTTTCCTCCCTTCCATTGCCATGGCCTGTCTCATACTCGGCTACCACAATAACTCCTAACTGGTCTTCCTGCTCTACGCGTGCCCCCTCCACAGAGTAGCCAGAGAGCTCTTTAATCTATAAATCAGATCTCACACCCTTTTAAAACCCCTCTTATGACTTTCCATCAGTCTTTACCATGCTCTTCCTGGAATATTTAAAGTTGTTCTTACTTAACAATATCTATTCCCTCTGCCTAAAATCCTCTTCTTCCTCATCACCTCATGCTTAGCTCCATCTCATTGTTTAAATCTTTGCTCAAATGTCTCCTGCTCAATGAGACATTCCCTATTAACCTTATTTCAAACATCATTTTCTCTATTACTTATCCCTATTTTCTACCCCCTTACCCTGCATTATTTTTTTTTTGCCTGATCTTATCATTATTTAAAATGATACATTTTTGCTTACCTAATTATTGACACTCTCTCCTTTCACTACAAAGTAAGTTTTATGGGGGACTTTTTAAATTTCTCACTATATTCCCCGTAATTAGAATAATGCCTGAAACATTACAGGTGGTTGATAGATCTTAAGTGACTGAATGAATAAGTGGATGGCTAAAATGTTCCAGTACTTATCAATCTCACCCCAGTCACATCAACTTTAATAGAAAATCTTTGTTCTGCGTTACGTAGTGGCTGCTCTAGATTGTCCCAGAGCTCTCTGTTCTTTCCATCTCACTGCGCAGGCCACTTACATGTTACAGCTCAGGTCTTAGAATACTGTTCTCAGAATACAGTCAAATAAGATAGTTAATTAAAAATGCTATCTCTGAGTCTATAAAGGGAATAGTTTTCCCAGCCCAACTGACCCTGGTGATTTAGACTGGCATGGGATGCTGACATGGCGATCTTGTGCCTGAGGAACTCCCAATCTGGAGGGGAAGTTTGGCATCCTTTTATTGTGAAAGTACCAAGTACAACTGCTCTCTGTGTCCAAAAAGTTCAGAACATTTCTGAGTAGATAGTAGGGTTCCAATAAATGTTTATTAAACAAGTGAACCAACTGATCTGTGAAACATACAATAACAGAATTTTAAGCGCTGCTCTTCTATGTCTAAGATTTGTGATAGTGCTAACTGATCTCAGTGAATAAAGCACTTGCCTCAGCTAGACATATGATATATAAAATTCATTCTTGCAGTCTTTTATCCCTTCGTAGATTAGATTGAAAAACTCATTGTGAGGGACCATGTATTATCTATCTTGCATCGCCGGTTCTTAGCATGGCATCTAGCTGTAAAAGGAGAAAAATTCCAAAGCAAAGGATAAAGAAACTCGAAGTCCTGGCAGGAATCAGTGAGTATAAAAGAATGCCAGTCTGACATCACTGTCAGATGTTAGGTGATGAAAATCATGCCAACTAACATATGGATTCCTACCCTGTTTCTATGGAAGACTTGAGCTCTAAAATTATTTTCTCAACACAGGGGATCAGAGCTGATTCTGATTATTTACTATGAGACTGCTACTTTTCAGAATATTGCTGATCAAAGTGCTAGACACTCAATGCACGAAAATCTATACCTCTTAACTCTCTCTTACAGTTAGGTAAAATGTTTTAGCAAATGGATGTTTAAAAAAAAAAGGGTTCCTAATGGCAGTCTGTTCACTAAATATGAAAGTCTTTTCAAATATAAGATGAAATATATAATACAACCATTAAGTCAAATGCCTTGAGAGTATCCATCATGATTAGGATACTAATTTGCCTTGGTTTGCCTGAGACTGAGGAGATTCCTGGGATGTGGGACTGTCAAGGATAAAAAAGGGAAATTCTGGGCTAGCCAAGGTGACTAGTATAGCTTGCTAATTTAATCATCAGATTTCATATGTATCTATATGTAGGATTTATATATAGCTGTAGAATATAAAATAGATAACTAGGTATTACCAGGCTACAAATACAAGAGGATGAAGAATTAGCCTTGTCCTAGTACACCATATGAAGCACAAATCCCTTCTTTCGTTTTCTCTCCATTTCCCTCCTATGTTGGCCCTCTGACTTATGTTTTAAAATTGTATGCTTGTATTGATTTTATCATAGTCAAAGGATATTAATTTGGGTGTTAGGACAATTTCCATCTCTTCAGAAGAAAGGGAAAAGTGAGACGCAGCAATGGAGACTGGTCTCTATTGACGCATGGGCTCATCTGTTTTTAACAATCCCAAATGTGGTAATTTATGATGGTGATGTCCCTGTGGGGAATTAAAATTTTCCTAACTCAGAATGTGTGTTTTCTACATATTCCAGAACTGAACACATGCAGATTAAGTTCCATAATCCAAGGTGAGATCTAAAAATCTGATTATCTCAGCCCAAATTCTGCTGAGGTATTTATTATGACAAACTGGGACAGACCCTTGTGGTCTCCTCTGTCTCCTCCAGATTCTCTGGCCCCCTCACAAGCATCATCTGGCTTTAAGAGGCTCCAAAAGAGTAATAATCAGTCTTTGGGCAAAGAATAGCCATCAGAATCTGGACTTCAGTCTGAAAAATATTGCATTTTCCCAAGAGTTTACAATGCGAGATTCTAAATATTGAAGGGCAATGTCTTCTTTCTAAATATCTCTGGTCAGTCTTAGCAACTAGACCTACCTTCAAGGCTCCATTTCTTTTGTGTCTTTTAAATTTAATGATAAAGAAGAAATATCTAAATTTATAATACCCATGAAACAGCTAAGTTAGGAAAAAAATTCTATTTGATGTGAGTCTGTTTTTGTTTTAAGCTCCCATGACTAAGAAGATCAACAGTTACCCACATTTGTAATATTTATGCCTCCTAGACTCAGTGTAATGAGTTTCATCTCTGATTGAATTTTTATAACTGACTTTCATTTACCTGTGAAATAGAAAGCCTTGGTAGGCTCTTGCCCTACAGAATCAGATGCAAAAGTTAGTTCTATTGCCAGGAAGAGAAGGAAAAAAAAATGTCACCCTAATAGACTGCTACAGCATTCCTCTGGTTTTTCAGGAGAGAAAAGCTATGGGCTCCAGATATAATTGCCAAAATTCATGAAGTACAGAAGACTGGTTAATCTAAACCTGAAAATCATAGTCTTCAGCTGTCTTCCATGAAACTGTGGTGTGTCCTCTTAACTTTGACCAAGTGCCCAGTTAAGGCAATTCTTCCACGAGATGAGCATGTTTCGGAGCAAACTCTTATCCTAATTGATGGTTTAAGGAAGCCCAACCTTACATTCTGTTCAGAGCTTTGGTTAAGTAGGCAAGCCAAAACAGAGGAGACATGACTTCCTCCATTTAACTGGCTAGAACCCAGGTTAAACTAATTCAGCCTAAATAAAAAACCTCTGCTTTTCAATCCCTTTGTTCTCTTGGATGTCACAGCTCCCTGCTCTTTTCGCGCTTCCTTTTATAGTCTTTCCTCACCAAGCATTTCAGGAAAAAAAAAGAAAAAAAAGCTAAATAAAGATCACAGCCTGTTCCATTGTGTCCCCTTCTTCTTCATCATCTTCTTTTCCATTTGTGCAATGTTGTGGCACCTATTAACTACCAATGTTTTCAGAATGACATTATACAAGGTGCAGGCTGTACCACTGTGCCCTAAAAATATCAACAACTGCATTAGTCTCACAATAATTAATGGCAGGCATTATGCAAATGACAACTTTTTCGCTGCAAAATAATGACATTTCTTCATTTTGAGCAGAGTTATGCAAAACAATGAATTTAGGATGATAAATCACACAGGAGAATTAAGAAAGCCATAACGTTCCTGCCCAGGCAGGCAGAAAGATAGACAGACCAACAATTTAGAAGACATTGTTTGTTCTCACACCACTATAAAAAATCATAGCCAGTCGGCCATTAATGTGTGGGGTTTTTTTTCCTTCTCCCCTTTAGGCAACAATGCATAAGGGGATGCTAAATTCTAGCAATTGGATCATTACAAGTCACAAGCAAATTTTTCTTTATTAACCTTAATAAGTCATTCACTCACAGACTATAATCATCAGGCAAATAAAAAGTATCACATGCCATTCTGCTACACATTAACTAATTCCTTATGCAAACATCACAACATATAGCAATTACTGCCGCTCAAAAAAACAAAGTCATTTTCAATTTATTTTATTGCTTTTATACTTGGCCATTTCCTGTAGCACATTATCGTTTCTTTCCATAACAACCCGAGGTGGAATGGAGAAGAATTTCAGTAGAAATGAGCACTTCCTCTAGCCACCTTTGTCACACCTTTTTCCCTTCCTGGGGCGGCTAAGGGAGGTTATTAGGGTATGTGTGTGTTCTTTCACAGCACATCTCCCACAAGCTCTGATTGGAATGGCACACTCCACCCCTATCCCTGTGGCAAAGAGGGTAGGGGGCAGGCAGAAAGACTGGATCTGTCTCCCTCATTTGCCACCATAATGCTGCCAGCTTTCCTTGATTCTGTACAACAAGGTAAAAGCGCAGGTTTAGATTTGCCACTAACAGGTGAACATTAAAGTCAATATATTCAATGTTAACCTGAGAGATGCCCATTATGTTTAATGAGAATTATGAGGCTAGTTCGTCATGCTTCACTCAGCCCATACCATGTCCCTTCAAGAGAGCTAAGTCAGAAAAACAAACAAACAAACAAAAAAACTAAAACAAGAGAGCTAAGTGAAGAGCAATAATATATATTAAAACCCCACCCCCCCAATGTTAAATAGACCCTCTTTGATTTTTCTGTTTTATTCCACATCACCCTTTATCCAAAGCTCTCAAGATGTGAAACAAACACTAAGTAAACCTTATATACAGCCAGTAGATTTTTTTTTAGCCCATTTTACAGACTGACAAATGGATTCTAAGCAACTAGTGGCTTTTCACAAAGTTGGACAATGAAACAGGTCGGATCTGACAAACTCTCCAATGTTTTAACCTCTGAGGCCCATGACCTCTTTCTCATAATCATGAGCACTCTTTTCTGCTGGTAAACAATTAGGCTGAAAACAGTCTGTACTTGTCCCTGTTCACACAATAGGATCATCATCTCCCTCCGTTCTCCTAAATCCACAATCCATCCCCCCGTTTTTAAGGTAGAACATTTCCAAAATACACAAAGGAAAAACTCCCTTTTCAGTTTTTCTTCCTGAAGGTAATAACATTTTGCAGTTCTCCTTAAATAAAATCCAGCCCATGCTGGATCAATAAGAATGATGCCCATTTCCCTAATGGCAGCCGATTGCCATTTGCTATTCAAATCAGACTAGATAAATTACAGTACATGCCAGGGAACAGGCCAGTGAATTAAGACAGGCCTCCAGAGGACCAGCGATATTATTAATCTTTTAAGACACTATCATATTTCTTCTTGACAGTGTGCGTAGACTCTCAGACACACTGCACCCAGATTGAAATATCAGCTGCTGAAAAAATCAATAGTGTTAGAAACACAATAATTTTTGGTCTGCAGGGCCTACACTAAGCAACACTTGTACCCCTCTGTGCCATCTCTTCTCCTCCTTCCCATTTCCCATTTTCTCCTAGTACCTTCTTGCTCTTCCCTTTCCATTCTCTGGTTTTAAAAGCTTATGAGCCCAAAGGACGAGATACTATGAAGTTTCCACTGCTAACACTGGTCATTGTGGTCAGAGCATTGATTTTCCATGGGCTGTTTGAGACAAAATTTCACTAGACTAGTAAACTGTTTTGGTGTGGGGCTGTTCTTCCTAAGCTCTTAATATAGAACCCCCAAACCCTGTGCACTTGGTTCTGTTTTAAGAAGAAATGCAGATATTTAGGGAGGTGGACATACCCAGAAAGCCCTGGGGAAAGTAGAATGGAAAGAAAGAAAAATAATGGGAACCTGGACCAGAAATGGAAAAAAAAAAACAAAAAACCCAAAAACCAAAAATGCGCATTCACTGAAGAGTGAGGGGAAGAAACAAAACAAAACAAAAGCCTACAGGACAAGTAGAAGGAGAGCACTGCATGGTGGGAAGAACTTTGAATTATATTGTGAACATTTGGGTTTAAAGCCCTGACTCTGCTGTCTGCACACTGTATGATTTTGCTCTTTCAGAGACTTGGTTTCCTTATCTGTTAAATAAACCAATATAACCACTTACCTTGTAACAGTCTTGTGAGGGTTAATTAGCAAGATGTGATTTCTTTTGAAATAATATGGTGCTTTGTAAATGGTAAAAAATGGTATAAATTTTATTTCTACTAGAGAGAGATTTCTGAAATATGTCTTATAATTTTTTCCTTTCATAGAATTAGAATACCATAACTGAACTTAAGATGTTACCAATAAATAACTAGACTGTCAGTCACAGAAATGTTATTTGGGGCCATTTTACCAACAGCTGGCAGAACTTGAGCTAGAACCCAGATCTGCTGAATATTAACCAATACCTTTCACATTTTACCAGACTGGCTTTGCCTTTTCCATATTTCTTTTTACTCTAGATTTGATTCTTATTCATATTGTTTTTCAACTGGGGAAGCAGATTAAACAAACAAATGTGAAACATAAAACAAGACAAAAAAAAACTACCATACTTTGCAAATCTTGATGATATTCTCTTGATCCCAAGTCTCCCTCAGTTGCTTCCCATTTGCCTTATTCCTTTCATAGCAAAATATATTGAAAGAATTGTTTATGTTGGCTATTACCGTATCTTCACTTTCTATTCTTTCCTCAACCTATTTCAAGGAGACTTTTATTCATTCTATTTACTGTATCTGCTGTTGCCAAATCCAATGGTCACATTTTCGTTCTCATCTTACTCAACTTCTCAGCAGCAATTTAACATGGTTAGCCACTTCCTCTTACTTCAAACACTGTGGCTATCTTCTGGGACACCTCTCTTTCCAATTTTTCCTACTACCTTATTGGGCACTTAAAACCTATTTAAGTCTCATCAAATTTGAAATCTGTTGCTAGTAATTCAATCTCAAGTTATTTCTGATTTGGGATAAAGACAGCATATTTGGCAAAACAATCAACTCTTAGAAGGTGCCTGTGAGATTCTAGGTTTTGAATGTCTGGCTTTATGACTTTGAAATGAAGAATAGAGCAGAAAACCTAGCTCTTGATTTGGCTTGAAGGTTGTTTATTCTTGCTGCAAAAAGTATTAGCAACTAGCTTTAGAATATCCATAAATGATCCTTTACCTAGAAACTTGCCAAATGGACAGATTTCTACATATGGGCAAAATGTAGAGTGTCTTCAATGGCTCAGAATTTCAGAGACCTCCATATTAAATTTGAAAGTCACATACATGCAACAACACCTCATAGTTCTCCCAGATTAATTTAATTGCTCTACCCAGTTTCTTCTAACAACTGTTCCTTGAGGTCTACATCATAAGAAGTAGAGATGAAAACCATTCCCAAATAATCCAAAGTAACCTGAATATGGTTTCAGTGCTAGGTTGTACCCCTGAATCCTAGCAAAAGCATGAAGAATTTCTTTTTAAGATATACTCTAGCAATCATCAGATAGAGTTCTTTGTCTCAGGAGAAGAAACAGTCCTTCTTGACTTATGAAAGCAGCTGGAGGGCAGTACCTGAACAGGGTGATTTCTCACCCCATGTCTGACTCCAAGTTTTGATCATGATGTAATATATAAAGTCAATGACACAAAAAAATATTGTAAGATAGCACAGGGCTGATCAAAGCCAAAAATTATTCAAATACACTATTTGGAGAGAATCCCAACAACTTCTTTTGAATGTGATATTACCAGGAATATGAATAAAGGGCATTTTCCTAAGAAAAACAGGATGTCCCCATTATTTGCAAGTCACCTGCCATCTAGGAGTAAACTCTGCCTCCCCTTTCTGCTTAAATTCTTCCACAAAGTCAGCCTGCCAGGCCTATAACTAAGGTCTTCTTTTATCTAGACTAGAACAAATATTCCATTTAGAGTCATGAGAACATATCAGCAAAATTCCCAGAGTTAATACTTTTATTTAATTATATACACATATATTTATTTTTTTATGTGTTGTTCCACTAAGTTAAACTTCAACTATATTAATCCAGGGAAAAACCCCTGATTATCAACTAACAATTTTGTAAACAGTTATCTCATGAGTTAAATATTAACTTGAAAAATTTAACTCAAAACTCCAAACAAGCAGGAGCCAAAAGGCCAGTAGGAAGGAGTAAAGATTTTGCTGCCTCTGGTATATCAGACTCCTTTGGAAGACTGTGACATAGTAAAGTGAGGGAGTATTCTGGTGGCAGCTGGATGGTTTGTTGGAATAGGGGCAAAGGAGAGGGGAAGCAAGAAAGGAGCCTGGAAGACACCTACTGCTTATCATCAAAATCTCTAAACTTGGAGCAAAGAGGTCAGACCTCCTGGAAAAGAAAATTCATAAGAATATGAATCCACTGGTAATGTCCATAGGAATTCAGGGATAATAAAGGTATGCACTTCAAGAATATGGACACACAAAAAATCAACACAGTTTAAGCTATCCAATACAAGGCTGGCTGGACCACACTGCCAGCCTGCGGTGAACCTCAGGTGGAGCATTCTGGTACCACTCTCCCACTAGAAACAATGGAATGAAGACTGATCTACTTGTCCTGGTCCCATTTAATAATAATAAGAAAACAAAGATGTCTTCCTGCAGTACTGGGTTGTTAGGGACTGTGATTTCAAGTTCCAAACCATCATCAAACTGTCCATCAATTTACTCCCTGATAAATAGAAACACCCACCTATGAAAAAAAATGAATCTAGGCAGTAGACTAATGTCTGAACAGCAATACTATAAATATTGACTTTGGTGAGGTTTTTGACTCAAAACTTTCAAAAGAATCTACATGGCCAAATAATTTGCACAATCTTATATCTGTGGTGTAGGATAAAGTTGATTTATTTTTAATGCTGTTTAAGGAATGGTTAGGAACTGTTAAGATTCTTCCTGTCAGTCTGTTAAAGATCAGTCTTGCTTGCTGATTTCTAAAAAAAATTATGAAAAAAGGAAAATATTCTCAGTGAAGATCTTTTAAGGAAGGCTCCCATTTGCCCTGTAGATGGAAAGAGTGAGACCAAATAATGTGAGTTGCTCACAAGAGGGATGAGACCAGATGGAAAAAAGGAGAAGATACATGAATGTAGGAAGTACCATCCTTAGATACACATGCATATCTTGTTTAGATTCAAGACATATAATATGGCTCATGAGACCTTTTGATGTTTTTAACTATATATTTAATACATGGACACACGCTTGCTGGAAAATATTTAGATACTATAGACTATATGTTGTACTCACAGAGTTTTTTTATAGTTTATAAAATACTTTCACTAAATTAGCTTTTGATTTTCTGACAACTCCAAGAAGTAAAAAAGAGGAGGTTCTGTCATCTTTGTTCAATAGACAAGCCAGTTTCACTCTAGCATTGATGTAGTTGGTACAGAACGAACTTGAACAGAGGAACTAGGACCCATTAGCATCCTGGCAATCCATATGAACATGAGGAGGGAGGGGGTAGAGCATGATGACAGTGAAATGGAAAGACTTTATAAGTAAGTGATCAGAGGATGGTAATCAAGGAGGGAGAGGTTTCAAAATATTCAAAAGGAAGTATAGACAAGCACCATTGCAGTAACCCAAGCAATATCTAGTAGTGTTAGTAGAAAAGGAAAGAAAATGAAATGTTCTCGAGACATTGTGAAGGAAGAAATGGTAACTAATATTTATTAAACCTCTACTACGTGCCAGGCACTGGACTATGTGCTTTACGTAGATTAACTCATTTAATCTTCACGTCAGCCCTAAAAGACAAGCAACTTTATTGTTTCTGTTTTACAGATGAGGATTAAGCAACTTTTTCAAGTTTACACAGTTAATATGTGACAAAATGGGATTCAAACCCAGATCATCTGACTCCAGAGCCTGCCTGCTTAACCTCTATGCTTAGTGGTTAAGCATAGGCTTAGGGGTCTTGGTGGTGCATTATAAATGACAAGATCTGATAGAACATGATGATTGGTTGATTACATATGAGTCATAAGACCCTGAGATCTTTGGGAATCTTGATTCTGAGATTTTGGGGTGATGGGTAGAATGGTAATACTATGAATAAAAACAGGCAAATGAAAAAGATCTTCTGGATTTCATATTTTACATTTGCTCTTAATGGTCCAATTGCTTTTTTGTATTTAAAATGTCAATTTACCATAAAAGTCACAAAAGCAACTGAACCACCAAACTTAAAACCTTTTGAAGATAGATACTGGCTGATGCTTCCTTCCTAGTTTTACTAATGAATATGTGGAGTATAGCACAGTGCTTGGTATATAGGAGATGCACAACAATAATGTGTTAAATAAATCATTAGAGAGTTATTAATCATAAGTAAGTGAGAATAAAGGGTAGGTGGGTAGTAGAGTCAAAAGTGAGAGTCAGACAACTCTTGGTTCAAATCCTGGTTCAGCAACTTTACAACTAGAGGACGTAGGGCAAATTACTTTAAACATTTTGTGTAATATGGAGTAATAATTTATGGGAAAGCCAGACATCTTTCTGGATTTAGTACTTCTTTGTAAGGCAGTGGGTCTATGGAGACCTAGAAAGGATACCCCCAAAGGCCATTATCTCTGACAGAAAATCTTCAACACTCTTCTCTTACTGAGTTTAATTTACAAAAATTACATTGAGACCTATACAAAAAAAAAAAAAAATCTGCCAAGTAATTGCCAGTTTTAAAATAAAAATAAATTATTTTCAGAGAAGTGAAAACCAGAGTTTCAACTGAGGGGGAGATTTTAATTGCAGGGAGACATATCAGCTGAATGGTTTAGCTTGGACTTGTGGGATCAGTAGCAGCCAGTGGGATACATATTAAAGAAAAACCAAGTTTAATTAGCCTTACGATTTTATACAGCTTGGCTCTTCCCTCCCACACCTAGTCTGATTCCAGCGGGTCAATATCCTTTTCAATCATGCTCTCTTCCATCTTTTTCTCAGTTGCTGTCATGACAAACCAATGGGAGAATGACATACAGATGAAAACAAGGCTTGAATAATTACTGCACTGCGGCTGGTTGTTGTTTGAGCATCATTCTATTTCTTCCAATCGCACAGGTCCTTGGACTTCACAGTCCTGTGTTTCAGATGGGGGTGATGCTGATTATATTATGACATTACAGCAAAGACAGGCAGATCAGACAAAGTGAATTTCACTCCGTAATTAAACTGCAGTATCTTTTGTTGAAAGTCCAGGGCAGGATTAATCAAAAGGTAGCTCTTTATCATCTCGATTAGTGCTGGGATTTGACGAGTGAGTTCTGATTTGATAGCCAGCTCTGAGTCGAGCTGACTGGTGGCCCCATATCTGTCTAACTGGCAAAAATATTATCAGATCAAGATACATTTGCAAGGTTATACCCTTTCCTTTTATTTTTATCTGAAGGAAATTCAGATAGATTCAAATATGCTGGCATTTCCATTACCCTGTTTCCTATTACAAAAACGTCTATTGAAAAGAACATGTCCTTCTAAACCCAACAGCATTTTACAAATGATTTCCCATAATTCCACTTAGCTCCATGCTCTAATGGCTTCTTATTTCTTGCCTTTTCTTTATGTGAGACTCAAATCTGAATATTGGATGGCCCAAGCAACAGCTTCTAGAGCTGCTCACAGGGTCCCCTTTTATTTCAAAGGACTCGTTGTTGTAGAATTTATAAAGGGATTTTGCTTCCTTCAACTGCTCTTTTAAAGTATATGATATTCCCAAATTCTTCATAAACTAATGAGTTGGATCAGTGATTCTCAATCCTGAATCCCTACAGAAGCACCAGTGTGGCTTTGTAAACAATCAGCCACCTAGCCCCCACTCCAGACCCAATGATTCAGTATCTGTGGGGTTAGACCCAAGCATCTGTATATTTTTAAAAGTTCATAGTTGATTTGAAAGTGCTGCCAGGGCTGAGAACCACTGAGTCAGCTATACAGCACATCAGCTGTACTTGCAAAAGACTCATCAAAACAAGCCATTGTTAAGGGAAATGAAGCCTGATATTGTGAAAATTTTCTTAATAAAATTATAAAAATGTTTATTTTAGTAACATTTGCATAGAAAAATACATATCAGGTCTTTTAAGGGCTAAAGAAGACAAGGCAGATTATAAAACAGACAGGTTTATGTAGACAATGCTTCCATTGATCCCTCTGATAACATTGAAGGTGATGATTTACTGACTGAGCTCATCACAAGATAATACTATAGCTACCAGCCATATAATTTAAGATGACTCTTGACTAACCTCATAAAATCTCAGAGTTTGGACACAAACTTGGAATTAGCTGTTATCTACTTTAATACTTTTACTATTCAGCTGTCTTTTTAGAAAAAGGCAGGATTGAAAAGCTCTGATTTCAAATTCTGACTCAGCCTTGTTTTAGAGTTTAAGAACACACATTCTGGAGTCAAACTGAATCCAATTATCAGCTGGTTGGCCTTCAGAAAGGTATTTACTTCTCTAAGCCTCAATTATCACATCTCTAAAATGGGGCTAAGAATCTTATCTCACAGAGCTATTTGGGTTTTACACTGATTAATTTAGATAACAGTGCCTGGCAAACAAAAGTATCAGAACTAAATATCTGTTGAAAGCAAATGCAATGTTTACTAAAGGTTGGCACTGAGCCTCTGTGCCTAAAAACTGTCAGTTTTGAGATTCACATATCAGTTTTCTGGAAGATTTGATCCACCAGGGAAAAAAAGAATGAATCTGAATAGGAAAGGTGTTCAAATTTTTTTGTGCATAAGCATCACCTTATGCACCAAAGTGATTGTTAAAACTGTAAATTGCTGGACTCCAATCCCAAAGATTCTGATACAGTATTTAGGGATGAAATCCAGGAATATGCATTTTAGCAACCATCCAGGTGATTCTGACTCAAGGTCAAGGATCCTCAAGTGGATAAAACAGCTATAAAGGAATAGAAATTAGTCAAAAATTTATCCCCCCAAAAACCACAGTGTGGCCTGACTTGGAAGAGACAATGCTTTCTGTTCCTTAGGTCAGAATTCAGTTAGATGAATTTAAGTTATGCACAGATGTAACATATTCATAGAGTATGATTATGCTCTGAGTAAAAAGTCTATTTTTTCTTTAATTAAATATACTTCCGGAATAATTATCATTTAGCCACTAATATTATCTTCAATTTTTCATCACCACTAGGTACATGTAAGTATATAGTCATGGGTCAGATTCATAATCAACTCATCGTTTTCCTTTTATAAAATAATAAAGTAACTTTCTGAAAATTGGTAAATTCTCTAAATAAACAAAAGTAGCTATTTCCTTCTTTAAATGCTTTATAGAATAAAGTATTTTCAAAATGCCTTAATTAAAACTGATGATGAAAATCAGTGCACAATTGTAAGTTGAATACTTTAAATGAAATTGATAAATTAGTCTGCTAAAATGCAGATACCCAACCTATTATTGGAGACTGTTCTGGATCTAAGGGGAAACTTTAAACATTTTCACTTCCAAGATTTTCCTAAGGAAAGACAGTGAGACAAATGCCAGAACTAGGTTTAGTACATAATATATATACCAGCAGATAGGCATTAATTCTGTATATTCTAAAAGTTACTGTATAAGACAACAAGAAAATTATGGCCTCTAATTGCAACTGAGCATATAGTTAAGCTAGGGAGAAAAAAGATGCCAGTAGGAGAACAGTTTATCAACATTACAGGACAATATAGCCTAGTGGTCAAGTGTAAGTCTTTTTAATACATAATGTGTGACCTGGGATAAGCTACCTAAGGTCTCAGAAACTCAGGCACAGTATTTCTTTGAGAGGGTTGAGGTGACCATAGTGGGTACTGAATAATGTAAGCTGTTGTTTATCGTAACAGTTGACAATTTCTTAGATGAGATCTGTTACAGGTAAGACTTAAATGAATGGTACAGACATTAAGAACTATAGAAAACCCAAATTACGAGATTGTCTTCATGACTGGTAAGGTTTTTGCAAGGAACGGTATTTGAGTTGGATATTTCAGAATGAATGAGATTTGACTAGACAGAGGGTAAAAGGCCATTTTAGGCCGGGCGGGGGGGCGGGTCTTGATATGAGCTGCAGGTCAGAGGTAAAAAGTGTTTAGGGACTGTTAAATAGTTTAGGGTAAAACTGTGAGAGATAATTTGGGTTAAAACAATAGAAGGTTCTGAATTCCAAAAGTCACTTTTGGCTTTTTCGCAGAATTTTTAATTGCTCAACTATTTTCCCAGTGTAATTCAATATCTCTTTAGAACAGTGGTTCTCAAATTTTGGTATGCACCATAATCACCTGGAGGGCTTGTTCAAACACAAGCTGCTGTACTCCACCTCAAGGTTTCAGATTCGATAGGTCGGGGTGAGGCCCAAGAGTCTGTGTTATAATGTATTCCTGGTGATGTTAACGCTGCTGGTCACTGTGACCCATGGCTTTAGAAGATGGTAAGACAGAGATGGATGGAGAAGCTTTTTCCTTAAAATAAGAAATAATTCAATAACTGAATAGCCCTCTTTATTTCCTATAAAATTTCATCCTCACTTTCATGCCAAGTCATAGAAAAACCTACATGGAGGTTACTTACGGAAAAAAAATGCTTACTTTGACTTCCTAATCTATCAAGTCCAGTTCCTTAACTGTGGGAATGAGGGGCCCCTGATCCAAAGGACCCCAGTCCAACCAGCCTAGAAACTTAAAGAAGACTAATCAGCATTAAGGATGTTCAAGAATTGAAAATAATAAAGCCAAGAGATTTGAGAAGGTGGGTGGACTTTTTATTGCAAAGAGCCTCTATCAATCTGTGCTAGACATTTTGTACTTGGGTTACACTTAACTGCCTGCCTCATAATCCACAAACTATTTTCAACTTCCCTTCATTTACCTTTTTCTTCTCTTCAACAGGCACTCAGGAATGAGCAAGGGGAACAAGACGTCTCAACTTAGGCCTGGGTCACTGTTTAAGCATCTCCATCTCCTGCTTCAAAATCTTTCTCCAAAACATACTTCTACTATGTAGTGACTATACTTTAAGAAATATTTTAAAAGGCAGAAAGAGGAAATGGAATGCTCTGAGAGACTTTATTTTCTATACATGACTCCGAGGGCACTATCTCACAAGTTAGTACTTTATTTTCAATGGCAGACCAAAAAATGTTGTGTTTTAAAATTCACGTAGAAGTCTTCGTAAAAAAAAAAAGTCAAAAATGGATCTAAAATGTTTGAAACTCCAAAAATCTCTCAGTTAGAGCAGCTTGTTTATTTCCTAGCCATTTATCTTTTCTTAAAATAAGAAGCCATATAATTACAAAGTGTAATTAATAATAATAACAACAATTACCACAAGTACAACAGAAGTAGTGGTAGTAAGCAACATGGGCCCAGATCCTCATAGTTATAAAAGATAGGAATTTGTCTCAGTATTTTCAAGAACAGACAGCAGCCTAATAATACAGGGGAAAATATATGAAAGGAAAAAATCTTTTCTATGCTCCCTTGAAAATAGCACAAAAAAGTAGACAATAAACTTTAATACCTGTTGTTAAGGATCTTCATTTTATAGATAAGTTCAGGCAACTTAAATAGACAACAACATGAGGCCTCTAACGTCTCTTAGGAAACAGTATCAACATTAATTCCTGTCTGGTCCCAATTCCATTTCTAATTAAGCATCCCCATCCACTCATAAGAAGAAAAAAATAGCATTTGTATAGTGTTTTACAGTGTGTAAAGCACTTTCACAAACATCATATCATTTGATTGTCTCAACAACCCTGTGGGATATGTAAGTAGGGAGAGTATTAATATTATACACATCAGAAGATGAGAGAATTAAGGATCAGAGAAGAAGGAAATAAATTAATCTTTACTAAATATCTACATTGGGTCAAACTCTATTCAGACTTGAAAAGAAGCCTACATATAGAGTTTTACATAACATGAAATAGGCTCAGAGAATCTGATACCTGCCCAAGATTACAAATGGCAGAGCTAGGACTTGAATGTAGATAATCCAGTTCAAGATGCCCTGCTCTTCCACCAAACCCTAGCCTTGACTCTCAGTTGTAAATGTCTAGTTACAGTAACTGGCCCTCTTGAGAGGAAGCTTGTTCAGTTGCCAAATACCATAACCACTACTAGTTTCAGGGTTTTTGTTTATTTTTAGTTAGTCTGATGAAAAGGGTATACATTCCTTGAGAAAATGTGCATCTTTATAATATCTAGTATGTCAAGAGAAAAAAAAAGAGAATGCATTATTTCATTGGCTTAGAATACTGACTTTTAAAAGTCAGTCCAACTACCCACTGACACAAGAGACAACATAGTCCCATTTCCAACAAAATACTCATTACAAGAAAGAGAAACCGAAAGACTAATCAATCTCAAAGGCTAGATTCTGGCATAAGCTCAACTTTAAACTATTATTATCTAAATAAGTGGCCAATACACATTCATGCTAATATGAGGAAAAACAGCAGAGTGTATATGAACAAAATAAATCACCCATTCCTTGTTTTGTCTCAAAGCTATAGATTCAGATTTGGAACCTCTTGACAATACCACTTTTTATTTTTATTTTTTATGTGCATTTATTTGTACAATTTGTCTGTTTTGTTTTTTGTTTTAAGATATGAGTTATAGTCTCCCTCTACTTATGTAGGCACACCTTCTGACTTAAGAATATTTAAAGGTTTGACAAAGCAACATCCTCCCACAGAAGAGACAGAGGTTTCACCTAGAAGGTATCTTGGGAATTTGGGCTGCAGAGGTTAAGGGAGGTCTAGGATATAAGTAAATATTTGTGAAATTAGATTGAATTTTTGAATATTAAATGAAGGCATTTATTGAAAGAAGACTGCTCTATGTACTGAGCAATTACCTTGTTACTGAGCATTTTCAGAGAATTGCAGAATTTCAGAGTTGATGCTGTACTGGGGATTTTATTTTTATAATGACAGAATATTTGTGTTGGACTTCATTAAAATTATATATTACAATCATCTGTCTAAGGCTTGAATATCCTGTAAACATCCATGTAAAGCAGTTGTCTATGCTTAAACACCTTGATCTTAGGGAATTAATATTTGTTGATATTAGGGACTGTTGGAAACTGAATATGTTTCCTTCCTCCCCCTTTCATATGTTGAAGCCTTAACCCCCAATGTGACTGTACTTGGAGATAGGTCCTTTAAAGGAGTATTTAAGGTTAAATAAGGTACGGTTCTAATCCAACAGGACTGTTGTCCTTAGAAAAAGAGGAAGAGACTCAACAGATGAGTGTACATAGAGAAAAGGCCATATGAGGAGACCCAGTAAGAAGAAAGTCATCTGCAGGCCAAGGAGAAAGGCATCATGAGAAACCAACCCTGCCAACACCTTGATGCTGGATTTCCAGCCTCCAAAACTTAGAAAAAACTTTCTGTTGTTTAAGCCGCCCACTCTGTGATATTTTGTTATGGTAGTTCTAGAAAACTAATACAGGCACTAAGGTTTTCACAACAACCTGCAAGGTAGGAATTGATTAAATCTACTTTACTGGCACAGAAACAGATTATGGGAGATTTGAGAAATATCCCAAGAGACACAGAATCCTTAAGTGGAATAACCAAGATTAAAGGTAGGTAGGTCTGTCTTCCAGACCAATATTTTTTTTCCTCCTTGTTTGTTTTCTACCTTTGAGCACATAAGAATGTTACAAAGTTAGTTCTTATATTGACCTAAATATTTTATTCTTGTATGTTTCATCACTGGCTTGTGTTCTACTTGAAGTCACAGAAGATATAATTTATCTTCTTTGTGACAGTCCTTAATTTACTAGAACATAGTTATCGTATTCTTACTCTGAATTTCCAAACAATTCCAGTTCCTTTAACCATTCCTCATATCATTTGTTTCATTTCCCTACCATCCTGGTCACTTACTCCTGAAGATGTTGCTATTTATTCAGATTTCTTGTACTGGATTGTTAAGCTGTATCTCCCCTATATCATTCATGAGCAGTCTTTTAAAAATATAAAGACAAAATCTTGTATCTACCCATTTAAAAAACTTCATCTGGTTAGATGTAGCACATCATTCCAGTCTTTCAAGATGTCTTTGGAACATGATTACATCATTCAACAACTTTTCTATGTATTTGGATTCATGTCATCTGCAACTTTGATGAACATGCTTTCAACAAAGTTATTGAAAAAAATGGCGGTCGAGGCTTAGGCTATTCCTGCAATATGCCATAAGAATTCCGTCCATTTTAACACTGAGCCATTTGTTCGTACCTAATAGTGTGGTCACTCAACCAGTTACTAATCTATCTGTACTTAGATTAGTTACTAATATATCTGTACATCTAACCCAGGTGAGATCAGGTCATATATTATAGACATGCTTTCACTGAAGCCATTCTGGTTTCTAGCAAGCAGCACTTCTTTCTGGGGATCATAAACCATTGCTTTATGCTTTACTGTTTTAATAATCGATTGTAGGCTCTTGCTCAGGACTGACATCAAGCTGTTTGTACTTATAAACTGCCTTCTTATACTTTCTAAAAATTAGAACATTTTAAATATCTCTAGTTGCCTAATATTTTTTCTCTTCTCTTTAGACATGAATGGCAGTAACTGATCTTATTAATAAACCCTCTCATTAGCCTTTGGCTCTCTACCCCTATTTCTAGGCTCCTCTCTTTTTCCTTTTTTCTGTGTCCTTCCAAGGAATAGAGTCTCTATGTGTAATCATGGACCATCTCCAGAGTTGGTATGCTGGTCAGAGATGTATCTGCAAACCAGAAGAGTAGAGAGGACTTAGGGTGCTGACTTGGGCCTGGCTGTGCTGGCAGCGGAGAAGGAGCTATGATTAAGTGAGGCTTTGTGCTCATCTCTGTGTATGGCCTTGCCGAACTTCCATTTTTCACTTCTGGCTGTGCACCTGGACAGGGTTACATCCTTTTCCTATTCACTCTGGATGATTTTCTTTGCCAAAGATTCAAGTCAGCTTTGTATTTTTCAGTCTTTAACTGAGAAAGGTTGTAACATATGATGCTTTTATTTTCCCATGAAGACTTTCTCTGAGGCAGGCATGTACCCTGACCTTTACCTAATCAAGAAAAGTTGTTTGGGGGATGGGAGATGGGGAGGCAGGTTGGACTTTAAATGCACAAATCAGTTCTAATAAAAACACTGAGATTCAGGTGCCTGAGGTTAGAAATACTAGAGGGAATTCAATTACACTAATTAATATTTAAGAAGGGCTAGAGATCACATGCTGAATGTGGAAAACTAGGCCAGTCAGACATGAGCATATGAGGAGGGCAAGATCAACTGATAAAAGTAACAAACATATCATACATAAACACTCCAACAGGAATGAAAAAGAGAATATAAAATAAATGTTCCAAATGACAATGAAGAAGAGGTAAATGGTCTACCAGATATAAAAGCAAAATGTTCTAACACACACAACACTTTTTATTGGTTTTATATAAACACGTCTTTTTTTTTTTTTTTGCTGTACGCAGGCCTCTCACTGTTGTGGCCTCTCCCGTTGTGGAGCACAGGCTCTGGACGCGCAGGTTCAGCAGCCATGGCTCACGGGCCCAGCCACTCTGCGGCATGTGGTATCTTCCTGGCCCGGGGCATGAACCCGTGCCCCTGAATCGGCAGATGGACTCTCAACCACTGCGCCACCAGGGAAGCCCAAACACATGTCTTATAAAAATGATTTTTTCAAATAAGTTAGTAGGAAATGTTGCCCATTTATAAAAACACTTAGTTTGGGATCTGTGGATTCAGAGCATACTATATCTGCTCTTGTTTCTGCGCTGGCTGATCAAGTAGTAGTCTCAATAAGGCCTTACTTTCATAATAGGTAGTTCCCTGATGGTTTAGCCTAGCTGGAAACCCAAAACCTGATAGAAGGTCGGAAAGCAGCAGAGTATTCTGGGTTCTACATCAGCTTTTTAGTTCTGGTTCTGATGTCATTTGGTTGGTATCACAGCTTATACCACATTCTCTCGTTGAACTTGATTTTTCATTCGTGGCCCAGAAAGTCCATTCTGATTTGTGGTCACTCTTTTGTACACTTCAAAGCTTTCTAGAGCAGGCACTAATGGTACCAGCATTACCTTGCTTCTGCCATGTAAACGGTTCTTTCTTCTTCTACTCTAGCACTTACATACCCTTTTCCAGTCCTCCTCTACCTCTAAGCCCTGTCTTTCTCTGTCCTTTTGCTCTAGTTCATCGGAAGGTTACGCGTTGAACCTTGTACTACTACTCTACCAATCTTATTCTTTCAAAGCTCCGCCCTCTGAAAGCTACAGTTTATCAATTCACAGCCCTATCTTGGGAACTTTGAAAACTGGAGGCCAAGAGAATTCACTGGATTATTTTTGCTATTGACACATCATGAAGAAGCAGAAGCACAGAGTAGTAGATGGGAGGAGGACTGAGACAGATTTGGGTCCCTTTTCCAAATTCTCTAGTGTACACAGATGGTAACTAAATAACTTTGGACAAACCCTATGTCTATGTACAATGTGTAAATGTTAGGCTGGTGGTGAGAACACAGCAAAAAGACAAAAACAAAATTCTTGCTCTTCAATTTAACCTCCAGTTGAAGAAATAAGTTAAATAAACCAAAACCCCCGAAATAAAGCATCCCCAAATGATCAAATTGTCCTTAAATAATAGAGGAACAGAGAGAGAGAATAAGGTTACTTCCTAGAAATTTGAACCAAATTAGTGGTTTTCAAACTATGCTTCATGGTCCTCAAGCTTAAGAAGAGATGATTGCAAAGAGATTGATTAAGCAGTTAAATATGTAATTAAAATGTAAATTTAAAACATTACATATTTGTATCAATTTACAATTGTGATAAAAATGACATGCAAATTTAAATGTATTATATAAATTTTTAAAAGATCAATGTGTTGTTACAAGTTAAATATGTACAATAAGGTTTACTAGTTTTCATGCAGGCCTCAAATTAAGACCCTGAAGTTGGAAGGCAAGTTGCTTAAAAAAAAAAAAAAAAAGCAGAAAACAAGCAAAAAAAAAGCCCTGTAACTATGTGCAACTACTTAACTGTATACAATGATTTTCTTGACACCATATAGTAGTGCATTCCTCACACAAAAATACACTGAATTCTTAAAGCCAATATAATAATCTGATCCCGAGTTTCCATTTCTTTGTATATTTGCCATTATATTCTTATTGATTGACTTTATAATATTTAACATAATCATTTGGATTTATAAAATGAGTTTATTTTAATAAAATGCTTCTCATTATTTCATATGTAAAGGTTCTAATGAGATTTATTTTGAAAAGAGGGTTCTGTTGTTTAAAGAAATATGAAAAATCTCTACATCAAATAATTTGTATGAACTCTCCAACTCAAGACAGTATGCTTCTCATGCTTCTGGCTCCAGGCTGCTCAGTTTCTGAATTTATTGACTTGCTGGCTCAGACCACTGTATACAGCAGATATACTAGGCCCAAATGAGATTTCATACTGGCTACTATTCCTTCAGCCTTAAGATGATGATAGTTTTACAATGAGGAATAGATTATATATCATGAAACCATCACATGTCGAAAGAGGTCACCTTATCTTAAATTTACCCAATACATGAAATTTATCAGATACTCTTAGAATGCCGGTTATTGGAATTTAATATATTAGTTTAAAATTTAAACAGTAGTAGCAAAAACTAAGTTAATGGAAACCTCTTTATTAATCTAAGAACCACTGTTTAAATTCATTATGTAATATGTGGACATTTATTCATTTATTTTACATTTTCTCAAAATATACCAAAAGACCCCAGAATATTTTTTCCTAACATTAATCGGCCATTATCTATAGCTAGGAAGAGAGTAAGCCAAAAGTGACTTTCTACCACTACAGAGAATGAAACTAGCAAATCTGAAGAAAGATCCATTTTCTAAAACCTGAACTATGCTCTACTATGGAAATGTTTCAAACTTCTATGACGCTTAAGTGTAAGTAAAGAATAAACTGACTTGAGGCCTTTCATGGTCTCTATATAGAATAGTTAAACCATAATTATGTACATATTTTTTTTTTAAAGGCTGTGACTTGAACGGTACTACAGTATAAAGGTCAAGAATGCACCTGCATTTCTATTCTGGCTCCACATTTCCAGCTATGAGACCTTGAGAAAACTACTTAAACTGTCTAAGCCTCAGTTTTTATTTTTGTTAAATGGAGGAAATATCAATAATAAGAATAACTCTCCTCATAGATTTGTAGTAAGAAATAAATGAATAAGTGAAATAATGAATGAAAGTTACTTAGCACATTGACTAGCACATAAAAAGCTCTTAATAAATATTATTAATGGTAATAATTAAAATTGCTAAACACCTAAAAGCCAGTTGTTTGTTTCTGATTAATTTTTTCTATGACCTGATTTTACTCATAATTTATTGACTTCTTCCTTTCTGGAATGATGTTTTATTTAATTTCTTTTTCTTTGTTTCTAGAATGTTCTCTTCAGCTCCACCCCAATCATCAGATAGGATTGCAGGGCTTCATTTTGGTAGCTCTGTACTTGCTTTTCTGTCACTGCTTGTGTTATTTTCTCGTTCCTACTCAGTGGTTTAAAAAGTAAAACCCAAGGAAGAGCTAAACATTATGAGGAATATATTGAGATGAATGGTTATCAAACTTGGGCAAAAAAAGGATATTATTAAAAATAAATCACACCAAGGGAGAGCAGCTGATGACAGCAGGTGTGAAATGGCTGTACATAGTGGGAATCAGTGAACCCCAAAGAACAAAAGAAAAAATAATGGACGGCCATGAAACTTACATGATTTACAAGGGAAGTGTAAATTTAATGAACAGCCTCTGAAGACTAGAGGAGCCAGGAAAGTCACTTCTGGATGAATATTTGGACAAGACAGTAACACGGAAAGGACTGATGTTCTCTGTTCAAATGGGAATTACTAATAAGAATAGAATGAGAAATAAGACAAATGGAATTTTTTACTGTGTTTGATTTCTTTACTGCATAGCCTGCAATGAGGGGACAATATCCTTGTGTATACCAATATAGACGGGATGCTTAAAAAATGCTTGGTAATGATGGCAATAGCAATAAGGATGATATATTTTTAAGAGCCAAAGTTAGATTTCATGGACAAGATAAATTAAAATTAGAACCCAGGTTGGCAGGCATTGGGGCAGCGTATTCTGTGACACAAAAGCTTTTTATTTTTTTTTAATTAATTAATTTATTTTTTGTCTGTGTTGGGTCTTCGTTTCTGTGTGAGGGCTTTCTCTAGTTGCAGCAAGCGGGGGCCACTCTTCATCGTGGTGCGCGGGCCTCTCACTGTTGCAGCCTCTCTTGTTGCGGAGCACAGGCTCCAGACGTGCAGGCTCAGTAGTTGTGGCTCACGGGCTGAGTTGCTCCGTGGCATTTGGGATCTTCCCAGACCAGGGCTCGAACCCGTGTCCCCTGCATCGGCAGGCAGATTCTCAACCACTGTGCCACCAGGGAAGCCCACAAAAGCTTTTCTTAAATAGGACTCTAAGAATTTAGTTGTTTGAAAAATATT
Source organism: Hyperoodon ampullatus (assembly GCF_949752795.1). NCBI lineage: Eukaryota > Metazoa > Chordata > Mammalia > Artiodactyla > Ziphiidae > Hyperoodon > Hyperoodon ampullatus. The sequence continues at coordinate 85,713,039 of NC_136918.1, read as the reverse complement.
TCATATAGGCAACACAAAAACAAATAGTTGGTTTACTGCAAAGATGCCTGCAGATGTATGGCTTTTTGCCTTGTACCTGGATATGGACCTGCCTCTCAACTTCCATGAGCACGAAATTAAGTTAAAAGCTAAAAACAAAGATACTGCCAGGGAAATTGAGATAGTAATATAACATCACGCAAGAGAGAATAAACCATTGAGACAAGATGAACAAAACCAACTGAGATGGGACAAGCAAACTTAACACAAGTCAAGGAAGCTGTGTGTAGTGTTAAAATAAAAATACTACTAAACAGAACCAAACTTGCTATTCACAGGAATTCATGGGAACAGCGAGTGAAGAACTTTTCTCAGAATATGTAGATGACTCCTGTGAGATTATTCCAAACATGGGGAATTTTTTCAGAATTACCTTTGTTTCCAAATGAAATTTTAAGACATTTCATGAAACAAATGAGCCTTTATCAGAAATAACCCTTTAAATGACTAAAAATAAAAGGCTAGCCTACTTAGGAAAAGAAAACTCAAGTCAGGCACAAATGTTGAGGTAGCTGTGATTTAGGGAGACATAGTAGGAAATATTTTCATTAAAGCCTGATATCTTCCCTTCTTGAGAAGAAATTGCTCCACTCTGCTGAAAACCTAAACCAGTATTCAAGGAATATTCATTTGAAATCTCCACTTAGGAAAAAAAAAAAAAAACCCACATTCATTCTCATTCCAACACGAACTATGTGAACTGTTAAAATCATCTTAAAAAGAAAAACATCACTCTTTCTTCTAATTTAGTGTTTTTGCATTTTCCAATAGCCGACATTTGGAAAATAACAACATGCAGGAGGACAATGTCACAGCGAATATAGTCACCAGGTCAACATGATAATTTAATGCATAACTTTAAAATCAAGCTTTCTTCCTTTCATGCTACTGTTCTATAATTAACTTCTTTATTTTGCCATGATTAAAATATCTTTTCATCAAATTTGATATAAATGCATTAGATATGGTAAACATATTTCTGGCTTAAAATGACAACAATGCAAATTATATGATAAAGACTATATAACTGTCCCATCGCTATTTTGATAAAATCCCTCTTTAGGTGATATCATTTCACATTAGGCTTTTTTGTGCTGCTTAATATTATAATTAATAATTCATATTTTTGTCTTTCCCCTCTCACTCTGACAACTTTTATTTTTAATCGGTGGGCCTGTGCAAAGTTGGTTTGTTATTTATTTATAACATAAAGTGACAAGGGAACTGAATATGTGAAATAAGATAGAGAGATTTTCTTTCATGCGACAAAAATTTCTTAGTAATGGGGATGTTTCTTGCTTACCCTAATGGACTCAAGGGTTTTGGAGAGGTTAGATCTGATGGCACCAGTACCTCATATGACAACATAGGATAAACATATTAAATGGAACTGTTCATTTCTGTTTTAAAATTCATTTTAATTTTGTGAAGACAGCTGGGCACAAGCATAAAAAGAGGACAAAAAATACCAAAACTTGTAAAAGACTCCCTATTTTGATAGATCCTTAAGTGCAAATTAGGTAAAAATTCTGACCAAACAGATCTATTTGTATTTTCTTTTCCTAAGTGCTAAAACATGCAAATTTAATAGGAACAAACGGAAAATTTCAAAGATATGGAATTCCCATTGACACAAAAAGTCCTGTCTGTAGGGCTTTATAGAGCATTAAATAACCCCTTCAGTTCTGCCCATAACCAGAAACCACATAATCTGAAGGCTAGAGCATTGAATGGCTGTGACAGAAAATTCACAGTGTGGTCTCAAGAACATCAGCAACCAAATCACCGAGGTTGAGAAAAATGAAGAATCAAAGGCCCACCTAAGAATTACAGTGGAATCAGAATCTATAGGGATATGGGCCTAGAATCTGCACTTGAAGTCAGCTCCTGAGGTAGAATTAAGTTTGAGAACAGGGCCTTGCCATAAGAACAGTCTTATGGCAAGTCCCTGTATCTCACCAGAGCTCCCCATTGTCAGACATACTCTCTAAATTCATCCTTTGTATCGAACATTAGAGAACTCACAAGATATAACACATTTGATCAAGCAATATGTTTCACGAAAGATTCTAGTGTCTCAAATTTCTTCTATTAATTTAAAAACCATAGTCTACTGTCACTGCCCTACGTGAGACAGCACTTTATCTCTGGCTCTACCTTTCTTGTCAACCTGTGCAGATTTTCAGCCTTTGACATCATTCAGTCGGTCTCCAACATTTGGAACAGGGGATCTTTTCTCAAAAATTTGGTCCCAATTCCCATTTAAAACTTGACGATTAACAGACTATATTTGTGTATAACATTGAATACTTCAAAATAATTTTATGACACATTGTTTTGACTGTTATTCAAATGTAGGAGGTTGTGGAGGGTTGACGTTGAGCCAGATGAGGGAACTGATGCACAGGGAGCTTAAATCCTTTAACTAAGGTTGACCCATTAAGTGGTAAAGTATGAACTAGAGCATAGGTATTCTAACATTATACCACACTGCCTTTCAACCTTCTTCCTGAGCAAACCTTTCCCTGCCTTTAAGGAATATGTCATTTCATGGGCTCTGTATCTTTGAGATATTTTCCTCTATACTTATGTGTACATGGTATTTATCTTTCAAAAATGGACTATGAAAAACCTAATTTTACTATGTTAGTATAGGATTATGCAATCTGGGGTGGTCCAGTTTAAAATGGCAATAATAATGATGCTAATGCCAGTCTTGTGAGGTACTATTTCTGACCTCGTAATAGCTACATTTTAAAAAACTTATCATTTTGAATTTTCATAATTCATTTTAAGGTTTGGTGCTACTGTAGACATAAGAAAGAAAAAATAACTGCTGTCATGTTGAAAATGTATCCAAAAAAAATCACTAATAGCCATGACTACTACTTGGTTAGCTGTATCTCACTATTTAAATGTAACCATGGGAAGTGATGTTCTAGAATCTCATTAATAATAACTGCATATAATGAAAGGAACTAGAAGCTATTAGCATAGGTGTAACGTTAACAAACTGGTGAATTTTCAAGAGAGCTCTATCAGACCAGGTTATTTGAAAAAATGTGCCTCCCCCAAGCGTATATCAAAACCTTCATATTTAAGTTTTCTTTTTTGCGGTATGCGGGCCTCTCACTGTTGTGGCCTCTCCCGTTGTGGAGCACAGGCTCCGGACGCGCAGGCTCAGCGGCCATGGCTTACGGGCCCAGCCACTCCGCGGCATGTGGGATCTTCCCGGACCAGGGCACGAACCTGTGTCCCCTGCATCGGCAGGCGGACTCTCAACCACTGTGCCACCAGGGAAGCCCCATATTTAAGTTTTTAGAGAAGAATGCCAATAGACCTGTTTGTTAAACACTTCACTTAAATGGCATGACAGAGTCTTTCAGAAATGGGAGTTGATTTAGATTTCAGGAGTTTTGATCCCCAGAGGTTAGGGCAGGGGGATGGTCAGAGGAGGAGGAGGGCAGGTGAAGGGTATGGGTGGGGGTGTAGAGGTGGAGGGAGGTGCCCACTTGCATGAATTTAAGCACCCTGAATTTAATAAATAAAAATGTCATTATTCTGTGTTTATGTAGCATTGTGGGAAACAAGTACTGTTCTCTATAACTGGAGTTTACCTATCGTAACACCCTTTGAGAATCTTTTTAAACATCAAAATGTATTTTTCCAAATAAAAACTTCCATGATTTTGCTTTATTAAAATCTAAATGAATGCTTCCTTTGACTTGTCCAGAAAAGGGGTCTGAGTACAGTTTAGAGAACAACCTTTTTAATGATGATGGGTAGCAGTGCTTCCCTTCTATCAGACAGCAGGCTGTAGAAACACAAAGCAATAGATGTACACCTAGATAAAAATAATATTGTAGAGTCCAACTGGTATCTGTGAGGACAGGCTGAGATGGACTCCTTGGCTTCCTTCTGTCCCAAAATTTTCTGTTTCCCTATTGCCTATGGTTACCACCATGGAACATGTTAAAATCTCAGTAGGGACTCTGTTTCAACTTTTCCTTTCAAAACACAGTGAAAAAGCTTAATGGAAAAAAAATGTCCTTCCTATCTCCATGCCAGGCACAGTGTAAGATCCACAAACTTAAAAGCCAGGCAAATAGTCTTTTATGTGCCCCAAAGCTCAGCAAGTGACCTAGTGCTACAAAAATTCCCAAATAGGCATGTGACCTGACTAATGTGTGCTGTGAGATGAGTCAAGGAAAATGGAACCATCTGTACTTTTATTGGACAGTCAAATAATTCCTCTCTGTCTGTCCAAAAACATAATTTGTATACTTTAAGGGAGATACAAGGGAAGTTTTTTCAAAAGGGCTCTAATTTTTAAAATTGGTAGTATAAAATATGACCTAGTAAACATAGGTAGAGATAAGCAAATGTGCTTAGAAAACCATGACTGCCCTCAGAAATTGTTACTACTCATCTGTGTACTAAGACTTTTTTAAGAGTCACAGGAGGAAATCCGGGAAAATGAAGGGACCAACAAGATGGCATAATCTTCAAGAAGTGGGATGTGGGCACCCTTTTTCCCCTGCGATGAAAGCTACCAATGACTGAGAGTAGGTGATGACAGAAAAATAGCAATCAACTGTAGGGCCATGTTAGTTTTTGTATGTTTACAAAGCTTTGCCATTTGTTTTTTAAACCTAGATGTCAACCATGCACCATACCTCCATTACCCTATATGGGAATTTTGGCGGATTTGTTCTATTTTACAGGTTTTCAGTCTTGATGGGAAAAAGGAGGACAGAGTAGTGATAGTTGTTAAAATACAGTAATAAAGGTTGAGTCTGTCAAAGTCTGTTGAGTCTGTCATCTAACAAAATATGTATATTTAGGAAGAGGCAAGATGGAACTGAGCAGGATACTGTAGAAAAGGTGACAGACAAGTATCTACAGAGAATCCTAAGATATTTGTCTTCCATTTCATAAAGTGCCCCCTTCACTTCACAGATAAGGAAACCAAAGCGTAATATAATAACAGCAGCTAACGTAATACATCCGTACCATGAGCCAGGAGCTATGTCAAATATTTAAATGTATCATCTCATTTAACTCTCATAAATAGCTGACAAGGCAAGTATTATTATTTGCATTTTACCGATGAGAAAACTAAAGCTGACAGAGATTAAATAACTTGATCAAGTTTCACAGTAACTAAACAAAAGAGCCAATATATGAACTAAGATCTGTCTGATTTCCAAATCCAGGTTCTTAACCCGGAGGTCAGTAGATCTCAACCCAGACTCCACATTAGAATCACCTGGGAAGCTTTTAAAACCTACTGCTGCTCAGATCCTACCCCAGTTAATCAGAATTTCTTACACATGGGACCCAGACGTGGTTGTTCATTTCCAAGCTCTCCTGGGTGATTGTAACATGCAGCCTGGATTGCAAACGACTGCACTATGCTCAGTGTCTTTGCAGTGGCTTTCCCCCTGCCCAACTATGTACTCCTTGCTACGTTCCTTCATCATGACTATCTGGAGAAGTAATATACATGTGGAACTTTTTACAAAGCATTGTCATAGCAGAATATGTTCACAAGTCCAACCAAAGAGAAGCCTGTTCATATCTATCTACAGGCTATGATGAGTGAACACAAAAAAGACTCAAATTTATCACTCTCATCCCCAAAGGGGAAGTATAAGGCTGGCCTTATAAGCCCTTCATACCAAAGTTAATCACTAAAATTTGGAAGGTCCTCCTCTTTTTCCTTCACAAATCCAATAAGAGTAGCTACTAGACCCAAGGGGAAAAGATCCGATTACCACTCCTTTACAATGCTATTTCACTCAGGATCTCAAGACAACTGAAAGTCATTCCAAATAAAGTAGTAGAAGTAAAGAGAAAAAAATGTATGTAGTAAGAAAGTAAGATTTCAAGTCAGAAGTCCTAGGTTTTTGTCTGTACACTGCCACTTTACTGCCGTGAGTTGACCTTTGGTTTCCTTTTCTGTACTTAAGCTACATCTCCCTTAGCGCAGTGATTTTAAAAGTGTGGTCCCCACCAGCATCTCCCGGGAACTTGTTAGAAATGCAAATTATCAGTCCCTACCCCTAGACTCAGAATCAGAAACTCTGGGAGTGGGGCCTAGTAGTCTGTGTTTTTAACAAGCCCTCCACGTGATTCTGACCATTTCCAGGTGATTCTGCTGTATCTACTTCATAGGGTTGTTGTCTAAGGACAAAAGGAGATTGTGCAGAAAGTTGTTGGTTTTTATTGCTACCTGCTTAAGTCAGAAATCTCAAATTCTCTAGCAGAAATAGAGAAATAATGTTATAGCCTACATTAGTTAGATTAATAACCTCATTTCTGAATTTCACTTTGTGTAGACGAGGCACAAGTCAACCAGAGGTTATGCAATTAGCTTGGAGTCAAAGAGAAAGCAAGGAGTAGAGCTGAGAAGGAAACCCCAGAATGAACTTGATTTTAATTCAATCACACTGTTAAGGTACCAACCACGCACTTTCATCTATAATCACAATGAACCTTTTTATAAACAAGTCTCTATCTCTCAGCTTAAAAAAATATAACAGTAGCTTTTTGGATTTTAAAATGGATTGACTTCTATAATTCTGGGCTAAAGGCAGCTCAGGAAGCAATAAGAAATCACGAGCTTTCTACAGTGAGAAGGTGCAACGCCCAAGACCTCTCTATGTGTGAAGTGCAGACAGTACTCCCCCTTGCTCACCTCACATTTCTGATTATTGCAATGGTGGAAACCATGAGAAATAAAAGTACGTATCTAGTGGTTGAGGGTTCACTCTGTAATATATATATATATAATATATATATAATATATATATACATATAATATATATTATATGTATATATATATATATATATATATATATATATATATATATATATATATATATATACACCCACGCTTCTGTAATATTATTATTTGGATGCTGTAAAACATAAACTGGATTTCAGAATATGCTTTGGAATGTTTTTTCCCCCATCCTCCTATCAGGAGCACTCTATCTTCTTACTGTAATTTATCTGATATAGCTACTAAGATGCTTGATAGTTTTACATGCAAGGGTGCAGAAAAACAAAGAGCAAGGGAATGGGTTGTTAATGAAATTCTCTGATTGTAAAAAGCACTTTGGAATGATCAGGTGGTAAATAATAATAAGAGGAAATAACCTAAAGTGCTTAGATGCCACAGCAACAGTCACTGTAGAAATGCAGAAGAGATCAGACATGAATAGAATTTGCATTTTATGCAGCTTCTGTGTGTGTATATAGAATATACAGTTGCTAATTTTTCAATAGTGCTGGTAAAATATTGTTCAAAATCTATTCTTACTATCTTATTACTTTAAAAGGCATCATATAGAAGCACCCATATGTCCTAGTGAAATGGTGACTGTGTGTAAAGAGGCTAGAGAAAGAGTCTCTTTCACATGAAAAAAGATCCCAAATAGAAGGAGAAAATGAAGAAGAGAAAATAGTAACATTATCATAACAGCTATGGAGACATACACAAAGATGATCTCTGAGAAACATCAGGGACAAATAACTCTGTTAATGTGTGGCAGAGGAACTACAATGAAGATATATGGTCATACACCAAAAATACAGACACGAGCCCTTTCTCTTCGCTGGGCAATTTTTATGGTGGTGGTTGTTTTTAAATGAAAACAGGGAGAGGGGAGTGAGAAGTAAGGTTTTTTTAAATGTTGTTAGTGTTGCTGTTTAATTTGCTATATCACTAACAGAAATTCCATACCAGGTACTTCCAACAGTTGCAAGACCTCAGTGCTTATCATGAATCTACCTTCAATTTTCTTGTTAATTACTTGTTCATAACCAATGCCCATTCATTAAGGTATACCAAACGTTTGTCCATGGTTACTCTACTTTTGAAGATGAAGATGAAGAGTTTGAAGAGTTGGAGATTCTCTTAGTTACAGGGGAAGGTTCTGATTAGAATGCTGAGAAAGCAGAGAACTTAATAAAAAGACCACTAGCCAAACAATAGGGGACTGAAGATTGAATCAGCCAAAATACACAATTCCCTCCCTTCCTTTGTCCCTTTCCTTTGTGGATCCTTTTGTCTCTAGGATCTTTTCTGTCTCTGGTCATTTAAAAAGCACATCCAGCTATACTTCAAACACCTCAAATTTCCAACTTGGAAGAAAACAAACTCTCTCAGAGAAACTAACTCTGTGTATTCACAAAATTTGCACTTATTTCTGGAAAAAGAAAATGGAGAGATAATTACCAACATAAGAAAGGAATAATAATAGTAATATTAGTAATAATGATATTGATACCAGTACTTTGGATTCTAGAGCATGTTTTATCACAACGATTCACCTGTATTAAGGGAGACTCCAGGACAAGGAGTTCATTAGGCCAAAGTCAGACTCTCTGGAAAGCTGTAAATGCTCCCAGAACAGACTTTAGTAATGAACGAACACTGGGACTGTAGCATAAAAGCATCTCCCTGTCCCTTGTTCAAAAAGTTAACCATTAAACCATATGTTGTTCATCCTGATTTGGTTTACTCAATTCTAGAAACGTGGATGCACTGATCAGATTGCACTGGGCAACTGAACACTTAGTGAAGGCTTCGTGAAGACAGTGTTCTTTCTTCCCACTAGTCCTACCCAAAGGGCTTCTATTATCAGACTATCAATCCCTTGTTGCTGATGAAGGATGCAAAGTATCATCTTTTGAAGAACAAGTTCTTTCTCTCCCTGAGTTTTCTGATTTTGGTACATTCAACATTTTAAGTGCTTAACCTCCTCCTCATTCCACCCCTCCCAAAACATTTCCTCTTTTCTAGTTTATTCTTTTAATTATTTACAGACTTGCTTGTCTGGACACTTCATTCTAGTAGAAGTTGGCTGATTTTTTTCAACACCTTTTAGTGGAATGCAATAATAGACAAATAGAGAGGGAATTGGTCTTTAATGGTATTTTTAGGTTTCATATGTGAAATATAGAGATTTTTTTCCCTTTATTGATTTTTCCTGTATACTGTCCACTCTACATCTTGAAATGGCTACAACGGTATTTGAAAAATTGGTTGTTTATCATTGTTTAAACCTCTTTTTAAAACAGTTTTTGCAAGCCCCATTTTACTCTCTGTTTTAAGGAAGTTTTTGTTTGGTTTCGTTTTCTTTGTGGAGTCATGCTGGCAGAGAAACACAGTCTAGAACATTGCTTTTAAATGTGGTATGATTGGGAATATAACCATATTGAATCTATATTCAAAATTTATTAGATTGAGCCATGTGCAGCTAAAAGGAAAAAGAGGTCGTAAGTCTTTAATATTTTTCACAAATACGAGCAACAAGGGATGCGAATGTTAAAATTCATGAAGCACAACACGATACCCCACTGTTGGAAAGACATTTTCTCTTGTCCAAAATTCATTTGGGGGGGCCAAGGAATTGGGACATTTACATGTGGGATTTTCCTCCATATTTTTGATAATGAGTATCTGGGAATGTGTCTTGATATCTACGTAATATTATATTTGTGAAATGATACATTATAGGTTAGAAACAGCATGACAGAAAGTTCATTTTGAATACAACTAAGAATAGGAAATTTTCCTGTGCTAACTTTCTGAAGCTGTTCATTTTTACTTATATTCCCTGGACTCTATGCTTTACAGAGAAGAACAAAAGTTGAAGAACTTGGGGATAAAGAAAAAGGATGAAGATAGCCCATGGTATTCAGATTTGTAAAAAATAATGGCAATATTTGTTTAAAAAACAGGATTTGGGGCTGAGTTTTAGAGTGCTTTTTTGATAAATGTACAGTAAAGCCTTCTGAATCTTCAAAAAGTGAAAGGGTGAAACATCTACCCTACTTTAAATTTAGAGTGATAAATAATAGTGTAGACATACATCAAAATTGGCAACAGTCAGAATTCGAGAGAAGGAAATTGAACATTCATTGTGACTGGAGGAAGGGTGAGCATGAGAGATGCAGCCCAAGAAAAGCACTCATGATGTGTAATCCAAAACCCAGCATCATACATAAGGTTTTTATATTTTTCTTCTCAGGGGAATATTTGAAGAACGATGGTTCCAGGGTTCTTGTTATAGTTTTTCTTTTCTTTTTTTTAGCTAAAATTTCACTCTGAATTCTAGGGAAATTTCCAGAGTTCCTCTTGGAGGTTTTGACCCAAATGAAGTAAGTGGTTGTGGCAAAGAGACAAATTAAGCCAATCTACACTAACGTCCAAGTCCTTGCTCAAAGCAAAGTCTTGGGATCTGGACTGCAAACTGGCAAACTCAATGGTCCAACTGTGGAAGGGCAAATACTAAGTAGTACCCTGGAAAATAAAGATTCTCAATCTTGGTAGGAGGGTAGTCCTACCACTGCTTTACTGTATGTGTGCACTGTAGCTAAATTATATATCTCCATTTTAAGTTACCCTGCGGAAAAGACAATGTGCTACCTGTTTGGTATACATTTTCCAAACTGTAAACCATAAAGTGCTATGTAAAAGTAAAGTGGTATTGATTAATGTCTCATAAGAGAAATATATAGATTGATGATGAAGGATTAAAAATACATTATGTGTGTGCTTTATAAAACTACTAAATACTACTAGTACTACTAATAACAATTCTTCAGAAATTTGGTGGGAGAAAAAAGATCTACAGAATACATTTGCTGAGAAAAATCATCAGGTTTTAATTTTGGAGAAAAAGACTAGGAAAAGTCACAGAAGGCTTTTGATGGGAGGTCTGAAACCCCTCATCTATGAACCACCCATTTAAAGCTCCAGTTTATTCAGAACTAATAATAACCTGTCTCCTGAAAGCAAAGGGATCAGTAAAGAAACTTGCCTACACTCACGTGCTTCAGACTTCTGGAGACCTAGTGAATCCATAGCCTAAGGCTCATATTTCTATAAAAATGATAACAGTTAAATCTCATCATCACTTTGTTTGCTTTGAGGAAATTGGCTATGCCCCCAATTAAATTATACTACAAACTTCCTTCCCACTACCAATAATGTAAATATATAACCAGGCACAAAAATGTGGTAAAGGAGAAAGGATGAGTTTTAAAGTCTTAGAACCTTGGGTTTGAATCCTCTTTCTACCCCTTAACAAGTCACTTAACCTCTCTAGGTCAAAGTTTTCTCATCTATTAAGTGAAGATCATGGTACCTAGTTCACCGGATTGTTTTAAGAATTAAATGTAAAATTCTTGGTGCGGAGAGGTCATTCAATAAATGGCAGCCAAATCACTGTCTGCAGTAAAATCCAGATATATTTTGCCTGGACTGTTGCTCTGTGTGGTAGGTCTGGTATCCAAGCTACAAAATCCATTAAGCCGAAATAATTTGGTCATTTTAGCAATGCATTTTAGAGATATTTTTAAATGACATTTCCCCAAAGTCAAGCTAGCTTATGGTTATATGGAATTGCTGTATTTAAGAGGGAGCTTTATTCAGTTCATAAAATAGTGTATCTAGTGTTGTTCCCCAAATCTAGGATTGTAAAGACCTTCCACCAAAGAGGGTAAGAGTGACATTTAGAAAAACAAGTTTTTAAAAAACTATAGTAGGAAATGAATGTAGATTATCCAGATGACAGGAAGTGCCCCAAGTCAAAGCAACAGGGAGAAGAAATATGTCCTGCAGATGAAGAAGAATGGAATGACACTTTAAACACTCGAGAGAGGTGGAGCAAAGACCAATACCAAGCCCTAGAAGCCTGTAGGTTAATAAGTGATTGAAACTCTGACTCTAAGGTGATAAGTAAAGAAAGATTCAAGAATACGTATCAGTGGGAAGAAAAGCAGTGAGAGCAAAATTCCTAGGAACCAAGAAGCATTTAGTAATAAAATCCTTAAAAGTGGTATGCTCGCTCCAAGGTGGTGCTAGCTTCAGAAAATACAAATATTGATGGGTTAAATCAGGACTGGAGAAAATATAAAAACAAATATGGGCAGCTCTGAGGGAAAAAAAAATAGGCAGCTTGGGACTCAACTGTCATCACAATTCATTTGTGTTTCACATCCCACCGTTTGTGACATTAACAGAATTTCGAATTTAGCGATGAACTATTTTTGTATTGTGAATCTCTGCAGCCATTAATGGCCCTATGATCTTTAAAATACTTCCAATTAATACTATGCAAATTAGGGGTCACCTAAGAGTTTCTCAAATTAATTCACTTTTTCTGTCATTTGAAGTGGAGTGCTAGCCCTGCTCTTTATTTGCATTAAGTCCAAATTATTTGACTATGTTGGTAACAGATCCTTTGGTGGATTTTGCTTTTATTGCCATTTCTCAAAAGATAAAGTTAGTTTTAGGTTTTTGAATTTTATCTTCTTTAACTAAAATAAATAAAGCAAATCTTTTCATAAAGGCATTTAAATATGTAAACTTTACATGTAACGCTCCGATGGTGTGACAAATATTAAGCAAGGCAATCAGGTATTAGTATTTATTATATTGGAATGTATATACCAATTTACATGAATCATATCTATATTTAGATATATAATGGGCTTATATTCATTGTACACAGTGCTTTTCTGTCTTATTATTGTTATTGCCATTGTTAATGGATATCATTTATCGAGTATCTATTATGCCCCAAGAAATCTTCTAGGCACTATACAAACATACCATGCAATGAGGCCACTATTGCTCCATTTTCTGTTTAAGGACTTAGGCACAAGACATAAGGCATCCATGATCACATAATTTGTAAATGGTGGAGGTGATAAACAAATACATGGCTGTGCAACTACAAAGTCTACATTCTTTTCACTATATAGTTCTGCCTTTCATACTGAGGCAAGCCTACTATTTTAAAAACTTAACGTAATATATTGTAAAGATCCCACACAACTGATTTTTTCTAACATATTGTTATTGTTTTGTGTAATCTTTCTCTTAAAATCACTTACACTTCTACAGAACATCTACATTGATGTTCACATGCTTTTTCTTGTAAATTCTAAATCAATTCAAAAATTATTTAAGCATCTAATATGTAGCACTGCTAGGCTAGATATCTTTGTTCACTATTATGTTAAAATACAGATCTTGACAATGTAGAAGTCTCTGCTTCCTGAAGGTGCCTCTTTAAGTCAATTTATATTTCTAATCATTTTCAGTCACTGATGGTATAGAACATTAGGGCTTTGGATTTAAAAGTTCCTTTCAATAAAACAACCGAGTTAACCACAAATTGTTGAAACAAAATCTGTAACATGAAGGGCATTTAAGGCAGATTTAAACATCATTTCCATTTAGAAACAGAAAATTAGTCTGCATAATGTCATTTATCTACCGAGCTAAATTATAATTTTCAGCTATAAATCCATATTCTTAATGTGTGTCGCAAAGATGATATCTCTGACCCACCCTCAGTAGGAAGCGTGTTTTGAGTTGTTTTGTCAGTAGTGACAATGGAGTTGCTTTGGACAAAATATGTTTTCTGCAAGTTTCCTTGGTAATGAAAATAACTGTAATAGTAATAATAATAACAGTAATCAGCATCATAATAATGATAGCACTTACTGAATACTTTACTATGTGCCAAGTACTGTGATTAGCACTTTACATGCATTATCTTAATCATTTCTCAAAATATCTCATGAGGTATGTACTGTTAATAATCCAGTTTACCAAAGAAGGACACTGAGACACAGAGAGGCCAAATAAGTTGCCCAAGATCACATAGACAGAAAAGAAGCAGAGCCAATGAATCTGACTTTCACACCTATATCAGGTGGGGGTGATAGCAGGTGCTATGATGTTTGTTCCGGAGAATACTCATATGTGCTCTTCTATCTACATCAGCTCCAGTTGGGGCCCAGCTGGTTTGTAAGCCCAAATCTGAAGACAGGTAACAGGAGTCAAAGTTTGAGTTGCTTCTATTCATATTGCCTGCTAATTAAAATGTTCCCTTCCGAGAAGACAGTGGCTGGCTGGCATAACCTTAGAACATAGTACATGCTCAAAAAGTATCTTATGAATGTTAACAATGGTTTCTCAAGTGCTGAGTTAACCGGTGATTTCCACACACCCCCTTTTCTAAAAAAATAGGTTGTCCTATTGTCTAAAATATATTCACCATGGACACATACTATTTAGGTGATCAGGTGAAAAATTAGAAGTTTACTTTAAAAAATCCTTTTTGTTTTGTTTTACTCTGAGGTTGTTAGTCTCAGTTAAAACTTGACCCCCTCTGGGAAACCTTTCCTGTTGCCTATGCTCTGATCTATTCTAGGGCAGTACTCCTTCCTGTGTCCTTTAGAACATTATCAAAGCCACTATTGTTAATTGCTTGTCTTCTTTACCTTTATTCACTTGAAGACTGACCCTATAACTTATCTAGGTCTTAGACCCCTGGGTATACTGAGTGCCTAGCATTCATTTCATTAAACAATGAAAAACAAAACCCAGGACACACACACACACACACACACACAAATAAGCAAAAAGATGAAAAAGAAGGATTTTGTAGTTGACTGTGCACACATTTTGGTCCTTGCAGGTGGCTTGTCTTCCCCTTACATTATGTGCAGGTCCCCATGAAAAAGGGCTTCCCACAATAAGGAGAGTCCTGAATTGACTGGTTTGTTCCCCAGAGTTCATAAATCCATCAAGAAATATATATATTTATACACACACACACACACACACACACAGACACATACACATTATGAAATAACATGAATATATTTGGAAGTCATGGCGAGTACAGTAGGCAATGTCTCAAAAATGAAGCATATATTTATATTTATATTACTTTACATTTTATATTTAGTAATTTTATTCCCTTTCTAACCCTAATACATTATATACCCTAATATAAATTTCATGAAAGTAGAAACTTTATTCATCACTCTATCCCTAGTTCCTAGAAGAAAGCATGGCACTAAATACGCAATAAATACATGTTAAAAAGAAGGGAAGGAAAGGAAAAAAGGATATAGAAGGTCTCACAACATTTCTCATATTGTTCTGGAAATAATAAAGGGGGAGGGTGTCTCCAATACTTTTCCAGGAAAACATGAATCATCAATGAAATTGCAAGCTCATCCTGTTCCTCAGACCAGCTACCAAATTCCTTTATGCACAAAATGTCTCTTCTAGCCTGCTGACACCAATTGCTGGCACTCATGGGACTTGGGAGCAGGGTACTAGGCAGGAGCAGCTCAAGTTCCTCCATATTTTGCCCTACCTGACAAGTAGGGAGGATGCTGCCACAGGCTTCAGCATTTCCTATAGGTGAGCTGCCCCAGAGGGGCGGTGGAAAAGGACATACAAGTCTTCATAATGTTAGGAGCATTCACTTACACATTTCTCTCCTCCTCTCAAAAGGAATCCTGGTAACAAATCACTGATTGATGATAAGAGAAATGGAATTAGAAGGTCCCCATGATACCTCCCATTCCAGTCTTGGGGGATGTGGTCTTCTGTTGAGGGGAAGAAGGAGGAACCCACAATGGTTTCTTACGTTTTGCCACATCCAAACTGTAGTGTGGTCCTGTTAGGCAAAATTTCTACCAAGTATAAACTCATACTGATATAATACAATGGAAATCTTCAGTTTACTCAAGGGAAGATTATGTGGCAATTCATACTTACTCTATCTAGTACAGAGAAGACAATATCCTAGTAGTAATAAATTATCCTAGAATATGCATTTTTTTTTCAGACAATGGACGGACTTGTTCTTTTTCATCTTTGTATCTCTAGTACCCAGATGCAACATATAACTTAGCACATAGTAGTTTTCAGAAAATGATAGCTAAAATATTTAAGAAAATCTTTCTGTAATGGTGAGATATGGCTTGAAGGGTTCAAACAAATGCAGAATGTTCTTCTAAGCTTGATCTTTCCAGTCTCATGAGCGGGCAATCATCACTTATTATTGAATATGCATTAGTGTTTTGGTCAGTGTTAATATAATAGGCCCTCATCAACTATGGTGTGGAAATCCTACCATTTTATGTTCATATACTAGAAATTTTAAAGTCATGATATTGAAATAGTGGTTTTCAAACTTTAGTGTATATAACTAACCTAGGTAGCTTCCTAAATTGCAGAGCCTCAGACTCTATTCTCATAGCTTCTAATTCAGAAATTCTGGAATGGGGCCCAGGGATCTTCATTTTGACAACCATCCTAGGTAACTCTGATACAGGTGGCCCTTGGACTACTTACTATGGATTGGGCTACAAAGGTAATGTGAAAAGAAATCTTTATGCTTCACCTTTTCAACATGGAGAAAAGACTAGCTTATTCAATGAGACTTAACCATCAAAATTACCTGTGGAAAGACCAGGCAGTTTGCTAAGACTTTTGAAAATGAATGAAGGGAGGATGCAAGGGCAAAGACCATCATATTCAAGACAGAAAGGGTCCTTTTTACAACTTCACAAAGACTGACAGTGTGCTTAAAGTAAAAGTAGGAGAAGAATGGCAGCAGTGCAGCAATGTTTCATTAACAATTTAGGGAAACAATGTTGATTCAACAGGTTTATTTGATAAAATGTGTTTTAATAGCTATTCTAAAAGTGGATGCCTTCTAAATCTTTGATTTACTGTTAAACTATATATGTATATATATATTTACATGAAATAATTTTTAAAATTTCCTCCTTAAATCCCTATTTTCCATAATATCTTGGTCTTGCCAATGTAATTGCACTAATTGAAGCCTCCCCCTCCTCCACCCAAGAAACTCCTCCCCTGGGAGTGAAAAGAGATTACTGCAGTGTAGTCCTCCAGACATGTCCCATAGAAGGTATAGCTGCTGATTCTGTCCTGACCTCTAGGTCTCTGCAGCCTATAATTATTTTCAATGGGAGTTATCTTAGCACTGAGTTCGCTAAATATTCAGAGTCTGTCATTCTTCAAGAACTTTAGCAATGAATGATGGAAATTTTAAAATTATTCTTATGAATGTTGTAAATTGCATAACTTGTCATGGTTTTCTCTTTGACTTGACTGCATAAAAGTTTAAAGGCAAATGTATAGCACTTCACCAAATGTAGTTTGTGTACCGACTTCACTCTTGACTCCTTTTTATATCTTTGCTCTTGTTTATTGTTTTGGTTTTTTTTTTTGTTTGCCTTTCTTATCTAGTTTTAATTCATGCCTTTCACTGTATTTCTTGTTTTTTCTTGTTTCATTTTAATTCCCTTTTTGGAACTAGGTGGCAGAAATAAATGAGGAAAACAAAACAATACAAAAAGTGTGTGTGTGTGTGTGTGTGTGTGTGTGTGTATTAGATATATATATATATATAAATTAACTTAAAATATAAAATAAAAACTAATCTCCTAAAATAATGGAAATATTTTGTAGTCTTTGGGCTAATAGATTCATTTTATTATTTGCAGGACTGCAGTTTAGGGAGGCATAAAATTAAAATACCACTATGAGAATAGCCATATGAAATTGAACATAGGTATTTTCGCACCAGATCATTAATTCTGACATCCTTCAGTTCTGAAAGCCAACTATAGCTGTGTTAAAATCTGTGCCTTCAGTCTTTTAGACCGACTGTATTAAAAAAAAAACAAAAAACCCGACCAACTCCTAGGCTTAATCAGTCTAACAAAGTGTGCAATTCTAAAAATATTTATTCTTTTAAAAATCATATATTGTGCATATATTATTATTATATTATTATATATGCATATATTATTTTACTTATATGTATTTTGCATACATATGTATGTATATATCTTAGAATCTTCAACCAAACTCTTCAGTCCTTTGACTCCATTATTATTTTCTCTTAAATAATTTTCATTAAGCAACAAAGAGTGATAAGTCATCTCAACAATGAAAGTTTATATTCAAGCTGGGTTTAGTCTATTTTCTGCATTTCGTCTGATAATGATCCAGCTAGTCTCAGACTGATTCTAGTAACAACTCAGGTTAAGTTAGAAGAACTCTAATTGGGCACTAGACATCTTAACAATGATACTCGTGTTAATTTGTCCTTATCTAAGCACCTTGGGCTGAAATATTATTGTGTTTGGGACCCAAATATGACTTTTGTTCTTGTATTACTTTCTGGATCTCATATCCTTTCAGATACCAAAGGAACATAGTACCATGCTGGAATAATGCCAAGTTATGCTTGTTTTTTTCTTTTTCCCCCCATCATGGGCAACCAATAGTTGATTCATACTTCCATTACATCACAGCTGGATTACAGATGTGCTCTTTAGTCTGACCTCCGCATGTCTCTTGCAACTCATTTGTAGATAGTCCAGAAGCTAGCAGCTGGATTTCATTTTTGTTCCAGCAGTCACCATTTTATAATGTTTCTCCAATTCACTGTGAGTTTCACTATTGACAAGTCAATCCAAAACTCCAAAAGGCATTTAAACATAGTGAGTTAAATCAGAGAGAAAATACTACTATTAACTTGCCATAGGTTCATGTCACTCAACTACATTTTGCCACCACTCCCCATACATCAAAAGAGTGTAATGGTACAGGTCTCCCAGAGAAGATAATGAAATACTTAGCAAAAGTAAGTGGTTACAAAAAACTTTTTAAAATATAAGTGCTGTATTTTTTTTAAATCTTGCATAGAACTCTGGTTCAATTTTTGAGCCTTTCCAAGTCCTCATAATTCTGTGGTATTCATAATAAAGCAGGCAGATGGTTTAGTCTTTGAACATATGCTTTAAATGCCCCCTTTGAAAATAATGGGCCAAATTGTGCCCTCAAATAGCCACAAAAAACTTTAAGGAGGCTGCCTCTTGAAATCTGAGGACAGAATGTTATCCAGTGGGAATTAAACCTTTAAAAAATATATTTTTAAAACTTTCTTCTGAGCTCTATTCTACATATTAAGGGAAGCCATTTTTTAATAAAATAGGATATAGTAAGGAAAAATCTTAACCAGCACAATATTGCATGGTTCAAGGAACAGATAAGAAGGTAAAATATGTTTTTTATATTTATATTTTAAAATCCTGATTGTCTAAAACCTTATGAGAGTTGTCTGATTTAATTTTTGAGTGATTGCCAGACTTTCCATTTTTATTATTATTCCTATTATTATTACTATCATGTAGATGTTTTATTGTTAAAGCACTTTGCAATTATTAATTAATTTAGTTTAAATTATGTTTATGTCTTTGTTTTAAATCCATGTTATTCATAGTTATTATAATCCTAAAATGCTATTTCGCCAGCCAATTACTCTCATTTCAAAAACAGTTTGTTGTTGATGAAAGCACATTTTCACAGAATATGAAATTCATCCTCAGTGGATATATGTGTTTTGATAATATTGTTCACATAACCTAGCTGTACTTAGCAGTATACCTCTGTTTCTATATGTCAACATTTCATACATAGAATGAGCCTTCATTTCCACACTCATATTTTTATGTATTTAAATTTGCTTTTGAAAAAGTCTCTAATCTAGTCTCACTTATCTTACAATGTCCACAGAACTCAGTAGTTTGATTAATACGTCAGCTAAAAAGACCACACAATTGACAATAAGGACACTTTGGTTATTGCAGAAGCCCGGAGTTTAAGGAACTATTCCAGAACTGTAACGTCCCTTTAGAAACTCTGAACAAGGACTAGCTCGGTGCTAATGTAAAACAGAGTTTACTTTGAAAAATAAACGCAATAGTTGTACCCAAATGTGTTCAGGACACTGTTAAGACAGGTCACAATTAACAATATTGAGAATAACTGAAGAGCCTTAAATCAAGCGATAATTTCATACAAATACCCACAAATATCTGAGCAAAGTTTGTAACTATTTTTGGGGGCAAAACATTAACATACTCTTCTGCTAATAAAGACACAAAGTAACTCTGAGAAAACCTCCCTCCTCATTTCTCTAACTTTCACAATAAATGCAGCACTGAAACTGAATTCTCAGTCAACGTAGAAATATGCCGAGCAGTATTCCAATAAACAACAAATTGATTTTTAAAAAACCACCAGATTAAAAATTTCCCCCTTTCTCTTGCTTCGCTTTGTTGTTTCACTTTGCATGCACACACAATCACACTTACCTGCACAAGTCTGAAACATCAGCCTATGTAATTTTTTTGAAATGTACTCTGTACCGATGCATTTTTCTGTGTTTCTTTCTAACCCTCGGGAATGTTAAGAATTTAGGAAGAGAGCCACAGCTTAAGAGAGCAATTATTTGCCAGTAAATACTCAATTTGCTTGTCCTGTGATTTTTCTTCTAACTTGCATATTCAATAATCCGTCCCTGACTGCGTCACGAGCACAAAAAGTCTTTTCTCCAAAGGAGAACACTTTCGCCAATCAACCTTCAGCCATGCCAGGGCACAGCTCGTCAGGGTGATTTGTTAGCTTTAATTAATAATTCCTCACGCTGGCCACTTTAACAAATAATGCGGTGAGACTGGGATGCTAGATGGCTATGATTCAGGCCAATAAAACTACAGTGGAAAAGAGGTGGGGAGGGGTGGGGGGGAATTCAGATGCTGTTTATAAACACCTCTAATCATACTCTTTCAGTTTACAATATAGAGGACATCTCTGCTGAATTACCATGTTATGTCCACCAATTTGTATTCAGATGGGAGCCATATGTTCCTCCACTTTATCTGCTAAGGCCTCCTCGGTGCCAACACAGTTATCGGGCAGACAACATTTACAAAAGCGGTCTCTAGCCTCCAGATTGCAAAAGTTTACTGCAGGGTGAAGTTGAGAAATCAGACATATACGGCACTTCTCAGTGAGCCTATGTAACGACTGAGAGACTCTACAGAGGTAAGAATTATGAGTGTCAGATTTGCTCTCATCCGCTGTCTGATACTGGGCATTTCATTTAGTCTTTTTTTTTTTTTTTTTTAAATCTCATACCTCATCTTCAAAACAGTTAACAATAATGGCTGATTTATTCATGCATTCCACAAACATTTACTGAGTCCCAACTATATGCCAAGCACTGTATTAAATGCTGAGAACTGCTTTTGAAAGTAAGACTTTTCCAGTTAACTGACACAATCCATGTATTTATTATATAACATAAGATTATGTACTTGAACAAAGCCACCAAACAGGCAGCGTGTGAATAAAACTAAGGATTCATAACACTGTATGGTCCAGTCAAACAATCAGTACTTGACAGCACACTTGAGTCCATGTGCAAAAGTGACGCTCGAAGTAAAAACAAAGAATAAGAAAAGGTAAAAAAAAAAAAAAATTTTGTTTTCAAAGATTAGAAAGTTTCCCCCAAGGTGACTAGAACATTCGGAAATATATCAATCTATTCATAAGCAATATTAAAAGGTTCACAAGCACTTAAGGAACATGCAAAGTTATAGGACATTTTATTCATGCCTTGATCTAATGTGTGTGTGTGTGTGTGTGTGTGACTGCAAGTTCATTAATTTATTGGGTATATATTTATTGAGCACCTACTCTATCCTAGGAACTGAATAATACTATGTATCAAGAGATAAATAAAGCACTATCCTCATCTTCAAGAAGCTCACAATTTAGCCACTAGATTCAAAAAGGGAAAATCTAAACAGAAAACGATTGGGTTGGCCAAAAAGTTCATTCTGGTTTTTCAGTGACATCTTACCAAAAAACCCAAACAAACTTTTTGGTCAACCCAATATAATACACTATAACAAAGGGAATGACATAAATATGCATAAAAGTATGAGGCAGGGCTTCTAGAAGTGATGCATGGACTGTTTCTAAAGGTAGAGTAGAAATATCATTGGTAGAAGAACATTCTAGAGAGAGGCAAACCTTTGAACTTTTATTAGAATTAGATTACCATTTAGAAACTATGGTATTTAAAGCATGATAAATTCAGGTACATAATGATAAACATTTCAGGATTTTAAAATGAATTTCTTATGAAAAAAAGGCTCCCTAAACTGTGATATCTTGACATCACCAGAAAAGTAAGCAGTATCTCCAGAGTGTTTCAGTTGTCTTAGGCAAATAGGAAGCATTCATAACACATACTGACTTTTTGTTTTTTTCCAGCCCATCTATCTTCTTTCACTATGTACATACTTGTACAGCTTCTGTTTTCATTATGCCATAAGATAAATCATATCTGCATGACCAATAAAGGAAGGGGAAAATCTATATCCATTTACTGGTCACATGTATAACTCTAGCCAGAGAGTACAGGCTATACAGTACTAAAGGTGAAAATGTTGAGGAAAAGAAATGATACCCCAATACCAAAAAAAAAAGCTCTTTCAGAGCTAGGAAATGCTCCTGAAGATTGCATAGAGTTCTTAACGACATTAAACATTTTGTGTTATATTAAACTCCATAGTGAGGCAGCCGGCAGAATACTGCATTTACCATAAATCATTAACCACTAGCCAGTTTGAAGAACTGATACAATTTATTAATTTATTCAACAGATACATATTGAGCTCCTGAATGTACCAAGCACCTACCAGTTATGGTTTGATTTTTATTTCTGTAATACTCATATATAATAAGTTTACCATTTATTGAGTGCTTACTATATGTTAGGAACTGATCTAAGAACTTTACATATATTATCTCATTTAATCCTCACAATATTACAAAGTAGGTACTATTACCATCTCCATTTAATAGATTATGAAACTCACAAGTGGTGAATCTGGATATGCACTATGTGGATTCATTCTAAACAATGAGACCAGTGCCACTAACACCCACCAAAAATCAGTTCCATTACTTTATAGTTACCTAGTCACATATAATATTTATGTTATTATTTTTAACCTAGCAAAATTAAGGTAGTTTTGAGGTTAATTTGAGAATTGAGCTAAACTTCTATATTTAATGAGAGGCATGTTTCATAAAATATGACTGGAAAATAGCATTTATGGTATCAACAGGCTAGCACTTGGGACAAACTGGCAACTAGCTTGAGTTGGGCATGTTTTAGATAATAAAAACTAGCACCACAGAACCACATGCTACGGCAGCCCCGTTCTCCCTTATTAAAACTTCACAAACTCTTAGAAGGTAACTCAGAATCTTCTACACCTTTAGAAGCAGAATGAGACAGTGGTTTAAAAAGTGACAGGAAGACCTTGAGACAGAATGGCTTAGGTTTGAATCCTTGCTTGGCCACTTATTAGCTGTGTGCCCTCCGTCAAATTAATTAGGTTCTCTGAGGCTCAATTCTCTTATCTCTAAAATGGTTTGTTGTGAAAATTAAAGGAGGTAATGTAGTAGGGTACAAAGCATAGAAATTAGCCCAGAATAGATGCACAATATATGGCATTTGAAGCATTCAGAGATAAAGCTTATTATATACAACTAAAATTTACTGTTTCTGAGCCAAATGACACATGTAATATGTAAGCCTGCCTTAGACAATAAATGTAAGTAAGCCTTAGCTAAAGCAAATTGGACTTGGTAGTCTGGTAGAACTTCCTTTGAGAATGTTAATAATATAGTTGAAATGGTTGTGTTTAAGAAAACAGAGCTGACCCACAAAATAGAGAGAGATGACACCAGAATTTACCAGTTAATAATAGAAAAAAATATATCTTAATTTTCCAAGCGATTAATACAATGTTACATTTCATTTAGTGGAGATGTAAAAGCTTATTTGGGACTCACTGCGGAAGCCAGCACTCAGTACAGTCATAGGCTCTCCTCAGACAACCCGATGCTGCTAAGTTTGCTAACTACCAGCTAACTACCAGCATTCTCCAACTCTAGGCACCCTGATGCCCTTTCCACATACTTTCTTCTCACTTGACCTTGATTTAGGCCAGCCATCTCCAGTTCTTGATCTAAAGTATAGAGCAAATATTAGTGGAACACACATTTACTGATGGTGATAAAGCTGGTTGTAGGTGAAATGGGGGTATTTCTTCATGGAGGGGGTCATTGGAGGGGCTTCACAAAGGCTCTTCTCATTTACTTGAATGTGTATATAAGGTTTCTCCTTTGAGGATTCCTTTGGGATAAGGAACTGCCTGGACCCTCCATTATTGGTTCTTATTCGATGGCCTCTACCTGAGATCAGGAGATGGGGAAATCAGCAGACCAATTAATAAGCATAGGGATTTTCTGAGCCACAGTAGCCTGAGTGGGATTTCTTGGGCAGTCAGAGCTTTCTAGAATCTGCTTATTTCTCAGTTAGAAACCCTAATTGGTAGAAAGAAGACGTATGGAAGACTACTTCATGTACTCTTTCCCTGGGATACCTAGATTGGTAACAATGACTTAGTAAAATTTTGGCCAGGTTGAGTCTCTCTTTCCTTATTAACTATCTGATTCTCCAGCCTTATTTAGGGAAATTTAATCTTCTGGTTAAAAATGATGACAAGCAGACATTAGAACAGAAACAGTTCAAAGTTGATACTATTTTTTTATAACATTTTCTCAAATAAATTCCATATACTTTACAGTTTCCAAACTTATGCACTTTTATGTATGTACATAAATACCTAATACCTAAATATTTCACTAACTGATAACTGGATAATGATGGAGGGAAAGGGTGATTTAATTCCAGTTTCAAATTTAGAATTCTGATTAAACAAGAATTTTACAAGTATTTAGAAGTAAATTGTTAAGTGGTGATCAATATATTTGACTGTACTAGGTTGAGATTAAAACCTTAAATTTCTCAAAAGGTCCTTGTCCCTTGAGGCATTACTTTTTCAGTGAAAGTCTCCAACCTTTACAAATGTGAAAATTGGGATTCCCCAAAGGAGAAAAATATTTCTTGTCAGAAAACTAGTCATGGCTAGTTCACACAGTGAAGGAGTCCAAGACCTTGTCAGCTTTCCTGTGACCTTGCTATGTGATTTGCTACAAGTCATTTAATATCCCCTTGTGTCTCAGTTTTCTGTCTCCTTATCTATGATACCTAAATGATATTATCAAGGTAATGTGGAGAAAATATTTCTATCGTCTCATAGAGCATATGCTAAATTCCTAAATTTCAGAGTATCCAATGATACTACCAGTATCAAATGGGTAGAATGACACCAACACCCTGTATAATCTTAAGTAACATATTTAGTACCTCAGCTTTTCACTTTTTCAGCTATAAAATGGGTATTGTCATGTTTACATTTTTGTTCAAATACTGCATTAGAATAGAGACACTGTTGCATAATCTATTAAAACTTTTCGACAAAAATTTCATACAGTTTAAAAAATATGACCAATACAATCAAGTCACCAAAGCTGATTTTCAAACATTGATATATTAGAGGAATTGATCTGAAAATATCAAGGCATAAGATGAAGTAAATATTTCTAAGCATATTCAGATATTTATGAAGGGAGACTATTTCTAAGACTATTTTTATGGCGGCTCTAAGACCCTGGTAATGAGAAAGCCGAATCAGGGAAAGTGATTTTTAGCAGACTGTTGAATGATATATAAAATAAAATGTATTCACTAATGGGTTGGCAGAAATGTTATACATGAGCTTTTGGAACCAGAACTGCTTAAGTAGCTTTTCATATTTGGCAAAGCTGTGTTCCTGAAGTGTCCCCTCCCAACCTCCTCCCACCTCTCAGTTTTTTGTCCTATAGTGCCAGGGGGGAGTAATGAAAAAAAGGGAGGGGCAAAACAAACAGAGACAGTCACAGTGGCAGGAGCCACTCCAAAGATCAAAGAGCCAATTTGGCTGTGGCTGCCAAAACTGGAACCACGGTGGGTGGCTCATCAGTATGGTACCCTGAGAACCACATGGGCCACTCCTGGTAGGTCAGCACCTATGGGCACAGGCCCCTCATCCAGCCAGGAAGGACTACCTGCTAAGAACTAAATGTGCACATTTCCTTTCCCACTCACAGCATTTGACTTCAACACAGTTCTGCACTACCATTATGTTTGTTGAATGATCTCAGTGTGATAGACACCATACAAAAGGATAAGTATGTTCTACTCAGATTTCACACCTTACAGAATTCTAAGGAGAACTCTGATTTTCCTATACTAATGGGTAAACTCCTGGGTAACTAGTAGACAGGATAATACAATTTCTAATATTTTAATCAGATATATAGCCTTAAATTTCATATCTGTCATGAGAAAATAATACATTAATACCTCTATTACCCAGCCTTCTCATATTCACCTATAACTAAATCTCGATTTAACATGGTCATGAACCCAGAGAAGAGAAAATAGAGTCCTTGAGAAACTAAAAAAAAAAAAAAAAAAAAAAAAAAAAGCCATAAAGTACACATGATTGTCCAAACTTATCTTTATTCATCAGTGAGACTTTAACTTGGAACCTATGTATTCTTCCTTACTACATAGTAGCATTAGTTATCTGCGACCTCCATTCATGTTAGATGGAAAGATGAGATACTTCCAGAAGAAAGCACAATGGGAACTGTAAGAAATGATCACTCTGTGTCTCAGAATGAAGAGGAAGAAAGGAGTAGGGGAGAGATGAAGTATCCAAGGCTGATAACTATGTACAGTTTGCAAACATATCTATAATTGTGTCCTACAGAAATCAGTGTGGTAGAGCTCTACACACACAAAAATTTATATTTGTTATGGGTTGAATTATATCCCCTCAAAATTCATATGTTGAAGTTCTAACCCCCAATAACTCAGAATGTGACTTTATTTGGAAATAGGAATAATTGCAGATACAATTAGTTAAGATGAGGTCATACTGGAGTAGAATGGACCCCGATCCAATATGATTGGTGTCTTTATAAAAAGTGGGATTTTGGACACACATATCCACATGGGGAGAACACTATCTGAAGATGATGACAGAAATCAGAGAGATACTTCTACAGGCCAAAGAACACCAGCAAACAATCAGAAGTTAGGAAAGAAGGATGGTACAGATTTCTTCTCACAACCCTCAGAAGAAACCAACCCTGCTGATTCTACCTGCCAGAACTATGACACTGTACATTTCTGTTATTTAAGGCATCCTGTTTATGGTACTTTGTTACAGTAGCCCTAGGAAACTAATACAGTAATGATGATCACAGAATCATTATATAAAGATTAACTCACGTTTGCAACACTTTGTTTAAGAAGGTTGAAAAATATAAGATTCACTTCAGGAAAAGTGTCATTGATATGTTTTAAATAAATAAACCATTCGATGTCTCAGTGAAATCTAGATGACCAATATATATGAAACGTACAGTTTTCAATTTTTGCTAATGCAACGAGATATTGCCACCTTTACTGAAAAGATAAAGTGATATGTACTCTTCAGAAGACATCAAAGAGTCCCCAACCTCTAAGAAAAGCATTTTGACTAGCAAGGCAGATAAATATGAATTTATTTTTGCTTATTTGTTTAAAATACATACATAGCCTAATGAGGTTGGGATGGTTACCAAAATAAATTATTGGTAGAGAAGAGGATGGCTACTTAGAAGAGAACAATTAAGAAATGGGATTTGAGTCTAGGTCAAAACTAGGAGATGTTTGTCCAGATGAGAAGTTACAGACAATTCAAAGTATAAGGAATACAGGGGGAAAGTAAGAACACTGAGGCAAAGCAAGAGAAAGAAGGAAAGGGTGAAACAGTAGTGGAGGAAAAATGAGATAGAGTAGCTGGTATTGAGAGCAAGACAATCTGAACTGGGCACAGAAAAGGAAAAAAGTCCTGCAGATGTTAAGAAAGACAAGAGAGGGTAGCATTCCTGTGTTCTGAACAAAAAAAGAGAGTTAAAAACATCTAGTGCAAGAATTAAGCTCTCTTTAAAACTAGTGCTCTGAATGCTTTTGTGCGAAAAAGAAAGTCTGTACCTTGATATTTCTTTGAAGATTCAATCGTGGAATGGAAACCTTTTTTTCTTTAAGTGTAAGCTAAGCAGTTATGGCAGGTAGGTCAAGAAAGAAATACTTCATGGAACAGGAAGCCATAACTTTATACAATGTGTTCTCTGGAGAATTTACCAAAATAAATAAATAGATAAATAAATAAATAAATAAAATAAAATACAAAATAGTCCCACAAAGTTTGTTTTGTTAAGTAGCTTTAAAATCCTACCTTTCCTAATTGTTATTAACATTTTATTCAGCCAATTATCAACTTAATCTGGGGAAAGAAAAATCAACTTGACTCTTTGACAGCCAAGTCAATCCAACTGGAAAATTCTAATCCTACAAGAATAGGACATAGGGAAAACTCTGCATAACAACATTTTCAACTGTCAACAGAAATCCATAATATTATAATCATCTTTTTCTTCCTTTCCCAAACTCATTCTCTCTAAAAAAATTGATGATGATATAATGATATTCTTGGGTAAAATGAAAAAGTGAAGATAGCCATTTGTTCTTTATGGTAATAGGAAGTTCTTGCTCAAGATGGTAGAAATTGTAATCTTTTTTTTATCCTTCATAGAAGTTAGAGATGGCCTTGTCCATGTCCCTAAAACAACTCAATTATACCACTAAATAGAAGAATTACAGTTTAAGTTCATCTATTTTCTATGTTAACAATTCACAAGTCAATTTATTTATTCATTGGGGGAAATTTTAGCTTAGATGATGATATTTAAGTAGGGAGCTAAAACGTTGAAAAAGAAAGTGATGGATTTTTTTTTTTTTACAGGTATTACTTTTTCTTTCTACTGATTTCTAAATGATTTCTGCTATAGAACTGACCTCTACAGAGCACTACTGCTTCTGGTAGATGGGAAATAATGCTCTCAAAACTGAGATAGTAGTAAAATGAATAAATTCAGATCAATGGAAAAGGAAATGAGAAGGGAATGAGGAAAGGGTTAGTGCTACAGCATTAAAAAAATATATTCTTTGACGCTTACTGAAAATAATGCTTGCTTAATCTTTCTCCTCTGAAGAGGAGTAATTGAATAAAAAAAAGAAAAAGGAAGGGAGGAGGGAGAGAAGGAGGGAAGAAAAGAAGGAAGGAAGGGAAGGACGGAAGGAAAAGCAAGAAAAAAATTGATCGACTAAGCATAAAAGCAATAAAGTAAGAAGGTGAGAAAGTAGGAAAGCGAGAAAGCCATTATAGAGGTACTCTCTCATCCCCTTCCCACTGGTTGTCCCTCTGATCTTTTTTTACCTACTATTTACTCCAACTCAAATGTTTGGGACACAACTACGATAGTTGAAAAGGGAGTGGGGAAGGGAAATTACTCCCTTTAATTGATGCTCACTTAGGTACCAATCTGTAATTCAGCAGCTCCAAGTGCTTTTAAGCTCATGTATCCCTTTGAGAATAAATAAAATCCATGAACCTCTCCAAGGAAGAAAGAAAGGGCACATCTACCAACACATACAAATTAGGTGTTGCATACTTTAAAAATACGCATACACATACATATGAAGCATATTTGCACGCATTTTCAAAAGGCCCATATAAACTCTAAACTGATCCCTGCACTCTCTAACCATCCATTAGCTCAGTGTAAAGAACTATTGGCTCTAGAATCTGAACCAAGCCAAAATAAATAGATGAGGGTAGGGACTTGGAGAAATGGAAAGGGGATATAAAACAAACAAACAAACAACAAACACATACATAAAAATGTGTCCCTTGTCTCCAAGTCAACCCTTAAGCTTCTGACTCTTTTCATTGGTTTTGGAACTTATGACTAATGAACTATTTAATTAACAAAAATAAAATATATAGCCAGATATATAATATTTTAGTGATTCTGCATGTTTTAATCAGTAATTTTACATTCCTCCCTGTTAATTGTCTTTGATAGTGCACTGACATCTAATACTGTCCTGATTTTGAATATTAGCTCTAACAATTACAATAACATTGAAAACCAACACTACTTACTATTGTGAATAGCAACTCATCAGACACATAAGAAATGACATGGAGGGGTTCCCTGGTGGTGCAGTGGTTGAGAGTCTGCCTGCCGATGCAGGGGACACGGGTTCATGCCCCAGTCCGGGAAGACCCCACGTGCCGCGGAGTGGCTGGGCCCGTGAGCCATGGCCACTGAGCCTGTGCGTCCAGAGCCTGTGCTTCGCAATGGGAGAGGCCACAACAGTGAGAGGCCCGCGTACCGCAAAAAAAAAAAAGAAATGACATGGAGACTTGGCAACAGATATGAAAAAAATCAAATAATGAATAATAAATTAATTTCAACATTTTAACTAGACTGCATATATTTGAGGACACAGACCATGCCTCATGTAATAATGAGAATTATTTCTATTTATTTAAAACATAATTTTTTCATAGTATTTCACAATCTTTAAAGGACTTAAGGTATCTTTATTTCATCTGATTTAGACATCAGTTCTGGAAAGTAAGTGGGAGAGATACTATCTTTATCCTACAACTGAGGAAACAGGCTATATGTGATTAATTGACATGCTTAATATCATATATCTAACATGTGATGAGGTAAAGATGGGAATTCAGGAATTTTGATAAGTTTCCCAGTAATTTTTCTGCTATCCTATACTGCACTCAAAAAATGTTCATTACACATAACTTACTTAGGCACTTAGTATTTAGTAGTGGCACATGTTGACAAATAATTTATAAATCGAATCAACGTAAATACAGGAACAGCATAGTAGAACATATTTTGAGAAAAAAATATAAATACACATTATCTACCTTCAACTATCCTTCCTATTAGTTGATAAGTGGTTGGTTACTTACATTGGATTTATTAAATTAGAAGTAAAAACTGACTTTAAAAATATATTAGTATATTTTCATTCTTCCATCTTTAAATAGAGTCCAAAATTTAGTTATTGTTAACGTTTTACAATTTGATTGTCTTTATATTCCCTGTTTTCACTTGGGAAATTAGTCTTTTAGCTGGAAAATTCTCCTTCCTATTTTTTATTTTAATCTGAGATATATAGCCATATTTTAAAACAAATAAGATGGTAGATTGCTAGGATGGGCTAATTTCTTACTTGAAGAAAGGGTATAACAAATTACAATCTAGTGGATTTACCTGTATTTATCCCTTAATGTCCAAAGCAATGCTTATATCCCAGACATCAGAACCCACCTTGAGCAAAACTGTGAAATGTAGATGAAATTTGTCCCCAGTTCCTATTCCTTATCTCCCTTTGACCTTACTTCCTTTTGACCTTAGCCCTTCCTTTAACCTTACCAAAAGATTTATTTCTGGTCCCTTTTCCCTGGGGCACTAGAAACTTCCAGTTTAATTTCAGCTGTAAACTGAGGTCCTCAGTCAACTCGGATTCCTCCTACTGCATCCTTAGCCCACCTTGTTAACCCCTCCATCAGAATGCTGCCATCTATCTGACCAATTTCACTATGCCTTATGTCATGCCTTCAGTCACCACATCATGCTCTCTTAGGCGCCAGTGAGAGACTTGAGATTTTCCTATTTCCTGGCAGGTTATAACTGCATTTGTCTCAGCCCTCCATGTAAATCATCTCTACTGATATTTTAGTAATCCCATTTCAGGTTTATTCAATCTTGGCTTACTTCCCTTTCCCAGTTGGGCTACCACTATGGTTCTAGCATGTTCTGGGGAGAATAAAAGGGTGTCAATGAATAAAATCTGTCATCATAAGCCTGAAAACTTCCAGTCTAGCTCAGGCTCTAATGATCAACATGGTTTTTTCCTTGCCCTAGTTGTTCTATTTATCAAGTGAGAAAAAATACTTTTTACCATGAGATATATGAGGATGAACGTTTAAGTTTTTTAGGAGAAAACCTACTAATAGATTTTGTAAGTATTCATACTGCCTTTCCTTCTGTTTCTAGAGCAAAAAAAGAACACTCAGAGTACTCCAAAAATAAATATTGGAAGTGACCCATTATTCTAGAATTCATCTGTAGTAGGCAAAATAATTGCATCCCAAAAGTGTCCACTCTCTAAAACCTAGAACCTTTAGTACATGGCAAAATGTTATGTTACATGGAAAAGGAACTAGGTGAGGCAGTTAAAGTTATGGACCTTAAAACAGAAAGGTATCCTAGATTATCCAGGTGGGCCAATCTAATTACCTCAATAGCAGAGAACTTTTTCTGGCTGGAATTTGGAAAAGAGACGTGGTATAAGGGGAAGTCAGAGAAATTCCAATGGTGATAATGATGTGAAGTACTCTTGTCTGCACAGAGATATAGGGGCCCATGTGCAAAAAGCTGAGGATGGCCTCCAACTGACAGCCAACAAAAGAATGGAGATTTAGTCCTATAACCACAAGGAACTGAATGAGTCTGGAAGCAGATTCTTCCCAGAGCCTCCAGTTAAGAACCTGGCAGTATGATACAAGTTTGGTCTTGTGAAACCTGGAGCAGACGAATCAGCTGAGCCAACCCAAACTTCTGATATGCATAACTATGAAATAATAAATTTGTGGTGTTATAAGCTGGTAAATTTGTAGTCATTTGTTACAGCAGCAATAGAAATATAATATACCATTCCAGTTAAGTGGCCAATAGGTACAACAGTTTAAAATTATACGCTAAGGAGTTGGAACAGGAATCAATATCATGAAAACAGAAAGTTCTTGGTACTACAAACACATTTTTCCCTTGATTTTCCTTCTTTCAGTCATATCCCCAGAGAAACAAAGGACTAAAGGACAAAGATCATGAGGAGTGTATATCTACTTAAATGCAAAGTGTCTTCACCAAGGAGCTTCAGAAATATGCCTTTTTGTCACAGGTAAGAATACTATACCAATAGTGCTACAATATTCACACCAACTAAATCCATTGTCTTGAAAACGAAAAAGAAAAATCTGAGAATAGTTCAAAGGATTATAATGGCCATTTAAGAGAAAATGAAGGCAGAATCCAAGCAAACGTACTCAGAATTCACAGATCATATGTGTACTAGGGTGTGTTTTCCCCACTATATAAGTTGTCTTATAACCATAGATTTAAAGAAAATTATTTTCAAAATTACAATTATGTATTTTTATATGGCATCAGAGCTATTTTTCAAATGTAGCTTCCAAACAATTTTCTTTCTTATTCACATTTTTTTGCATAGCCAGATTCTGGCCTTGACAGAACAAAACAATATTGGAAGAAAGGCAGCAATTTCCAATGATTTTTCATCATGGAAGGTCTAGAGAACTTGACTTTTGAAGATATACTCAAGTTCAGAACCTAAAAGTTTTTGAGGTATAACAACTTGCTGAAAATGGATACTTTTATAATCGACTAGAAATGATTCTCACAGTAAAGGGTAAATGCTCAGCAAGTTGTACATATTCTACTTTATATCACAGTATGAAATAATACAAATGAAAAATGGAAGAAAAACAAATGTAGTGATTAAAAATTCTTGTAGAAACAGGATAAATGCAATTAACTTTTTTTTTCTGTAGAGACAGGAAATACATGAGGTAAAAATTTCTAACACCACACTTTGCAGCTTTCCTTTTGTGTTGCACGAGGCCACAACAGGAAGTATAGCTCTAATGGCTTGGTTAAGAACTGTGCAGGATGAAGACCATGTGAGAAAAAATACTCACCTTTCTCTTCTTTTGAACACTACATTCTGTTTACTACAGGTCTCTGAAAACTTATTAAAAACTTTGGTCATTTTATAAGGAGATATCATAATCTTGAGGGACTTTGAGTCTCAGGCACAGCAAAGTAATCCCCATTTTATATCTGTCCCAATTTAGTATTTCCAAAGAGGGCGGATAATAATAAATCCCACCAACTCTCTTTTTTAGGGCTATTCGGATACTAAATAAACCAGGAACATTTTAAAATGCAATCTCACAAAAATCTGCTTTGCTTAACCTTCTCTCCGTCTTTAAAAAATAAGAAAGGCATGATGTTCTTTTTTTTTGTTAATTAATTCATTTTAGACAATTCCTTAAATTTTCATTTTAATAAATTTTTGTGTGGGTGCATTAATTACTTTCAAAGACAGCTTTACAACTGTTACCTATTAAAACCCTTTGTTAGTGAATAAAAAAAAAAGAAAAGAAAAAGAAAAAAAACTTCCAGCATGCGCCCTCCCTTCTCCATTCTGAGCAGGTCCTTGCTATCAACTGCTGGAGTATGCTTGCTTTGCACCTAGAGCTATAATTATTTTGCTTTAATTTTACAAAACCTTTTGTTCCATTCCCACGAGCCCACCTGATCCTTATATTACACTCGCTCTATTAAAACACTCATGCAGAACAAAGCATGGCTGTACTGATTCATAAGTAACTTTTTTTTCTCAGAAAAATGCCACTGGCTAGGGATCGGGACATAGTCCTGGGCTTCACCTTCCTCTGCCAATTTTCACGTGTTAGAGAAAAAAAAAATATGTTGTTTCAGAGTGTCGTATTCTTCCCAAACATCCTTTCTTTGTCCCGGTGGCTTTTTGTGCGTTTTAAAAAATATCTTGTTATCCATAATTTTAATCTGCCGCAATATAAGTGATACATTGTTAAGGATGGTGGGTATATTAAAGGATTGTAATCATGTTGAAATTTCTTTTATTCATATGGTTAGGATCTTTTAAAAATCACTTTTCTCTCCTTACTCCACTCCTTTTCCTTGAGATCTTTCAACACATGTGGGCTTCTGGCAGAAAAAATTGCAGTGACTCATCAGGAGAATTGTTTGTTTGCTCTGAGGAGCACCCTGAGGACCCTCTGGGCTGCACACAGAGCCCTTTGATCCTAGGAAATTTATTTCTTCCAGATGTTTTCCCCACAGCCACCTTTCTGCAATGTCCCTCTTCATTAGGTAGCCTGAGGATAAACACTCAAGACCCACTGCTACAGCATACAGTTTTCCTGAATGGAGTGTGACAGGGAGTTGACATTTGATTGAGTCGTTGGATTCCCCTTGCCTTAGGCACAATGATGGAGGAAGGTTAACACTGAGGAAGGCAGAACTGGCTCTCTTCAGGCAAATGTCCTTAGAATTAAGATGGAAATTACGTGAATCAGGCCAAAAAACACACACAAAAAACACAAATCTGCAGCCCATTGCTCATGAACTTAGCCTTATCCAATCTTATAAAATCTTAATGCTTGGATCTGTCGTGTGACTTGCCCACTTGTTCAACCTAAAGTATAAAAAGTGAATAGGAAAGTGAAGTCGTTGGACATCTCTTGCATTTTCTCGGTCTGGCTGAGTGTGCTAGTAGAAATGAAGGGAGGACAAGGCAGGAGAGGGAGAATAGGTGCATAGAGAAAAATGGTCTGCTAGGCTAAATAAGCCTCCCTCTGCACAAATGATAGCCACATCCTGATCCCTGGAACCTGTGTTTGTTACCTTATATGAAAAAAAGGACTATGCAGATATAATTAAATTAAGGATTTTAAGATGGGGAGACTGTCCTGGGTTATCTAGATGTGCCCTAAATGCAATCAGAGGTATCCTTATAAGAGGGAGATTTCACGCAGACACAGGAGGATAAGTTAATTGGCCATGAAAGCAGAGATTGAAGTGATACAGCCACAAACCAAGAAATGCTGACAGTCACCAGAGGCTGCAAAAAGCAAGGAAACACATTCTCTCCAGAAAGAACAAAGCCCTGGCAACACCTTGATCTCAGCACATTGATACTGATTTTGGACTTCTGACCTCCAGAATTGTGAGAGAAGAAGTTTCTGATATATTAAGTCACCTAGTTTGTAGTAATTATGTTATGCTGTCACAGGAAACTAATATAGATGGTAACTGCTTCAAGACTCCATTGTTCAGCACATTCCTGAAATCATCAAAGTCTCAGGTTGAAGGAGGAGTGGAAAATGGGGTGCTAAGATTTGACAAAATTCTTTGTGGAGACACTGGAGTTCTTAACAGCATTTGTGACCTACAGCACATTGAGAGTGAAAATAAGCAGAGAAAAGAGAGTACAAGAGGTCATTTAACAGATTTTACAGATTGTAAGTGTAAATGCTCCAATTTTCTAATACTAGTTTGCATATTTTATGAAGTAGGACAAATCTATTATATTTTCCCTTTAAAATAAACATTTATATATAATGTATTACCAGTCATTTTCCCCCTAAATTGTCAGTATAATATAATGAACTACAGCAACAATTGATTTGGCATATACATATCAATATTATATTTGGCATGTATAGGCTATGCTATAAAAGTGAAGATCTGTCTGCACTTGAGGTAACTTTCTGTTAGCTATTCAAAGGACAGTCAATTTTAAAGATTAACTCAGATAATTTGGAACCAAAACCCAAGAATTCTTAGATAGATGCACTAAAATAATAACAAATCTGGAAAAGTCCAATAGCAAAATGACTATTATGTGACCAAACTGCTCAGTTTATCACTTTCCCTAGATCATTAAAAATCTATAGCAGCTGCATCATTTAAAAGGACAAGGAAGACTCTTCAATTCCCATGCTTCTTTTCAGCTGTTGGGTTTTTCAACAACCAAACCATTAATCTTCATAAAAAACATGAGGTCAGTAGACCTAGACCACTAATATAGATGAAGAAATAGAAGATCTGGAGAGCCTAAAGAGATTCTAGATCAATCAGCAAATGATAAGGACTGATAAAATCAAGCAGAAATGTTGACTCTATTCTCTAGTACCTTTGTAAAGCAAATAGAGATCTAGAGATCGAGTTGTCCTTTTGAAGATAACACTCCAATGACAAAATATATAAAAGATGGTCATTTATTTTTTGCTACTTGCATGTAACTACCACTGAGTATTCATTTGAAAGTAGGTTTAAAAACAGAAAAACATAATACTCTATCTTTTAACAAAATAAACAGATAATAAACTGATGATTAATACAACTAACACACTGAAAAAAGATATCCCAAGTTATTCAAAGTACCAGGAGGCTAAAGAAACTGGTAGTTGTCCCCATGAGCCTACATTTGGGGAAGCACGAATAATGAGAATCTCCTTGCATTCCTTCTCCACTTACCACCATGACCAGCTGTATCCTGACCTGAGGCAGTTCAAGCTCTCAGGACTTCAGAGATTCACTATCTGGAGTGAAGAGCGATCAATGCAAATTCCACCTTCATACTCCCACGTCTCATTGTTTTATTTGCTTTAGCACTATGTACACCTTATCTTTGGAAGGTCAGAATGCATATCCTTGCTTTGAGTGTGGTACAGGTTCTCATGCACCATATACTTATAATTGCTCTTTACTCATTTATTAACCCTTCCAACAACTCAGGAGGCAATTGTTAACATTTGCATTTATCACCATCCCACTTGTTTCTACAAGTTCCTAAAGGGCAGGGAATATGTTTTTCTTTCAACTAACTTCCCTTAGCTCTACATCATGTAGTTAATTCTTAAGGAGTAACCAGCTGATATGTATCTCAAGGCACAGGAGAATGGGTGGCCAGGATCAATGCGGATTGGTCCATTTGACTTTGCAAACTTTGTAGTAAAACATTGTTTGCTGAAGAGATAAACAATAAAAGAATTTTTTAAAAATCCTAATACAAAAGTACCTTAACTCCTTTAGCATAGGTTATGATCCTGAAAGTTAATAATATGTACTGTTCCATAACAAATACACTGAGCCATAACAAATATAGTAGGGTGAGTTTAGTATAATATAGTTGGCTGTGATGGAGAAATGGTTGAGATGAATGGAGCTTTAAAAATCAAGAGTCAAGGACATTTGGGAAGATATAAGATGTAATTGGGTACCTTTTAAATGAACAAGGACTTGTCTCCAGCATTTTAATTATCATGTTTCTGGGACTTGAATTAAAGTCCCAGGTTACCAGTTACTTAGTATAAGTTTTCCAATAAACACCTTTTGATTATGCATTTAGATCTTCAAAGTGGGTGGACTTACACAGCCCTCCCTACACAGGCAAATTACGTACGTAAAAAATGTAAAGTTAATATTTCTTTCTTTGATGCAGTTTAGTGAATTTTTAAAAATCTGTAACGAATAAAACCAGACTTTCAATTCTGGATAAAAATGTTCTACATCAATGACTATCATGATGTTTCTTGGTTACAGATTACTGTATGTTAGTTTTCTTAATAAAATGGTATCTCCATCAAATACATAGATAGATCATAGAGTCTTCCCATAGGAACTTTTAAGATCATCTAATCCAATTGCTTATTTTACAGAGGAAGAAACAATATGTGAGTGTTTTAATAAAGCATACTTTACTATTTGCATTGAGACAAAAAGGATGTTACATGAAGAGAGAAACAGAAGAGAATTAAAAGTAGAAGGTTGATGGAGGAGAAGAAAAAGAAAAGAGAAGAGCTTTTTCAGTGGAGTAGAGCACTAAGCAGAGATGCACTTTCTAATATGCATCCACACCTTTGCTGGCTGAAATAGTACAAAGATGGTGGCGTCCATATTGTAAAGAATTGCTTAGATTATTAACATATAAACAGTTTAGACAGATCTACCTCTAGGAAATCACATAACTTATCACAAATAAACAAACATGTTCTGTATTTCTAACATGGTAACTGTCCATTCATTTATTCTGCATATCACCTCGCACTTCCTCAGCATATATGCAAATTGAAGGGAAGTACAAAGAGCATTATTAAAATCTAGTTTAGGATAAAGATTATCCCCCCACAAACAGAAAATGTGAATACTTTTTAGAGTTATATAAAGATAAGTTCTGATTTGGATATTTGCTACTAGGAACTATGTGAACTTGTTAAAACTGTAAGGCTCTGGAATCAGATTCCCTGGGACTGAATATTGACCTTGCCACTTAGTTGACTTTGGGCAAATTTATTCCCCTCTGTGCCTCAATTTCACACCAGTAAAATTAGGTAACAATAGTGACTATTTAAAAGAGCAGTAGTGAGGGTGGAATAATAGAACTTTACATATAAATCTCTTAGAACAGGAACTGGCACATAGTAATTACTCAATAAATAGCTGTTACTACTAATATGTACAAGCCTGTTAAACACTTTCAGGGGGTAAGGGTATTCTCATTAATGAGACTTGTTTAAGTATTCTGTCTTTCAATTTGTGGCCTAATTTAATTCATACCTATATTCCATCTCAGCATGAATAATGTAGTATGAGGAAAAGCCTCAGTTTGGTTTACTTAGATGTGTTTGAGACAGGGATTATCATCCTTTTAAAAGGAATAAACTAAAAGGCTGCATCTGGGTCTGACTTAAAGCAACTGAGAGGTAAGTCTTAAAAGGCAAAGGAGAAAATGAGAGAGCAGGAGATGCTTAGCAGGATGCATATATTGTCTGATGCTGTGGGGAACATGAGAGAACACTCTAAGAGGAAAGTGAAGGTGCAAATGCCCCCCTTATATGACCCCACAGTCTCTTATGCATGTCTCAAAGTCATTAACCTTCTACTATGTAATTATTTGTTTATTTTTTTCTCCGATTGTACAGTGATTCACTTGAGGACAAAATTGTTCCATTCATTTTTGTTCAACAGTTGCTCAGTAAAATATTCACTGAATAAATGAGAACTAGTTAACTAATAACAACTACTACAATGGGGGAGGCTAGTTAGCAGTCCCTAAAAGAAGAGCTAAGACTCTCATAGACACTCCTATTCAATGGAGGGAAATGTTGAGGTAGAAGTGACTGGCCATGGATCTGTGATCTCCGTGCTGGGGATAAATGCTCTCAGTAAGAATAAAATATTTTTGAAGTCTTAACGTGTGTAAGTTTTGTGAGTTTTTTCCCACAAATTTCTTTAAAAAAATCACAAATATTTGAGAATCTACTATGCAGTACTTTACAAGGCAGAAGAACTAACTGCAGTGTGGGGAGCAAATGTAATCAGACTAATAAACCATGGCAGAAATATGAAAGTAAATTCAACAAGAGACCCAGACAATGTGTTGTGGAAGATCAGAGAATAAGTAAGTACTTATAGCTGAGGAAATAAAGGTAATTTTAGTAGAGAGGGTAATATCTCAATCCTGATGCAAATACTTAATATAAATCTGTGAAAACAGAGCATTATATCTTTAATTTGGAAATTGATTGATGTGCAGATATTAGTGGAAATATCTGTGAATGAATGATATAAACATCAAAGGCATTCCTTTGTATTTGTATGAAACTCAAAGTATTAATATATAGTTCATGGCTATTAGTTGATATATATGTCGCTGAAATGGCAATAAGTCTAAGTAAATAAAATAATAATAGTGCCCCTTAGAAAATTCATCCATTTGTGAATATTCATTCATTAAACCTAATGTGAGGACCTACTGCAACTCAGATTTTGAACTGTGCTGAGTACATTGGATAACATGTGTGGTCAAGATGAAATAGGTGTTCTGTCCAAGAAGTAGATTCAGACAATTAAATTAATAACTATAACATGATGTATTTTATGTTAGATGAAGACGTGGACGTTATGGGAATGCATATTTGTAAGCTATTTTACTTTAACTCATTCCAGAAATATGGCAGAACTATATTTGGACAAATATAAAATGCTAGTGGTTTTTATTGACCTTGAATTTCTTCTGATTTGGTCTCGTTTAAATCTACAGAGTAGATGGCCACAAGTGGGTCTTTAGCACGCTGCTTGCTACTCAAAATTTTGCCTTTTGAACAACCTATCTAATTATGGATATACTGAGCAGAAACAAATTTATTTTCTTAATTTCTTTAAGACTCAACATGGCAGCATTTTTCCTACCTCAGGGTTTTGGTGGTTTTTTTTCCCATTAAGGTACATCTTTTATCATAAACAATAGCAAATCTCAGGAAGATGACTGTGATAATGTCTGAAACAGAAAAAAAATCTGCTTTCTTTTGTGAGATTATATCTACAGGCCTGCGAAAAGTAAAACCTTGCTTGGACCAGTAAATTGAACAAACATAACACAGGAGTCACAGAGGAAGCAATTACAGGCAACACCAATTCTTATCATTTTAATAAGTAAAGGTTTGAACTGGTCTTTTTGTTGTGATTCTTCTTCAAATCCAAGCCATAACCTATTCCCTATACCAAATATTTCCCCCCAAATTGTCAACCATACAGTAAGTCTGTCTTAGAAACCAAAATTCTGGATTTATTAAAGCAGAAAACATACTGCCTTCCTTCATTTCAACTCTGAGGAAGGAATAAAACTGTATTCTTCTTTTTCTTTGCATGAAAAGTATAGTTAACTAGAGCTGCCACAGTCTAGAGAACTAACAGAGTAAAATACTAAATGATCCAATACATAGGGCATTTGTCTCCCTGGATTTCATCTAGTTCAGCATCATGGCTTTGTAGTCTAAGCAACAGATGAAGAGCCTCAATAAACTGGGCAAATAATGTTTTATGTGAATAGCATAGAAAAGAATGGACAAAAATACAGTTCACCATTGCACAGAATACAATTAAATATTGTATTGTCTTGTTAAAAAACTAACAAATAGCAGCTGACTCTCAACCCCATCACAGAAATGAATGTGATCAGTTCAAATCGTCTTAAATATGGTAAAAATGTCCTTAGGATATACAGGATGAGAGAACAAAATGGTCTCACCCTCATCTGTTGGACTCAGGGCCGGTGTGCTGCGTGGCTGTCATTTAAGTGCTCTGTTTTTTTTTTTTTTTTCCTATCAAT
This sequence comes from Hyperoodon ampullatus, assembly GCF_949752795.1. Lineage (NCBI taxonomy): Eukaryota > Metazoa > Chordata > Mammalia > Artiodactyla > Ziphiidae > Hyperoodon > Hyperoodon ampullatus. The sequence goes on along the minus strand of NC_136918.1, from coordinate 85,671,577 downwards.
ACTATAAATTATGCATGCATGTTTGTATTTTAGAAGTACATAATTTTTTTTTTGGATTAACTTGTGGAGCTATTGTAAAGAAGGATGAACAGATCATGCGGAGAAATGAGAATGTGAATAAATGCCAATTCTTCCCCAGATCTGAGATGAGATACCCTCACTCTTATTGTAAGAAAATGAAAGATAGGATGTGAATTAATCCCTTCTTTTTAGGATACCCTACTAATTAAACACGTTGACACTAATTATAACAATAAGTAACAATTTTTGAGCACTTACCATGTGCAAGGCAGTGTTATAATCATTTCATATATATTCTCTTATTTAACGCTCACAACAACACTCTATTACATATAAGAAAACTTGAGACAAAGAAGTGAAATAACTTGTTTAAGATCAACAGGCTAATAGAAGGTGGAGTCAGGATTCAAACCAGACACTCCAGAGCCCATACAATATTAGAATATTCTGAACCAAAGAGATGAAAGGGATCTAACCAATATCTTGGGAATATCATTCAGCTTTTCTCAATTTTAGGTCCTTCATCTAGGACAGGGTCAGCAAACTTTTTCTATAAAGAGCCAGATCATAAATATTTTAGGTTTTGTGGGTCAAGCGGCAATATCAGGAATGCTATATTATGTGGGTACTTATATAACGAGAGAGAAAACAAATCACACTATATATTTTTAATAAAAATTATTTAAAATATTTAATTAAAAATTTTTAATTTTAAATAAAAGTATTTAAAATAAGTCACATTGTTATTTTATTAACAAAATTTTAAATATAATAATAATTAAGTCTTTTTTTTTTTTCCAATACAGGTCTCCTAATGACAAGAACAGAATTCTTTTTTAGAGCATAACATATTGCTTAGCTGAGGTTCAAAGACCGTGTCTTTATCATGAAATCAACTGCAAATGTTCATCTGTAAAAATCATTCTTACCTCACTGGCCATACAAAAAACAAACAATACACCGGCTTTGACTCACAGGCCATAATTTACCAACCCCTTATCTAGAAAACAAAGTTACTGTAATAGATGATTTCTGAGAACCCTTCCAATTTCAAGATTTTATAGCACTATCTTACTTTACAAGTATAATAATTTTGATTTTTCAGTGTCTTCAGTACAGTTAGATAAGAAGTAAAATCTAAAAACCCTATACTCTCTATGTGCTAATAATTAAATGAATAGTCGCATGTAACTACAGCATCAAATATTTATATCTGCCTTGCAGATTATTGTTTTCTTAATTTTCTTAGGACAATTTAGATTTTATTGCATTTCCACGGGCCCCTTTGAAAGTCATCATAGAGGAAAAAGCTTTCTGTTGATAAAGCATTTGAGTGGTATGTTAGAGGCAGGGAGACAATCAACATAGCTTTACAGTGAAATAAGAAAAGAGTAACTACGACATACAAATAGTTTCCCTATTAAAGGGAATTGTTTATCTGATTTAATTCTGTGTTTCTATACTAACATTTGGTACCTTAAACTAATAGTATAAATTCATACTTCACATAAATTGGCATTGGATTTGCAAACTGTGACTTCTATATTGCTTTATTATTATTATATTGTTGTTATTATTATTGAAACTCCTATGGTTAGTCATGGGAATTTCTCAAGAAACTTCTAGATACCCTGACAGTTTTCATAGGAGGTTGTAAAAACAGAGGGCTTCCAGCACACATAGAAACTTTTCAACACACAAACAAGTAGTTTTCTTGCCCTTACATAAGCAAAAATATCAAGAACTTATTGTCACACATTTATTTACACTTAAATACCTATTTTCAAAAAAAAAAGAATTAAAAAGTCGATCTATGATATTTGAGGTCTAATGTTATATGATTTATCAGTTCTTTAAGGTATAATTGAACACTTCTGTAACAGTCAAAGTAACAGATAATTAACAATTCTGGATGACTTTATAGAAACTTACAGAAGAAATATGTTTTCTGGCTTTTGATGCAAAGATCTATAAAATAGTGTTATTATACAAATTCCTTGGTGGTCTTAAATAAGGTTGACCCTAGCAAAATTGCTAAGCCTTCGAAAAGGCTTACTTTCCCCAAATTCTGTTTTATATTTTCCCAAAATACTACATTTTATTTTCCCAGGTAAGAGTGAATCAACAAATCAATTAATGCTATTTTGTTCTTCCAAGGCAACATTTTAAACTTTGACAGGGGCTTTTTCAACTTAATTTTTTTTTTATTTGAAACTACTGAAAACTATCCCATTCACCCACAAACAAATACAAAATGAAGTTTAAAACATTACAAACAATCCCACCACTTAAAAATAAATTTTAGCAAGAATGAAAGAATCTCCTCTGTCACTGCAATCTTCCTCAGTCACCCTCTAAGATAAACAGTTTGGAGTGTATTCTTCCCATTCTTTGTGACAGTTGTAGTTCACTTGTATCAATGTAAGATAAGACAATTACCTACATTAAACCTACAACTTTGTAATTTAAACTTAACATATATTATGTAAAATCTCAGGGCAGTATATATGGATCTATTTTATGCTTTGTAAAAGATAGATATAGTCTAATGTAATAACATGTTAAACCATTTATCTTTTGATGGAAATCTAATATGTTTTGAAATTTTTGCTACTTTGAATAAAGCTGCAGTGAAAATTGTTGTAATATATGTGCAAGTATTTCTTATGGAAAGATTACTAGAAGTGGCTTGCTGAATATTAAGATATATTCCTTTAAAAAGCTTTTTTTGAAGGTAATTTCTTTAAACATTAAAAAATCAAGCAAATTTGTTAATAAAATAATTACCATTATTTAGTTCCTAACATTCTAGGCAGTGTGGCATGCCCTTTAAATGCATTCATACATTTCAGTATATAAAATTTATTATATATAAAAATTCTGATGGTCCAATTCTGTAGGACCTTAATTGTCACGCTCTGGAGTTGGATTACAATCTTTTGAGCAATGAGGAGTCACTGAAAGTTTCTGAGTAGGGGAATGTCCCATCTCCCTCATTCAGAATAAATCATTTCTAGGAAGGCAAGAGAGGAAAGAGACCCATCCAGTTGGTGGAGACATATTAAATGGTATCTAGAGGGCATGGGACTAGACAATGGAGAACAATCCTTGCAAAAAGCTAAACTTCTTCTGCACCCAAAAGCGAAGCAGCATGGCAGCCTTAACAGGAGAGAAGCATCTTCCTTCAAGTATTACGTGTCAGACAATGACACTTGGTCAGAGCAAGAGTAGGTTAAGGGTGTGATTTCCCATCCTGCCTATTGTTTCCAATGGCTCCGGATAACCACTATTAAATTGGCAAATGTGGAGATGAGGAGAACACGGGGCCAGTTAAAAAAGAAACACAGAGTTTCCAGGTTTAAAAACTATCCAGCTGAGAATTTTGCTGTGGTTACTCACATATGGAAATGGCCTGAAACAAATGGACCAGAAGCCAGCTAAAGTTCTGAGGAAACTGTATTGCCAAAGATAATAGAATAAGAAAAAACGATGAGATACAGCATTAACTGGAGCAGGCCTCTTCCACCAGGATGGTGCTATTCACAGAGATGGGGTAGGGAATCAAGATCTCTTACTCAATTTAAGGTGCCTACTGGACATCTGATGTAAACAGCAAGTAAATGGTTCTATTTCTACGTCTAGAGCTCAGGTGAGAGATTAAGGTCAGACTTGAGATAAAAATTTGGGGTCATAGACATATAAATAGTATTTAAAGCTATTGGATTGGAAGAGCTCCTCTAGGGTGTATAATGGACCAGAGAAGGAGGATCTAACAAAAGTGACAAGTCAGTGAGGTAGGAGGAAAATCAGGAGAGTGTGAGGAATGTGAGGTCATAGAAGCCAAGGGGTGACATTATTACAAAAAAAAAAAAAAAAAAAAAGGATTATTTCACATTTTGAAATGCTTCTGAGCAGCTGAGTAAAATGAGAGTATGCCTCTGTATCAGGGTATAGACAATGTCCTGCAGCCAAGGCCGCATAGTAAACAAATTAGTTAATTATGCTACATTGTGATATAAAGTCCATCTTTGTTAAGAATAATAAAAATGTTGCCTTTCTTGCCATTCTTAGTAGCTAGATGTAAATCCTGGAAAGACAGTGTTAGTTTTTAATTTTTAAGCTGGAAGGAATTTTAGAGATCATCTAGGCCAACTTTCTAATGTTATGGACAAGGCAATGAATTTGGAGAGGTGGAATGATTGCTCAAACTCCAAAACTTCAAAATGGCAGAAGTGGGGCTGTGATGCAGGTCGCCTAACTCAGGACAGGACTCTTTTCTCTACAAGTAAACGTGTGTTCATTGACATAAATTTGTTTTCATTTTTCCAAAATGTTATTTTAAAGTAGAGACCAAGACCCATTCAACACCTGATGTGCTGATCTCAAAGAATTTTATTTCAGCAACCACATTCTCAGTATAATTTGCCTCAACATTAGAAGTACAAACAGAACTATAACTTGATATTTTTCACATCGCCTTTTCCTAATGTACCACGTATTTTTCACCTAACTGGTTGAGATATGGCAAGTATTCGACAAATGTGTGTTGAATGAATACATTAATTTTGTTATACCTCATATCTAGAATTTACATAGGTACATACACTATTTCAATCTACAATAGAATTTGTAGGTGATTTTTTTTAGATCTTCAAGCAAGAGATTTCTGAAAAATTAAATTAATGCACTATCATAGAGAAAAATAGCAATTCTGGGAAGAGGAGGGTAAAACAAACAGTATCAGAAATATAAAAATAATAGACCATATTTTGTTTCCTATGGAAAAACATTCATAGGAGTAGAATATCTCTAGAAATGAGTCAGGAAAGATTATGAACCCAGAATCACATTTTCATTTATAGCTTTAAAAAATGTAGTTAAAAGAAAAAAAAAAGTGTTTCCACTACACACTTACTACAATGACTAAAATAAAAAATATTAACAATACCAAGGATTGCCAAGGATGTGGAGCAACAGAAACTCTTATACATTTCTGGTGAGAATGCAAAATGGTATAGCCACTCACTCAGCAAAACTGTTTGGGAGTTTCTTATAAAATTAAACATACATATTACATCTGACCTAGCAGTATGACTCCTAGATATTTACCCTAGAGAATGAAAACTATGTTCACACAAAATCCTGTACACAAATGTTTATAGCAGTCCTATTCATAATTGCCCCAAACTGGAAAATAAAAAACGAAAACACAATGTCTTTTGATGGGTGAATATATAAACAATGTGATACATCCATACAAAGGAATAATATGAAGTAATAAAAAGAAACAAACCATTGGCACAGACAACAACATGGCTGAATTATAAATACATTATGCTGAGTGAAAGAATCCAGTCTCAAAAGGTTACACACCATATGGATCCATTTATATGACAGTTCTCAGAAAGACAAAACTATGGGGATAAAGAAGAGATCATGGTTGCTGGGTGGGGGGGTGTTGGTGGATAGGGGAGGGATAAAGGGATAGCATAAAGGAGTTCTTCTGGGTAATGGAACTGCTCTGTACCCTGATAGTGATGGTGGCTGTTACAAAAATCTATACATGTGTTAAAATTTACAGAACTTTAAACCAAGAAATTTATGAGTCAATAAAAATGTTCAACATTTTCAGGAAAATAAAAAAACAAAACAAAACCACTGGCTCACATATTGAATTATTGGAAAAGTATGGACTCAAACAAAGCCAAGGCTTCTCCTACCTAGAAGATAATTTGGTAAGAGATAGTGCTGTTGGTAAAAAAGAAACCTGTAGCTCTGCCTCTGCCATCAGTTGATGAAAAATGAGAATTCTAATATAGCTTTAAGCATTTAATAATAATCCTGTTTACTTAAAATTTGGTCTCTGTAGTTTATTACAGTCATTACTGTTTGAGAATCAAGGATAATACCAGCACTTGGATTTTATAAGTATGACTGGCCTCAGTAGCAAAGTAAAGACTATTACTTAAACTAAAAAGTTATTATATTTCATAAAACCCTAATGATTCTGTGAAAAGATTACTCAGTTCAATTGTGCCTCTAACCCTGTAGCTGCAATCCATTTTCACTGAAATTTCTTAAGTTTTCAAATGTACATTTCTTTTAAAAATTGCAGTTAAATATATATAACATAAAATTTACCATTTTAACCATTTTTAGGTACATAGTTCAGCAGCATTAGGTACATCACTATTATTGGCAACTATCACCACCACCCATCAGCAGAACTTTTTAATCTTTCATACTCTGAATGCATTAAACAATAACTCTCCACTCTTCCCTCCTCTCAGCCCCTGGTAACCTCTATTCTACTTTCTGTCTCTATGAATTTGACTATTCTGGTACCTCATACAAATGGAATCATACAATATTTGTTCTTTTGGGTATGGCTTATTTCATTTAGCATACTGTCTTTAAGGTTCATCCATGTACTGTGTGTCAGAATTTCATTCCTTTTTAAGGCTAATATTCCATTGTATGTCTACACCACATTTTATTTATCCATTCATCCAGCAATGGTCATTTGGGATGCTTCCACCTTTTGACTATCAATTTTACACCCCTTTGACATTGTTGTCAGCCACCATTTATTTCCCCACAAATCAGACTCAAGGCATATTCTGGTACCCTTGAGCAATGTATGGCATTTCATTTTCAATACAAGTTTAAAGAGGACTCTTAAAATTTCATTAACTATACTTAATTTCTAATTAATTATGGTAAAAGCAATTCTATGTATATCAAATTTTTTTTTCAAGTTTGGTCATTAGCTTAATGTGTGTGCTTGTGTGTGTCACATGCATGTCTGTGTGATAATACATAGATACAGCTGTATTATGCATAATGTTAAAACTATTATTGCCTGGTTAGGAAAGTAGTCATTATCCAGGAAAAAAAATGGTTTTCCAGTGTGAAGAAGCATGTTAAACTTAACTGAATTGAAAATTTTGAGATGAAACAAGAGTTTGGTTCCTGTAAGGGTCTAGCATTGTAGCTAAACTCCACTCCTGACCAATTAAAACAGAACATCTAGGGTGAGGTCAATGCATTGGTATTTTTTTCTTAAACTTCATAGGTGATTTTAATGTGCAGCCAAGATTAGGAATCTCTGAGCTGGAGAAAGAGATGCTGAGTCGGGGGGAGTAAACAAATGAAAGTAACTGTAAAAGGCAGTTTGGGTCTAAAGCACGGAGGTGAGGAAAGAGAAATTTAGAATTGTAAATGACAGAAGAGCCATTCCAACTGGGAGAAATTAAGTAGCCTTTTAGTTAAAAGCAGAAGAGCAGAAGAGGTGTCAGTTATAAGGATAATTAACATTTAGATTTTAAAGAGCTACAAAACCTAAACTAGAACATAAGCTATGCAAATGGTCTAAGGACTTCATTAGACCTTAGAGAGATATAATGTGAGAATAAGATAAAAAGGTGAGGTATAAGGTGAGAATAAGATAAATAGGTAAAATATTCAGAAGACCAGGAGTTAACAGAGTTTTGGTTATATCAAGTCTCTTGATTGTGTGTAGTTTTTTTTTCTCCATTTAAACGTTTGTACCATCTGAGCTTTATAAGAGGAACATGAAGTAATTTCTCATCCAAGTAAACATTTATTTTATATAGAAAAGCATGGTTTGAATATATCCATTGACCTGCCTTGCTTCTCTTGACTATTCTTACCTGAAGTGACAAGTGTTCTGTTTGAGCTATATTAATCCATCCCTGGTAATTAGATAATAAACCATCTACCTCACAACCTCCTTCTCCCAGTCACTCCACCAAAGCTGAACGGCTATTTGAGCACTAAAAATGACCAGAACATTACACTACAGTAGCATCTCTAAAGAAAAAAAAAAATTCTCAGCAAGAATATCATGTCACTCAAATTCGAAATGAAATCTCTTCATAATAAGAGATGCAACCATTAAAATTATTTCATTGATTAAAACTAAAACTAGGATGTTTTAGTTTTGCAGGATGTTGCAAGAGCACTTGTCCTTTTCTTTTTCTTTCTTGCCATTTTGCGAAATGAAAAGAATGGAAGAGAAATGAACAATACCACCTAGAAATAAACACTTAATATTTTATACAAGTTTTGTATCTTGCTTTTATCCCTTGACATTATATAAGCATTTTTTAATCTGATTAAAATCTCTTCACAAACGTTATTTGTCTTTCTAACCACACCTCTATTATTTGTCACGTTTCTAGCTAGAGTGACTGTTCTCACCAGACTATTGAGGCTCAGGTAGGAGTCACATAAGATAAACAAGAATTCATGTTTTTTCTGCATAAATTCTTTAAACTGAAGGCATAGGGCAAAGAAGTGAACCTACAACTTTGCGCAAGCTTGCCTTTTGACTTCTTCAGTCCCCTAGAGTTAAGAGACACAAAAATAATTGGGAGCATATTCTAAAGGGAGTTTCCCACAACTGTAAATGGTTCACTCTGAGTCAGCACCCTCTAAAAGGAAGGAGTGGACAGCTGACTGGCTGGAAGTGCCAAGAAGACCCAACCCACCCAGGGTTGGGCTCATAAGAGACCAGGGAAGATTTGTGCAGATGTAGAGAAAGTCTGGGGTATCAAAATATATTTTATTTTTTCCTTCATGCTTCCTAATCCCATAACCAATCACCTTCTTCCACTCTTGTACTCTTCTCTCCTTTTTTTATTTGGGAGGAGGATATTCTTTCTTTCTCTTTATCCCTTCCCTCTCCCAGTCCCCCAATCCCTTCTTTTCTCTCCCTTCTTTTTCTTAAGGCCTTTATCATAACTGACTATAACATGAAGTAAAGTACATCTGTTTAGCTGTGGTTATTATACTACAACTTTCCTGTGTTTTTAATTTAGCTTCTGGTACCTCTGCCCTTTAGGACTACTCTATGATGGAATCTAGAATGTACTGATTCTGAGAAATACAGTACCTCAGATTGTGCAGTCCTCTCTTGCCTGATTCCAATTCAGATGTTCTGCCCATCTCATTGGCTGAAGTCTATTCAAGCATATTCTAAAGGGGACCTCTGATGTTTGTTTTTAACCTAAGGCTTCTGGGTCTGCTCCTTCAATTACTTAAACTTCTATGAATTTTCTGTTGGGAATATAGTCCTGAAAACTTATCTTGCAGAAAGTTTATTTATTTGTTTATTTTTCCTCAGTGAGTGAGAGAAATAGAAGTCAGAAAGTCTAGTGAGATTTACAACAGAAAGAGAAGAATAAGTCAGATCCAGCAAGGAATTTGGAAGTGAGTAGAAAAATTAATTGACCTGGGCCGAGGAGAGTTAGTGAGGGCTCTTGAAGAGGAGAGTGAGGAAAAGGTAGAAAAACATAGGGGGTATCTATAATGGAGAGATATATTGTGGATGAAAGAGATGACAAAAAAGAAAATTAAGTTTTATTTTTTCTGCATTGCAGGTTATATATTCAGAGAAACTATAGTAAAGAATCAAATTACTTTTAATAACTTTTGCTTGCTCAACTATTATTTCTTTGTATGTGGTTCCAGTCATGAACTTGTATCATGAAAAGGCTCAGCTTTACACACACAACCACACACACAGACACACACTGTGCTTGTTAACAAGAACCAATACCATCATTTTTCTCATGTTTGTGTTCATATAAACACACAAATATATTTACTCATAAATATTTATTATCCTGAAAATTTACTCTTTCACCTAATAAATTATTGTCATCCTTCCAGGTCGATAGCAATAGATATAATTCATTCTTTCCCTAATGGCTGTATAATCTTCAATAACAACTGTACATATCACATGGTATTCATGTAGTCAAATTAATGAATGCAGTATTCATTTTTTTAAAGCAAATTTTACTAAAATTTTACTAAATTTTCACACAGGATACTCAACAAACACTTACTGAATACCTATCTGGTGCCAGTTTTACTGACTGAAAAAATTACTTAATTACCCATGGTTCTTTCCCTCAAAAGAAAAAAAAAATCAGTCCAATGTGGGAAATAAAGCAGTTTAAAAATATTTTTTTTAACTTGAGAGAATCTCTCAGATAATTTATAATAAAGAATGGTTTAAAAATACGTCTTTAAAAGAAGTAATTTATCACCGGCAATTTATTCTTAGTCATTGTTTCCAATGTATGAACAGTACTTAGCAGCAACAGGGTACTTCTCTTTATGGCAACTCAAGAAACAAACTAATTTCTAACCACTAAGAGCTCAGATAAAGCACCTTACTCCTGAGACCTCAAAGTGATTTATAATTCTACTAATACTTTTACTGTGATAGTAATACATGATATTTATGAACCATCTTTATTCCGTGGAATTCTAAGTATCATTTGACTTCTTTGCATAATGTCTGTAAGATAGAGAAAAGTGTCCCCTACAGACAAGGAAAATGATGTTAACACAGAACTGTTTGACAATGCCTGAATCAAGTCTCTAGATAGTTAGCCCCTTGCTCCTTCCTCTCAGTTACACTGGCTATCTCTCTAGTGGTAACTGCAAAGATTATGTGGATAGTATTATGTCATCAATCAGAGTCTTGTATAGCAGGATAGAGTTCTTATTAAAAAAACAAGAGCTTTTCATGCAAACTATTTCTCTGTCTGATAAAAGGACTTATACATAAAACTCTGCTGACAAGTTTTCTAGGTGAGATGAATCTAAGTTAACTAACTGAGCAACCAGTCTAATTGGTCCCTCCCATTTTCCAGTCCTACAAGAGGATAAGACAACTGTAGCATTAAATGTGTAACCCAGGCTCACAGCTATTCCTGGCAGCCCTAATCCATAGAGGAAAACACAAATCAGTAACAACAATGACAATGATAACAATGTTAGACATATATTGGTTATTGATTATTTAATAAAGTTTTACAATGTTCAAATAAGGTAAACAAAGAACAGTTCAGTAAAATTGTAGCAAAGGTTAAGCAAATTTCATATGGTTAAGTTAGTGCAATTGCAAATAAGTAAACGACTTTGTCAAAAATCTAAATCTTCTACTACTTGGTAACTATTATTTTCCTGTATCTCTGAAGACATTTTATCATAAGAAGTTTATAACCCGGAGAATCTGATATTAATCAGAAGACTGACTTCATTCTGTATTACATTTCTCATGACTTCCTGAAAGAATGTCAGTTCAGCATGGCCTCCTTCCTTTTCCAGTTGATTCAGAGAATGGTGCTTTCAAATTGCCATTTGGGATATATGAAGCGGTGCATTTGGAGCCAATGTGCTGCAACCTGAAGTGTAACACTCTTTATTGCTCTTGAGAAACGTGTGCCTAATTCCCTGGAAATTTACTGTTTCAAAGAGTCACAGGTCTCCTGATTGCTTCTCATCAGTCTTGAGGAGATTAGATAAGCTTCCTCCCTCTTACAAAAGCTTTTCCTTCATTCAAAATTCCTTTGAGAACAAAACACTGAACCAGAATTGGATTTTTAACAAAATATTATAATATTGTAGATAACAGTTTTTTTTTTTTTTTTTCTCCTGAGGAGACCCAGCAGTTCAAAACATATACTAATGTACTTTCTGATTTAGGGCTACTAGCCACATATTGGAAGCAGCAAGGCTGAGGTAAAAGAACAAAGTCCCTTCTGTGAAGCAGGAAGGATTTTTTTCACTGAGTTATTTTAGAAGACTTGAATGGACTGCGAAGGGCTTTCACACAGAAAGACTTGGAAGTCAAACTCAAGAAATAGAGGGGAAAAAATAAATACAGAACTATAACAGGTAGGCATTTCTTCTAATTACCATAAACTTGTTATGCATACTGGTGCTATTCTACAGTGACAGACAGTTTTAGAATAATCGTTCAAGTGTAACAACAGTAGAAATGACCTCAGAAATGGAGGTATATACATGCAGTGTTGCAAAAGTTGACATGGAAGGAAATTCAGGATCATGTATGCAGTAGGACCTGCCATCAACGAATGTTTCAAACCTCTCCCTCTTCCTTTTCTTCCATATTGTCTCTCTCCCTCTCTCTCTCCCTTACTCCTTCTTTCCTTCTCTCTCTCTCTCTCTCTCCCTCTCCCCCCCTTTCTCTATCTCTCCTGCCCTAACCAAGGAGTTCACTTCTAATGTTGTCCTCAGTGGTCACTAGAAAACAATATTAACAATTGATAAATATGTTTGGATTTTCTGCTTTGCATTTTTTTTTAGTAGCAGTAATGATGAGCACTTTTATTGACCTATATCTCTGATCAGGCTTATAAGGCTTCAATTAAGTTAGACTTGAGAAGGAAAATGTAAACCTTATTCTTTCTTATTGGTCTAATAAACACAATATTTTACTTCTTTCACTTTTCAAAGATGTTTTCAAGTACGATCAAGGTTACTAGTACCACTGTCTGTGATATGATTGGGACCTTGGGCACAGACACACAGTGAGTCAAGATGATGTAGTGATGAAAGACTAATGTCATGGATTTGACCAATCTTCCAGCTCTTCATTTCTGAAAGATGGAAAAAAAATATATAGGGGCTCTATTTATTTCCAGGCAAGATGATATAACTTAACCATAAAAGCATCCTCTCAACATATTCTCTTTTTTCTTGGGAAATCTAAGAGAGCATGTATTAAATTCTACTTTGCCATATAAGGAGTTGAGGTATGCAGACCACAGAATACTAGCATCAAGAGAAGAGCAGACTTGGAGGTGGGTGGAATAATGGAAAGAATACTTGGGGTCAGAGAGATCTGCATTTGGATCCTGGCTCTGGGTTTTACTAAGATGTTGGGCGGCAGGGGGCTATTTAATCTCACTGTTCCTCAGTTTCCTAAAATGTAAACTAAAGGTTATAATATTTATTTTGAGACACTCGTGGGAATTAAATGTAAAGAGCTTTATGCAGAGAGGGCAACTGCTAAATGTAACTTTTTTCTTTACCTTCCTAACTTTTTTCAAAGTTTTTCACACATTTGGACTGTTAGAGAACTAATGGCCTCAGTGACCACATGACCTGAAGTGATAACAAAATGCAATAGATAAACACACCAAACAGGAGATAGTACAGGGTTTGAATCAGTTAGGTCTGGCATCAATACAAAACTCACTTACTGGCTTTGCAATCTTGGATGTTACTTAACCTTTCTGGATCTCAGTGTTCTCATTATAAAATGGAAATTATTCCTGCTTTGCTGAGTGGTTGCTGAGGGTGGTAGCAAGGATTAGAGACAACTTTTATAAAGCAGCTGGTACATTAAGTAAACAGATTGTGAGTAATATTTATTGTTCAGATTTTTATTAATTAAAACTTGTCTATAGATTCATCTCCTATACTTAATATTCCTTTTTCCACCCAAGACCTTGAAAGGGCTACAATAGGGGCTTTGATCACAGATTAGCTGGTTTGGCTGTGGTAATCTAGCTCTTAAGCATTAGAATTACAGTTCCAGCCCTGCCATTAACTATTTAACTGTATGACTTGAATAAGAATTCTAGGCCTAAATTTTGTTCATCTCCAAAATGAGGAGACTGGAATAAATAATTCCTAAGGTTCTCTGTAGACATAATATTTTGATTCTGGTGTCTTTTTACTGAGTTGCAATGGATAAGTACTCATATCTTTAGAGCTTAACCTACTTCTCTATGGTTTAATTTTCACATTCCCTCTACTCTATTTCTTCTTTAATTGCAAAAGGGGATAATTTCTATCACTTTGCAAACAAACCAATATCTCTATTCTGATTTAGTGGCATTCCAGAATATTAATCATCATACTTTAAAACAGTCTGGATTGTTTTAATCCAGAAATTCAGTCATATTATAGGTAGTATTAATGAGGATAATGATGATTCATTTTCAAGGCTTTCTATGCCTCCAGGCCCCTGGCCATTGCACATGATAAAATACATCAAAATTAAAAATAAGATTAAGGTTTAACAGTTAAAAATACATTCTAAGAGTAAAACACATTTTTGTACTCATTTCTACACTATACAACGAGCACTTAAAAATAAATAAAAATAACAGATTCATTAACCAACAACAGAATTTTAATAATTATTAACTAGAAAGGAAATAAAATTAACTTGACCTTATCTTAGAAGGTTGTCAGAGACCTATTTTGGTTATGCAGATGGGAAACATGTCGTGAACTATAAGACCTCTGTTTCAAAAGTCCAAGCCCTCCTCAAATTCAGAAGTAAACCTTCAGTGAGGATTCAAAATGAATATATAGATGCTATAAGCTTATGTACATTATGTACCTTTGAATTATCTTCATCTTGTACTATTCTTAAGCTATTCTTCAATTAATATTTATTTACCCATTTACTTACTTTTTTTTTGCATGTCTACTATGTGCTTTTCCAGAGTATTCAGAATAAAATCCAAATTCCCCACCCTGGCTACTTCTCTGACCTCACCTCCAGTCACTCTCCTCCTTTGCTCTTTTACTCTAGCTACTCTGGAATCCTTTTATTTCCTTGAATACACAGTTTGTCCTTGCCTCGGGGCTTTGTCCATGCTGTTTCTGTTGGCAGCTTTCTTCCCCTCTCAAACTTCCATTCCCACCCCAAATTCTTCACCTGGCTGATTCTTTCTGTCTTTCAACCCTCAACTTAAATGACACTTTCTCTAAGAATTCTTTCCTGAGCACCCAGTGGACAGTACAATAGATTTTCCCCACCCATTATTGTCTTGCATACCAATTAGCTCTTCTCACGGACTAGAATTTGTAGTTTTGTAATTATTTGCATACTTATTTGATGTCGGATTCCCTTAGAAGACTATAAATTTCATGAGACACTAAGGGATCGTTTCTTTATTCCCAATATTAAGCATGGTTGAATAACAAATTAATGATTCTATTGTGGTAGATTCTATAGGGTTGAGAAATATTAATATTTAAATATGGGCTCTATCCCTAAGAATTTGCTTTCTAGTTAAAAAAAATAAAGCATGCCCATAAATATTGTTTAAAAATATAGAAAGTAATTCAAGTCTCAAAAAATGTGTAGGAGGGTGCTGTATTAGGTTTTTAGGCTGCTGTAACAAATTATTACAAACTTGTTAACTTATATAACTTTATTCTTTCACAATTTCGAAGACCAGAAGCCCAAAATAAGATTGTTGGCAGGGCTGCTACAGGTGCTAAGTGAGTTTGGTAGGTAGGGGAGAGTGGACTATTTCTGGCTAGGTCAGGGAGAGAAGGTTTCATGGAATAAATAGCATTTAAAGTAACCTGGAAGGATGGATTAGATTTGCATATGGAAAAACAGAATGATGGCCATTCCAGATAACAGAAACAATACTAATAAATGAGGGTGAGGAGATCTGGCCTGAGTGTATGGTACATTATACCATAAAATTAAGTCAAAAATGGGGACAGAATTAGAGTTTAGAGTGTCATGAATATTGGTTAGGCATTGTTTGGTAATTACTACAGAATATTAAAGTTTTGTCTGAACAAAAGTGACATGATTTTAGGGCTCCTGCTTCATGAAACCCAATGGGGCAACAGTGTTTAGGATGAACAGGTCTCCCCTCCCTGTTTCTCCCGACTAGGAGATTAGTACAACCAAGAGAAGATGAAAACCTGACGAGGACAGAGATACCAAAAAAGGAGAATTACTGGCCACTTATTGGATACTTGGGGGGGATAGGAGAGGCAAGAATGAGATATTTTGAGCCAAGATGACCTGGAGAATTGGGATGAAGAAAATTAGGATAGTCAAAAGAAGGATGACTTAACTAGGAGGATAATTACTTGATATATTGATTCTGAGAAACTGGTGTGATATCTATACAGTTGAAGATTTAAATAAGGAAACTGGAAATACAGTGCTGTAGTTTGGGACTTAAGATATAAATGTGTGCGCTATCAACAGTGAAATAAATGAAGTCATACAACCCTGCAAAACAGTGTCAAATCATGGGAAAAGTAGGCATGTGGAGTTTGACAGACATATTCACATCCTATCTCAACCAATTACCTTTTGTATGACCTGGGACAAATTGCTTAATTCTTCCACTTTCTCGTTTGTGAAAAAAGGGGAAAAAATAATATTATCCCTTAGTCAGGATTACCTGAGTTGATTATTTAAAAGACCTATCATCTTTAGATCTGCTTTCATATTTTGGTGGCATGATTCCCAGTAAGACATATATTTATTTTTCAATCCATTATCTTAAAAATATGTAACACACTCTTTTTACAAACTTTTTTTCTTTGATTCTATTTCTTAAAAGCATATTGACTGTGACCCTCTAAACTGATTTCATGACCTATGAATGAGTTGCAACCTATACTTTGGAAAACATTGGCCCTAACCAGCATTCTATACTCAGGTCACACCATTACCATTGTTTCCTCAACTTCCCTCTGCTAGGCTGCTTGCTAATATGATATTATTCCTTGATGGTCCAGAAGAAGTGATAACCATTTATTTCCTCTACTATACCCATAAAATACTTTGTCTATAAGAAAGATGTATCTGTTGTCCAACTACTACTCTGGTCTCTTTGGATTGCCAAATGACAGAATCCAATAAAAGAAACCTGAAATAAATAACCAGGGCAAGTAATTCATTTTAAATTATTAAAGTTTATTTCAATTTTTCCAGACCCTGAGAAACTTTTCTCTGATGGAAATGACACCTGGCAACAATGACATTCTGACACCATGCCTGATGCACCCTCTTTGGGAAGTCTGAATTCCACGTCACAATGGCTGTGTTCAGATTACCGGTTTCATCTTGCCTGTAAGCCCAATTAAACTACTGAAGTTTCTAATGGTCTTCTGTCCACTTTGTAAATCATCATAAAGAATATTAAACCAACCACATAAATTTGCCTCTGTGTGACTCAATGCACAACCAGAGGCACAATACCAAAATGCATAATAAAAAAATAAAAATTTTTTGATAACAATAACTGCTTTTAGAATACCCTTTATATATGAATTTTGGACTAGTTGGTAGAGGGGACCACAGTTCAGTGGGTCTCATAAGATGAGCCTAAGGTAATTTGTTCCTCAGCAAACACAGCTCAGACCCTGAGTGTAGAAGAAAGATTAAAGCCTCAGAGTCCATAGTTGGGTTTACTCTCAGGCCTAGATGTCTGAGGATGATTCGCATTGGTGATCAGTATGGTTTGGGTAACCTGCATGCCCTACCCTGGGCCTCAATTTACTTATTCCAAAATGGGATGACTGGACTTTTATTTCTTATATCCTTTCTACCTGTAACGTTTGACGATGCTCTGCCTTTACATCCCTTTCTCCTCAATCTTTTAATCTTAAAAAATGTGAAATGTGTTTATAAAGTTCTTTGATGTCCCTAAATGTTATTCAACATGATAACAGTACAATTCATGAAGCCTAAATTTTATCATTTTAGCTTTGCCTCAGGGGCCAAGTTTTATGAGAGCCTTAATTTGCACCACCAGAAGCTAATTTAATAAAAATGAAGGGACCTCTTTTAGAAATAAATTAAAATTGGTGGGGGAGGGCAGATAACTTTATGCAAAAGAAAAAACAAACAAAAAAACCCCGGGAAACTAAGCTTAGAAGGGGTCAAATTGTTCTGAGTTCTAAATAATGCTGTGGTCTTATTTGTGCTGAGAAACTGGTCCTGGCTTTTGACGCACTGAAAGTAGAAGTTTCTAATGGCAACTTCCCAAATCTCTGGACTCTTGACCCAATACCTTTTGTACCATTTGCCCCATTTTCTTGAAGCACAATCTACTGCATAGAAATTAGACAAACAGGTACAGAGCACCATCCATCCTAGAGTCAGGTAGATTTATCTTTGGAGACAACTTCAGTGTATGGGATGTAAGACACAACTTAAACAGAAAACTAGTGAAGACCACTTCACAGACAAAAAGGATATATATGAATGGGCACTTCTCATTCTGCTCAGGTGAAAGAAGTATAAAGTCAAAGAGGAGAAAGACTAGGCGACTGATGCCTAATGTTATGTGGTAAATAGTAGGTTTGTCTTTGACAAATTCCTTTATAATTATCTTCCTGACTGTCAAAAACTTTATTCAACCTATCTTCAAAATATTCTCTGAATGAATGACTCCTAAAGTTCTGACTTAAATTTTCTAATTGTACTAATAACAATAGCTGTTTCTTGATTACTACTATTATGCCAAGTACTGGGGATTACAAAAATCAATAAGAAATATACCCTGATTTTTAGAGACCTTACCATCTATGGTTTTCGACTGTGGTAGTTATGACAAAAATAACAATAACCATCATGTATTCACTCATACCATCCAGGCACTGTGCTCAGTGGGCAGCATATATAAGCTGCCAAAGTCCCCTCCTGTTCACCAGATACCCTGACAGGGAAGTGATCTTGCTCTGTCCATGCATCATCTCTCAAAGAAAAAAAAAAAAAAAAAAGGACCTAACAGGAATTCAGACAATAGGCAGGGATATTTAAGCAACGTCAGAACTGTCTACAGTAAACATACAAGAACTGTAGTCAATAATGAAAGAGTGCAGTAAACCAAAGTGTAAATGGAAGAAATCATCTGAATCACCTTTAGTGTACTCTGTCGAGAGGAACTGTGACACTTTGAAAACCACGATGCAGTAAACCCCACATCCGGCATTCCAACAATGACACAAGGAGATGAATGTTATTTAAGTGTTTTAAGACTCTCTAGCAAAAGACCTCATAACACATTAAATTGTGAAACTTAGGAAGACATCATAACCTTCTGGACTTCACTACGAAAATGAACATTTTGATCTAAAATTTAAAAAATATAACACTGAATTTCCTTGTAGTATTTCATAACCTTTGAGTACGGCATTAAAATGCTTTTCTTTTTTCCCCCACCACCTCTAAGCTTCTGTTTTCTTACCATGGGCGTCTGAATCTTTTATATGCTTGGGTTCTATTCACTGCCTGTTATTCAGACATTGAAATCCCAAATGTTAATTGTTCTTCCAAGTACATTGACAAAACAGCAGCTAAATAAGGGTAGACCAGACTGTGGTAGACTCTGACATGCATTTATGGAACAATGGGGCTCTGAGAGACAGCCTTGTAGCTCACGGGAAGACATAAGATGTGCTATTTTGACTGCTTCATAGCAGAATGGGGAACACACGCACACAAGGGAATTATGCATTTTACTTAGTTTTGCCCAAAGTCCTCAAAGCAACAGAATCTTGTGATGTCATCATGAACTTTCTTTCTCTCCATTTACATTGACACAAAGGCTAAAAATTTCTAATGACATCACAAAGGAAAAAGGAACCTACTTTGATTCCATAAGAAATCTGTTACCTTCTAAGAGACTTGTACCAAAATGTAAGAATCCTTCCTGACAGGGTGTATGTCACTGTGCTGATGCACGGTGGGTGACACCCTCCCTAATGCAATTCAAGCCAGCCAAAAGAAAGGATTCACAATTTAGGTTGGATAAAAAAGACATACTGAATATTGAGCCTTACAAATTTTCTTTTTTTAAAGAAGGAAATCATTTAAACGTGTATTTCTTCAGGGATATTCAAATTTTTACTCATGTCTGGTTACTATGTTACCAATATTTTTGTCCTTTTTTTGAGATGGTCACAAAATCACAGAGGAAGGTAGAGGAAGCTTTCACTTACAAGAATGCGGTGCAGCTCAATCTTTTGTTTTTAAGGTGCAGTGATTTCAGTCTCTAAATGTAACTTCAGGCAGTCTGAAAAGAAACAGGTTAAAATCTCTTCCAGTTATAATTGGTATTTCAGATTTAATTAAAAATTAAACTTTCATAATGTTTCACCATCCAAAGCAATGCATTATCAGTCAAGCGTGGCTTTTTTTTTTCCTAAGGAAAAAAAAAAAAACTCTCTTCCCAGAGTCGTTTTTTTTAATGAAAAGGAAAGGATCTAAAGAGGAAAAAAAGCAATTCTGAAAAACAAAATATGCCGCCATGTTAAGGACTTCATAATGATATGACTAGAAGCTCAGTGCTTCTGAATTTTACCTATATTCTGATTTTTAAAAAACTCCTAAATAATTCCAAAGCCTCAAGATTACATAAAATGTTATTTCAGAGAAAAAAGAAGAAAATCTACAATCTGAATACACATATTAAAGGGAAATATAACTTCAAATAAAATTGAAAAAAATGTTATATCTACTACTTTCAAATGACTGAATTGGTAGTGGGGAAAATGGTGAAGTAGAGGTAAAGGAACATATTTAGCAATACAAATGCCCATTGCAAGGTATTGTGGGTTTAGTACACTCCAGACCACATCATATTGTATAGCTAGTCACATGCAGCACTGCTATTTGAAGCAACATGGGAAGACCATCAGGGTTTGAACCAGCCTTCTTGATTTAAATAACTGTGAATGCATTTAAAAAATACCTATTTTTAATCTTTGAATTAAGAGTCCAGGCATTAAAATAAAAATATGTCATAAATACTTGGGCTTAAAATGTCATACTAATTTTTTCAATCCTTTCTTTCTTCATACAACACCATCTATGAATAAGATAATAGTTAAAAAACAGACTGGATTAAATCATCCCTATTTTTAGCTTCAAATAACTGACACAACAGGTTTAGAAAAACAGAGCTTTTTAGTGTAAAATGGAGATAGAACAATTATCTTTCTTTTACTTTAGAGCATGGCAGTACATTTTTTATATATTTGTAGCACTAAATATGGTATGTTTATGTCCACCTTCCTATTAATGCAAGGTAATATTTTAATATCGCCATATATGAGAGTATGATCATAGATCAGCCCTGAAATTGCATCTGCTTTTAGAAAATGCATCTAGTTCTTACTTGTGAATTCTATTTTCTTTTTCTCTTGTATTATACAGAGGAATATTTTGGGTATTGTGTCTATTTGATGCATATAGATTTTAAGTTCAAACTGGCTTAAATTCACTAGGTCTATCCATGAATGGATCCCCCCCCCAAAAAAAATCAATGACATTGACTAACTAAACTTTTCCCCTGCTTCTCACATGCCTGAATTAGACTAAAAATGCACCAGTGTAAAGACAGAAATTATGGAGGCGTCACCAGGGACAACTGACTGAGAGGAGGGGAGTTCACATATTTCCTTATAAGGCAACAAAACATTCATAAAAGAAACTGACAAAAATAACTCATGCTCAGAAATAATAAGGAATAACAATAATCCCCAATAAATGATTCAGAAATATAAAAACTGCTCACCTCTATATAAATCTGAATCACCAACTGGTATTGTTCTACTCACCGATCACATATGGTTAGTGAAACGGATTCAACTGTCTAGTTCAGACAAGAAAGGGTGATAGAAACTAGGCTGCATATTTATATATAAACTACTTAACTGACAACTAGCAGTTCAATTTAATCAGTCAGATTTCCTTTTTCTTAATTCACCAGATGTTGAGTGAATTGAACTCTTAGTTCAAAACAATAAAGCAGTTTCTACGAATAGAAAGTCAAGTTACATTCTCCCCTTCTCATGTCATTCCTCTTTCTCTTTGACCTTTCTCTTCCCTTCTCTATCTCTGCCTGTTTCTTCCTTACTTTCACTTTCTTCCTTATTTATTTTCTCCCTCTCTCTTCTCTTTTTTTTTTCCCCCCTTGGTGAGGGTAATGAAGCTCAAAAATAACATCTTGTATCCTGTTGAGGGAAACTTGGTCACAACTATCCTTCCAGATGACAAACTCATTCTTAAATGTCTGCTTCCCAATCCAAAGAAAACAGAACAATTGAGAAAATAGAGATGCAACATCACTTAGCACTACCAACACCACCACTTTTAATTCCCATGTTACATTCATCACAAGGAGGACTGAAGTTTATTTACGTTATCCCCTAACCTCAAATAGGACCACAAATAAGACTAATAACAGGACCATTTTGTGGCACTCAGGCAAACGGCTGGGCAAAACAGATGGATCTTACTTTGCGCCAGGACTCAAAAAATGCAGTCGCCAACACACTGTTGGCGACTACATATCTTGGCCCAAGGATGGACCTGGAAGTGGGACCAGTTGTCTTTGATATGAATACTGTTCCTATTCATATCTGCCTCATGAGAAATCATTAACTCTGTTCCTATGTAGTGGGGTTAAGTATTGGGTAGAAACTCTTTGGAAGATTGATCATCGAGAAAGTGAAATATTCTGAAGGCATGTCTGATTAGATTAAGGAGCAGAGAAGTTAGGACTAGGACCTTATTTTTGGCACTACTGTCTACTTTTCAACTTCCTGTTTTTTTCAAGTTCAGTACTGTACACTGAACCCACTTTTAAAATACTAGATTTCCAGAGTATGTGTCATCAATAAGAATAACTTGCTGCTGACGTTTTGGGTTCCAAAATCTGTTAAAATTTTTTCAAGTTATCCAGATCAACCTCAGTCATTATTAAAACTGACCACCAATGTCAGACTTCTTTAATCAAGACAGAACTATGTAAGGCTTTATAGAATACACCCAGTGATACACTGGGGAACAGCTCAGTAATCAATGCAAATTACAAAGCCCGGAAGAATGCTTCTCTTGGCAGAGACTATTTAGCAAAAGAGTTGTACATTCTGCACTAGTTAAAGATTCTGAATGGCTTTCCAGAGAAGTAGCAAATGCATTATATTACAGTAACCCATCCTGTAAGTCTTCAAGGCCAAAAAACAAAGCCCCAGACAATAAAAAACTGAAGGGGGGTGAGGAACTATAGATCTTAGTATTGATTAGGAACAAAGGACTGCTTCTGACCACACTCTACTTTTTAAAAATCCTCGAATAGGTAGGAGTTTTAGATATCACCAGGTCACAGAACTTCAAGGAAAGAGCAACAAAGCACTCCAGTTTAGGAAGTCTGTGCTAATACAGGCAATTCTCTTAATGCTTTCCCAACTATTCAGCACCGACTGTATCTTGCTCAGATTGTTTTTGAGAGTTCACTCACCTCTCTATGATTTATTCATTCTGACACTGTTCAGATTTGATTTTTAATAGACAAGCCCTGTTTGTGGTCAACATAGAGACCAAATTATAATGTTTTAATTATTTCTCTTAGTCTTTTATTTTTCCTTTTCACTTACAACTTTTATTATTGTGAAATATTTCAAACATATGCAAGAGTAGAGAGTATAGTAAAATGAACTCCCCACCCCCCGCAAAGAAAAGAATTCCTATGTACATTGCTTTATTGCCCTTTATAGATACTGCATTTTTTACAAATTGAAAGTTTGTGGCAACCCTGCATCAAGCACTTCTATCAGTGGCATTTTTCCAAAAGCATTTGCTCACTTCATGTCTCCAGTAAATATATCTTGGTAATTCTTGCAATATTTCAAATTTTTCATTATTATTTTATTTGTTATGGTGTTCTGTGATCAGTATCTCTGATGTTACTATTGCAAAAAGACTACAACTAGCTGAAGTCTCAGATGATGGCTAGCATTTTTTAGCAATAAAGTATTTTTAAATGAAGGTATGTACATACATAATGCTATTGCACACTTAATAGACTACAGTATAGTGTAAACATAACTTTATATGAATTGGTGAAACCAAAAGATTTGTGTGACTTGCTTTATTGTGGTGGTCTGGAACATGAACCTTAATAATTCTGAAATAGGCTTGCAGATAGAAATACAATTGACTTGTGTATAATGCTCTTGTACCCAGCGAACTTGATGAACTCATTTATTAGTTTGTGTGTATGTGTATGCATTCCTTAATATTCTCTACATACTTAAGATATTTTCTGCAAATAAAAGTTTTACTTTTTACTTTCTAATCTGGATGCCTTTGATTTCTTTCTTTTCTGTCTGTTTCTTTCTTTTTTTTCTTTCCTTGCTTTATTTCCTCTTTTTCTTTTTATTTATTTATTTTTCTTACCTTTCTGTACAGAAACTCCAGTACAATTTTGAACAGGAGAGGTGAGATCTGACAACCTTGCCTTGTCCCAATCTTAGAGAAACCTGTCAGTTTTCCATCATTAAGTATGATATTAGTTGCAGGTTTTTTCATAAGTGCCCCTTATTTAGGTACAGAAGTTCTATCCCTAGTTTGTTAAAAGTTTCTGTCACAAATGCATATTGGATTTTCTCAAGATTTTTTTTGTGTATCTACTGACACAATATACATATAGATACAATAGATATAATCATGTGGTTCTTGCCTTTATTCTACTAATATGTTATATTACATTAATGGATTACTGGATGTTAAACCAATTTTGCATTACTAGGATAAATCCTACTTGGTCAGGGTGTAAATAATATTACAGATTGCTGTACTTAGGTTTGTGAATATTTTGTAGAGGATTTTTGTTTCTATATTTATGAGGAATACTGGTTTATTATCTTATGGTGTCTTTGTCTGGATTTGGTCTCAGGGTAATACTGTTCTAATAGAATGAACTGAAAAGTGTTCCTTCTTCCTCTATTTTTGGAGAAGTTTGCAAAAATTTGGTATTATTTCTCCTTGAAATATTGGCTAGGATACAGTGAAGTCATTTGCATCCAGACTTTTCTTTGTGGGAATGACTTAGTTAATAATTCTATCTTTTTACTGTTATAGGTCCATTTAGATTTTCTATTTCTTCTTGAATCAGTTTTGGCAATTTGTGCATTTCTAGAAGTGATACCATTTTATCTAAATTGTCTAATTTCTTGGAACATATTTGTTCATAGTATTACATTTTAACCTTTTAAATTTCTATGGGGTTGGTAATGTCCCCTCTTTCACTTCTGATTTTGGTAATCTGTTATGTCCTCTCCTTTTCCCTTGGTCAGTCTAGCTAAATATCTGTCAATTTTGTTGATCTTTTCTAAGAATCAACTTTTGGTTTCATTGATTTTCTCTATTATTTTCTTGTTATATATTTCATTGATTTCTGCTCTAATCTTTATTATTTCCTTCTTCTTTAATTGAGTTTTGTTATATAGTTATCCATATCTCTGTTTACCTACATAATTATATTATCAGTGCTACTTATCTCTTTGGGTGTATTTTAATTACTGTTTGCTGTCATTTCTTTTCAGCCTAAAGGATTTCCTTTAGTATTTCTTGTAAGGCAGGTCTGCTAGCAGCGAATTGCCTCAGTCTTTATCCTACAATATCTTTATTTTACCTTCATTTTGAATAGTTTTGCTGGATATAAAATTCTTGATTGTCATTTGTTAAAATCTTTATTTCCTTCAGCCTTTGAATATGTTCTCTCTCTGCCTTCTGACTTTAAATGTTTCTGATGAGAAGTAAATTGTTAATCATAGTGGTGTCCCCTGTATCGAATTTGTCTTTTTCTCTCTTGCTGCTTTCAAGAATTTCTCTCTCTTTGGCTTTCTAAGTTTGGCTATGATGTGACTATGTATGGATTTTTCATATTTATGATACCTGGAATTTGTTGAGCTTCTCAAACATGTAGATTAATGTTATTCATAATATTTGGCAAATTTTTGGCCATTGTTCCTTCCAATATCTTTTTTCTTCTCTTTCCTTCTTTTCTCTCCTCCTTCTCTCCCCTTACACATGTTGGTATGCTTGATGGTTTCTCACAGATCTCTGAAGCTCTACTTCTTTCTTCATTATGTTTTTCTCTTCTTCAAATTGGATAATTTCTACCGATTAATTTCAAGTTCACTGATTTTTTCTTTTGCCATCTCAGATCTGCTGTTGAGTCCCTCTAGAATATTTTTCATCTTAATTAGTGTACTTTTTAACTCCAGAATTTTTGTTTCTTTTAAAAATAATTTCTATCTTTATATTAATATTCTTTATTTGAATAGTAATTATAGTAATATTTTATGTAATTATTTAATATGCTTTCCTTACTTACTCAAACATATTTGTAGTAGCTCCTCTCAGGTCTTTGCTAAATTCACCTTCTGCTCTCCCCCACAACCTAAAGATAATTTCTGTTGACTGCTTTTTTTAAAACTGGGTGTGGATTAAACTCCTGTGTCCTTACATGCCTCAAAAATTTTTTCTTGAAAATTGACATTTTATACAATATATTATAGTAGTTATGCTTCTGATTTTTCCCTCTGGGGGTTTCTGCTGTTTTTGCTATTTATGTGTTTATTTGTTTAGTGACTTACCAGTCTAATTCTTTGGAATCTGTCTCCCTCATACTGTGCAGCTGCTGATATCTCTGGTCAGTTTTTATAATTCCTATTTTCATTTCTTAGCTAAGACTTGCCCCTGTGTCAGCACAATTTGCAGTTTATATCCAATGACTGGTCAGAAGCTGTACCCAAACAACTTAGGCCAATAAGCTAACACCCTTTGCTGATGAATATATGCATGGGTTGGGGAATTCATTCAAAGTTCAGTCAGCTTACAAGTCTTCCTTGCCCCTTACATTCCACTGGGCTCTCCCTTATCTCCTCTTTGCACTAGGCCTTAGGGTCAGTCTGGGGTATGTGGATATCTTAGACCTTCTCTGATCTTCCCTGAAACATGTATGCAGATTTCCAAACCACCAGAGATATGTGTTAGTTTCATCAAGGCTCAATATGGCAGTCTCCTCATCCAATTCTCCTTGTTAAGTTTCTGGCTAATATGCCAGTCTATTGCTGCCCCAACCTGAACTGCAATCTGAGGCTAGCTATGATGTTTACACTTCCTTTTTGTTTGCTGCTGAGACTGCTACTGTTTTGACAGCACCCAGGGGCATGTGGTTTTTCAGCTTGATGTTCTATTCCATCAAGTCAGCCCCTTTCATCAGTGAAGGTGTGGATTTTCATGGCTCACCCTGCCCTGCTGGAACTATTGTGCCAGCGGAGTTTGGGGATGGGTAAGGAGAGGAGGTAGTCCCAGCTAAAACACCAGACCCCACTTATGTCTGTTGTCTCACAATAATTTTTAATGTGGCACCTTTTACTCTCAAAAACATCCAATTTAGGTGATAGAATTTATAGTCTCCTTCTACACAGTGACCATAAACTACTTATGGTATTCCTTCAACAAATGCCCACTGCCTAATTCTTTGCCTTGTAATGCAAGAATCAGAGGCCCAGCTGCATGGCAGGTGTGTGTGGGTGGATGAGGAGGTCCAATTGCTACTGAATGAAAGCTTCCATGATGGTTACATGTGCACAGAAAATCCTCTACAGCTCTAGAAAGTACAAACATTTTGGGGGATTAAGAATATCTGTCAATTCTGAAAATCCTTAGTTGGGTTGGGCCATGATAATTGGGAGGTGACTGGAGGATGAGGATGAGGGTGCCAAACTTCTCCCATCAGAGATAAATAATTTTGCCTTACTTTACAGATCTAAGAGGAATCACTCAATGAGAAGAGGTAAAATTATGTGGTTTATAAAGGATTTCTAGGAAAATTAGAGATTGAATGAGCCGAAATAAACCCATTCCAAGTGACTGTGGAGAACGTGTTATCTAGACTTAATCTTACATAAAATAGTAGCTCAGAGATCTCACTAAAGAGGTTCAAATACTTACTTGGATCAGTTTAGTATTTACCAAATTGTTCCTTCACGGTTTCCTGTCCCTCTCAGTTTATATCTACTCAGGAACACACTAAGGTGATGCACTCCTCTGGGAGCTTAAATAACTCTTGCAAATCAGGAAGTTCCCATATATAAATAGGGAGTAATAAGCACTTTAGAAACGATTTTTGCTTTACATGATGATCCACAATAAAATTCCCTTGAGAGATTCTCCTGGAGCATTTAAATTATGAATAGATTTACAAAATCACTCCTATCACATAAAATGAGATAAACACGTAGTATCTGCTTCTAGGAATTTTCAAAACTGTTTGCTTTTTTGTTCTTCAAAAAGACTTAAAGGATCTGGAAGATCAGTAAACTTTGTGCAGTAGAAATTCAGAACGTATGATGCATTAACTTCGAATATCTTACTGATATTTTTGGATCAACATTATGCTTCACAATTTACAAAGTACTGAAGAAATCAAAGTATTCACCAAACTTCATCTAATTAAAATGTCATAGCAATTCACCTTTAACCAAGGAATGTGTAACAGTAAATATTACTATTTCTATTTGGAAAACAAGGAATCTAATCCATGAAACAGAACATGTAAACATCACATAAATTGCTTAATGATGTGAGTAAGTCTGCTGATGGAGTATATGATGAAATTCCATCACCTTGTAGCATGAGATTATCAATTAGGCAATATCCAGGCTGGGTGTGACAAAGAAGAAACTTGGAACCTGCATCTTCTATTTTGTGTATATTAGAGCAGAATCAAAATAAATGTTGAAAGAGATTTTTTTTTGTCCTATGAAATGATACTTCTCCGGCTAATCTCTCAGGTAAAGTGGGTAGACATTTTTTAGCTGTGTGTTTTTGTTAGGCTTTTCAATTTCTGTAAAATAATTTAAACACAACCCCTAACTTGACTACTATTTCTGCCTTTAATTAACAAAGAATAGCTGTATTCCAAGTGTTTTCCAATCATACAATCTAGAATTCACAGTCATCCAATAGCAATCAAAGGCCTAACTTAGAGAAATAGTATATATAAGAAACTGTCTGAAGGATGTGCAGTCCTTTCACTGGAATTCAGCATCTAGATATATTCTAAAATCTTCCTTCGAGTTATACCAGAATGGAGTGTCATCTATCTGGTCTGTATTTTATGAGACTGAGAATACCAAATTGTACATTACTGAAATGTTATCAATCTATATTGAGGGCCACAAGAGTAGAAGTGTACCTATAAAATATTCTTTGTTTCTCATGAAAGTGAATATTGATCATGATATTCATAATAAAATACAGTGATCCCTTTATATACTTAAGGGTATCAGAGGAAGAGATTTCTTTCTAGTCTTAATATCAGCAATGTATTTCTTCAAAACATATGGTAAGAATCTTATTTGTAAATGTATGTAAGATACTATCTAGGGTGCATTTTTATATATAGGTCTAATTCTTGCCCCCTTCTCATGTTTTTCCCTTGTTTACCATTTTAGTTTTCATTTATTTCATTTATATTATATACTTCACTTAAATTTAATTTAATTTCATTCACAATAAATATATATATATGTGTGTGTATATACATATATACATATATATTTATATTGTATACCTATGTATCCCTTTAAACCATCTTTATTTCTTTTTGGAACAAAGAGGTGTCCATCTGCCTCTCTGTCTTCTTATCTACCCTTTCATGTACCAAGTCATCTAAAGTTACTAGAAGATACCTCAAAATTTAGATGTAATTTCAAAATGTCAACCTAGTTCTTCTAGGAACTGGACTTGATAGACTTATTTATACTTTTGCGGTAACTTCATCTTCTTCTACCCTCAATGCTATTCAAATCAGATGTCTGAAGCAAAGTAATAGACTTGTATTGTGAGGATCCAAGACTAAATTAAAGCTTAGATAAGCATCTTTTTGCTAACTTATCTAAAGATGATTCTTGGCTTTCTATGCAAGAATAGAATAATTTGGAACCTATGGAGGAACAGTAGCTATCTTCAAATCATTAATAAAGTATATAAAATAGGGCAGTCATGACTGACTGTGCAGGTTGTGCCCTGTACAAGGGCTCCCAGTACAGTGGTGTGTTCCAATTTAGAAGCCATACTCCCTGGCCCAAGCTACATCAGCTGGAACAGGGTTTCCTTTAATAATTTGCACAAAGGTGCAACCTCTTCCTGAGTTGTTCTAAACCTCTGTACAAGTAACAGATGCTCTCTATAACATGTGTCTATAGTATTTCTAACAAAATATAATTAATTGCATTGATATTTAGCTGGCTCTCTAGCTGTTACATGTTACATGAATGTTTGGGTAAGCCTGCTAGTAATTACCTCACCACCTGAGTTTGAGTCTACATGACTTGGACTAAGCAATGCTTCAAAAACAGAATGTTAGTTATAAGTACAGATCTACTCAGGGAGACTGACTCTGAAACAGAATAGGAGGAAAAGGATGCTCCTAATATTGTCTTTCTTTGTAGGAAACAACATATCTTATATCAGATCATATTCTCAACATACTAAAGGCTTTTCTTCTGAAGTAGAGTTGAGAAGTGGGTGCAGAGCATAATGTTATTCATATTATTATTATCTCATTGATTAAATTGTCTCCAGTTTAGAATTTTCAAGCAATGAGAAAAGTGACTTTAAAAAATCTTCAATAAGTTTTGCGACAATGGATTATTTGTATAATGGAGTACTTTGCCCTTAAATTTAGCTCGTGGCTTTCTCTCTCCCTGGGAAATTTTATACAGTTAACTCTCAATAAATGATTTACAAGTGAGCTATGCATGAAACATTTTACATTAACTTTTTTTCTGACTGAAAAATTAACACATACCCATTGCAAAAGAATTGGAAAATACAGAAAAGTATAAGAAAAAATGATAAATACCAAAAGTCTGATCACAGAGTCAATCAACCACTACTGGCACTTCAGCATTTAATTCAGACATGACAAACTTTAATCCCAGTTTGGCTTTCTTTTCTCCCCCTGAACATCACTGAGCTGCCTCCTATTTTCACTTTTTGGTATTTACCCAAGCAATAGTAATTATTTTCTACAAATTAATTTAGCAATTAACCAAGTATGATTATATTTCATAGATCTGATACAGATTATTATTCATTCTTACTGTTCATTATAACATGAGATAAGTTTTATCTAATCATGCCCTATGAAGAGTATTATACATAACAAAGTATGACATTACATACTTTGGGTTAGATCATTTCTGTTTCATAATATGGATGCTAGAAATAGCTTCATTAACTCATGAAAAACAAAAGTAAAATGGTAAATTTGATGTTAAAAAGTCAAATATTGCATGCAAAGACCAAAGACAAATTATTTTAGATAATACTCTTGCTTCTTTATTTTGATTTTTACTATCTTTACTTCAAAACTACAATATTAGTATGGAAAACTGAGAGTTAGCTATGCTTATGAAGGTAAAGCACCATAAAAGCCCCAGTGCATCTCTCTCAAGAGCCTAATCCGATTCTATCTGAGGAGCTATCCTCTTTCCGTGAACTCTGCCATGTAGAATTACATCATCTCCCATGGCTCAAATTATCTCCAATTCATAAAATGCTGTAACAAAACTATTATGAAGTGGGTTCTGTTATATATTCATATAACTTCCTCCTCACTTTGGTTTAGCACAGAAATACACAATACATCAATATGTATTTCATTAAGACAGTTGTTTTGATATGGTAACAAGCTGGGCAAATAGAGAAAGTGTGTTGGATATAATTTATTTACATTTTAGTAAGATCTCAGATGAATGATACCACACAGGAAGCTCATAGTGAGGTTAGGAAGAAATGGTGGC
This sequence comes from Hyperoodon ampullatus, assembly GCF_949752795.1. Taxonomy (NCBI): domain Eukaryota; kingdom Metazoa; phylum Chordata; class Mammalia; order Artiodactyla; family Ziphiidae; genus Hyperoodon; species Hyperoodon ampullatus. Next base: position 85,640,314 of record NC_136918.1, on the reverse strand, counting down.
TGAAAGATGTCTTGAAGTTTGGAAGCTGTTAAGTATTGCTTAATCAATAGTATTGCTTCTGAATTAAGATAGGATAACAGTTCCACAGGGATAGGTATTGTGGTCCATGACAAACATTATTCAATGCAGGCATTAAAACTTAAGGGGGGGACATAAATTTTCCAAAATATGATAAACGTTTAAGATTATAACTTAGAACATACATCAAATGCTAAAGTTTAAAATGGGTGGCCCTATGATATAAAAATCCCAGCAAATCCCAAAGGATGGGACTATGCTTCTTTAATATACCAAAGCTTACTGCTAAAATTTCCTTTTAGTAGAGATGCGAACTTCATGTTAGCATTTGGATTTCCTCCTACTTTGCATGTTAATTCTTTTGTGAATAAATCTAAAAATCAAAGCAAGTCCTTTAATGAAATAAGAAATTCAGAAAGCAACGATTTTCAGTCTACAATTACAGTAGCCTGCACTATTTCTGCTTTGAAATTATGAGCAGGGTCACCTTTGCGTAGGACAACTTATCACTGGTAATATTATAGAGGTTAATGTGTGTGGCATTTGTCTATCTGGTGTTGTTCCAAAGAGAATTTTTTAAAATCTTGCAAAGGTAAATACAATTTTTAAGCAGAAAGTGAGAAAATAACGGTAAAGGTACAATAACAATAGGAAAAGCATAAAGAGGCCAGGGTGAGGCCAACATACAAAAGGTAAATTGTGAGTTTTAATATACGTGCTAAAATATAGACTAAGAATATGACTATATTTGTATTAGCCACTATAAAGAATAAGTATTTCATTAGCATTTGTTGTTTTTGCATTTTCCCCTTATTTATATCTTAATCTGCCAACTAGAACGTAAGCTCATTGAAAGTATGTAATTTTTGCTTTCCTGTACTATAATTCATAATAACTAGTGTGATGCTGAGTAGAAAATTGATTCTCAATCAATATTTCTTTATTTGTTTTGTGTGAAATATAAAGAATCTGGCGAAGAGGGTATAGTTTAAAAATATATGTTCATTCATGCATACTGTATAAAAGAACAAAATAAAGGATTCTGAAAAATAAAATAAATTGTAACACTAGATGGGGAAAACAGGATAAATTATGCTAAACTACACTGAAGCAGTAAAAGAAATACAAAAAAAACCCACTTCAATTGAAAATAAATCAATGTAAATGCACACTTAAAACCTACAGACAATTAAGACTTCCAGAGAAATGAAAATACAAAGATGGCATCATGAAAGTGATTTGCCCCAACATCACATACCATTTTTGTCATACTACATAAGAAGTGATAAACTATGATCAAGAATTCCAATTTCCTGATTCTATAGAATATGAACTATCTATATTACAGAAGTCTATAAAATTTCAAGTTTTATAGATGTCCTTGATTAGAATTTGAGGACTATGACTTCAGATGTAAAAACTCATCATTTCAATTGTAAATCAAAATTTTACTTAAATTCTTAAAATTCACATTTTGACATGGTAAACAATTAGGTAGCCTTCAAAGTATTCTTAATAAAGTCTTAAATGTAAAGTTTTTCTAGTGATGTAGGGGAAATTTAATAATGGGAAATCAATTACTATAAATCTCTTGCTGAATTATCATAATCTGAATAATCCTATAATGTTTTTAAGGGAAGGGACTATGCCTCTGAATTCCAATGCCTAGTGAAGAATTTCTGGCACGTGGTAAGTGCTGAATAAATGTGTGTTCAAATTGATTTTAATTGAAAAAGACATCACAAGAAAAGTCTATGTTCACCCACCAGTTAGAGTTTGAGAATATTTACCCCAAAAGGCATGTAGTGTAATTCAACACATTCCTAATAAACAAAGAAAGGGTGAGAGAGTAGTATTCTAACTCACCTTACCAATGTAACAAAGAATATCTGTCTTAAATCAACAACTAATATCTGCCTTAACAATGGAATAAATTAGAGGCATTATCATACAATTAAGAATGAGACAGCAGCAACTAACACAACAATGTAAAGCAATTATACCTCAATAAAGATGTTAAAAAAAAAAAAAAAGAACGAGAATGCCTCCTATCACCATTATTACTTAACTGATTTGGAAATTCTAGTCAATGAAATAGAACATTAAACAGAAGTAAGAGAAAAAAAAGAAGATAAAGTCATCAATATTTGCAGACAATTTAAGGACCTTGAAAACTCAAGAGAATTTATAAGTTATTAAAATTACTAAGAAAGTTGAATAAAATAGCTAGATTATAAATATTATAAAAAGATATGGTTTTTTTACTGAACAATGAGAAAACGGAATGTAAGCAATTAAAGAAAATAACAAGAACAAAGCATGCTTATACTTGAATTAAATAAGGAATCTGTGGACCTATATGAATAGAAAGACACAGTTTATTTGCATATGAAACATTACATAAATAGAAACATACGATGCTTCTAAATGTGATGACTGAATATTGCAAAGATATGAATCTGCTTTATAGGTTTAATAAAATTCCAATGGATCATTTTTTTGAAATCAATGAAATAAATCAATCTTAAAGAATAAGTAGGTGACAATATTCAAAGTAGTTTTAAAAAAAGAAAAAAAGGAAGGATTTGACTTAACAGATCTGTAAACATACTGTGAAGGTCTAACGGAAACAATATGGAACCAGTGAGAGAAATGAAAAACCAGGTAGTCCAAAAATAGGCCCTAATGTTGATTAAAAAATTAGTAAGCAAGAAAGATGGTACCCAAATTAGTGAGGAAATGGTGCTGGGATAGTTGATTAATAATTGGGAACAAAATTAAGACACATCTTATATTTTAGGATAAAATAATTTCTGGAAGGAATAGAGAGTTAAAAATACAAAATAAAAACATGATGATACTAGAAAAACGGTGAATACTTATTGGACTTCAAGCTGTTTAAAAAGAAGATAAAAGCAAAGGCTACAGTCATAAAGAAAAAAAATACAACAGAATTGACCATATAAATATTTAAAATTTCTCACACCAACAACAGCAAAAACAATTTAATGGCATATGAAAACTGGGAGAAACCCTTTTGGAACACGTTTGACAAAATTAATGATTTAACATTTAAAAAAATCTTATAAATCATCAAGACAACATGAGTAAAGGACACGAGCAAACAATTTATAAAAAGAAGAAAACAATGGCAAATAAGCATATGTAAAACATTCCAGCTCCATATTAATCAGTTCAATGTAAATTAAAACAAAATAAATCCATTTTTTGCCTGCCAAATTGGAAAATATTTATAAAATGATACTATTCAAAGCAGGTAAGAGTGTAGTTAGAAAAGTACTCTCACAAATAATTAGGGAGGAGTTATCATAAAAACCTTGAGAAGTTTATATCCTCTAACTCAAAAATCAACCTTCCAAGAATATATGCTGAAAACATAATCCAAGATGCAGATAAAAATTTAAATATAAGAATAATCCTCAGAGCAGTAGGAATAATGGTGAAAAATAGCCAAAATGTCAAATATGGAGAATTTTAAAATTGTTTGGTACATAAATAAGGTTCAGTATTAATCAGCCATTAAAAATAAGTATTTTGGGCTTCCCTGGTGGCGCAGTGGTTGAAAGTCCGCCTGCCGATGCAGGGGACACGGGTTCGTGCCCCGGTCTGGGAAGATCCCACATGCCGTGGAGCGGCTGGGCCCATGAGCCATGGCTGCTGAGCCTGCGCGTCCGGAGCCTGTGCTCCACAACGGGAGAGGCTACCACAGTGAGAGGCCCGCGTACCGCAAAAAAAAAAAAGAAAAAAGAGTATTTTATGACTCAGAGAACTAATAATATAATAAATGTTAAATTAAGAAAGAAGAGTATAGACTGTATGATCCAAATTTTTATCTAAAAATACACATACAAACACATATATGAACACATACACTTAGAAATATACATATAATTAGAAAGATGCAGAGCAAAAACAGAATTGTTCATCCCTGATTTAAATTTTATTTGATATATATATATTTCTATTTACACAATTATATTCAATGAGCATACTTTACTTTTAATCTGAAAAAAAATGTATTTTAAACCTAAAAAGAATTTATGTGTTTAGAATCTACTCAAGAGAAAAAAAATTCAAACATCAATAAAAATCTATTATCCTATATATATGGAATTATTATGCCCATTCATCTGTGAATCTCCATAATTTTGTGTGTAAAGAATACCTATTGATATATTTGATTTTCTTATTTTTATTTCTGAAGAACATAATACTCTCTCTAAATTAAGAATCAAAGAATGTAAAGTCACTTTTAAGTCCCATATTTGACCATAGTCTTCTTCAAGTGCTCTGATGGCCTTTCCTCTAACAACTTCTAAAGTAAGGTAAATAAAGTTTACCTATTCATCAATATTCAGTCTCAGAATGTTTACTTGGCCCATTTAGCCAACACCAAGGAAGTCACCTTCAACCAACTGTGACCAACATAGTGAACAGTTCATTTGATTTTCACATTTCTTTTGCCTGGAACACGAATCATGCTGAGTATTCTGAGAGTAACAATGGATGAAAGTTGGATTTTTCATCAGTGCTTAAAAACTAGCTGCCAAAGTCAAGACATGCAATAACCTTCTAAGTAAGTTTGCTGGCTCCATATTGTGTTTGAAGGCACACCCCCTCCAAACGTCTGCACTCACCATCTGCTACTCAACTGCAGAATAATGCACTCAAGTCTGGTGTTGCTTGGCATAGGCAAGGGCAGTCAATGTCCAACTCCATTCAGACATGTGCACCATATCAGGAACCTTATGACACAGTCCTCAACTTCAATGCAGCACTTTCAAGCCCCACTGCACATCAATCAAGTACGTATGACAGTCAAGCTGATAGACAAAATCTAAGCCAACCCTAAACACCTACTGTTCATGGATCTCTCCAGTTTGCCTGCAGTTCACCTTCTACTAAGATGATAGTGTTGGCCTAGTCTTCCATGCCAAAAAAAGTCCACGGAGTCACTCTGGCAAGAAGAAGGGTCTATATCAATGTCAACAAACAAGTTCCTTACTGCCGACCCTACCATCTGTCCTCCTGCTTCCCACCTACCTTACTTTACGTGGACCTTGATGAATGGGATTCTAGTAGTCCAAGATTCTGGTTTAGCCAGCCTTTGCAGATGGGGTCAACATGACTGCCCTCTGGCCAAACACCCAGGGTAATATAGCTGAGGGTTACCTGGAGAGTGCCTTTTTGCAAATTTGATGTTAGAAACAAAGCAAATGACGAAGTTCCTATCAGTTTTTGAATTTCAGGTTTGTGAATAAAGTGTTGTGTTCAGTGCTTAAAGTGAAGATGATTTCCCATTAAATTCTTTAAAAATGTTAAAACATGCTAAAGGATAAATTCAATTTCAACACTATGGATAAGGGAAATAAAATAAATAAAAATAAAACAGATTATTTTAAAGTGTTTACAAAGAAGTTTTAAGAGAAAGACTTGAAAAAATCACAGAAATATGTAGAAGTAAGACTTTAAAATGTAATATTAATATAGAAGTAGAACATTTCATTCTGCATTAGATGTAACAATATTAGAGAATAATGCACATGATAAATGGAGAATAATAGCTTTCAGATTTATTCTCCAGAAGTTGTACAGCACTTACAGAGACTTCATGGTAGAGCAGTAGAATATGATATAATCTTAAATATGAATAGTTTCTGGGGAAATCTAATTTTTTGATCTTAAAAAAGATATATGAAATATAATACATCAACATTGCCTCAAAAGTAGTAAAAAAAATATTTTTGTGAACATTTTGACAAACCTTTTCAATTAGGTCATTAAAAATACACTTCAGACTGAACCTAATGTCATATAAAACAAACAGAAAATTTCAGGAAATGCCACTGGTTCTAACCAAATCAATTTAATATGATGATACAATTATATGCCTTTATTTTTTATTCAAGGGATGCTAAACGTTATTTGTAGAATGGTCTCTGGATTCACCAAAAACAAAACAAGCAAAAACTTTACCCCAAATTCAAAATATAGCTCCTCTGAAACTCTAGGCTATTTAAATAAGTAATAATTGTAGGGGGAATCTTTACCACACAAATGAGATAATGAATGTGAAAATATGTTATACACCATAAGGCACCATGCACAGAATTATTCAGAGCATCTATCACAGTTTTTTGTACATAGTAAGTACTTACTAAATGTTTATAGAATTGATTACAATTTAATTGAAAGGAGAGGTATAATGAGACTTCTATAAGTAGAATTCAGATCCTTTCAAGATCATGGGAAAAAGTTCAATCAAATTATATTACTAGGTACATCAGTTGTCTTTGATGTTATGAATCAAGATGAGCTCCTATTGTATCTAAAGAAAATTTTTGTAGGATCCTCTTTGGAGAAATCACAGTGGAATAAAAAGCATGATTATTTTTAATTTTTAAATATCCCCAAATTTTCTAGCATTCTTTGGTCAAGTAAGATAATGTTATAGAAATTCTACATAAAACCCGAACTTACAATGTCCTGGCCTAATCATCTGGATAATCTCTTTGAGTTTTCCTAAAATATGCTCCCATCCCATTTTCTATGGGAATTCTCCCACTGATTAACACAGAGAATGAGAATTTGGCCTGTGCTCTATAGACACCATTGAAATGTGGCCACCTGAGGCATGTAGGGAGGGCATCCAGCTGGCACACCACATGTTGCCCTGGAGTAGTGTACAATGAGAAGGATATTTTGGCTAAGAATACCTGGACAGTCTCTACAAAAGCCCTGATTATGAAAAGAACTTCAGTATCATCATTGTCTCTTGAGTGTAATACGAGCCAGGGAAACTTCTGTTTCTAAGTTTATATATTTTACCAAAAAAAGCACTTACAAGAAAAATCAAAGAAAGCTGGGCCATTCATACTAGAATTTGAGCACTATTCATATCACTGGTAGAAACTTTTTTGAGAACCCCAGATACTTTAAAATTGATGCTAAAGCACATTACAGACTTGACCATAAACTAAAACATAGAAAACTGTGTAAAATAAAGAATGCAAAAACATAGAATGAAAATTTATGTCTGTAGTGCAGTTGTTGGACTATATATAATGAAAATCAATTATGTTCATACTCACTTAAGAAATATCTGTTAGTTTTATTTTTATTTTAAGCAACTTGTGAGAAAGAAAAGCCAGGCATTTGAACTTCAATGCCAATGAAACAATTTTGTCAATTCTGAATCTATTTTTTTCAAAACACCATACGTGATTAGAACACATAATGCACTAGTATTTTTGCCAATTTTTGTTTTAAAACCAAAGCTGTTTTTGTGTTACATAAGCACAAAATCAGAAATTCAAAACCAGCAAACATATTTAGGGGTGAATTTTAAAATAAGCCCACTTGATGCTTTGTTAGATCAACTTTGAGCGCCAGGAACATTTTTGTAAAATTCCACTGGGGTAAATAGGGTAGCTAGGAAACGCTCCTCATAGTGAGAAAGAAGAGTATGTATTATTTTCAAGTTTTGTTTAGAGTTTTTTCATCCTCCTACTGAATGTTTCTGGTGATATTTACAATACAATACAAGTATAAATCTTATGGGATTTATGATGTCACCAAATGCTGAGAAACAATTACATCTGGGATTTACATTTGTTTTTATGTGTTATTTTGCCTATAGATTCCAAAAACCAATGAAGAAAAACTTTGATACAAAATACATCTTGGAAGTGAAAGACAGATTCCATCTATCAGTACAACCGGTTGATAGTAATTCTAAGACAGAGTTTGACAGAAAGTGAAACAAACAAAAATCATGGTTTAAATATGCCACTTCAGCCATTAGAGCTGTCATTCAAGAGGCTTTTTTTTTTTTGCATCATTAATTCAATGCCATACAAATAGGAATTCTTACTTTTCAACAAATTTTGGTGACAACTCATCTACACAAAGGAAACCAACACCTATAGGGAAACCTTTGTTTTGTCATCATGTATGTCCATTTGAACTTACTTAAAATATTATAATTTATTTAATTTACAGTTTTTTCCCTAAAAGCTCAAGAAAATCTCAATGATCTAGTGTTCCTAAGACTAACGAGTCCCAATTTATGTCAGAGAAAATAGAAGCTCAAAGAGATAAAGAATATTGTCAGGGATCATACTGCAAGTCCAGCAATATACTCAGTGCAGTCACTTGGAATCCTAATAAAACCATACAAATTACCATCTTACATTTTTTCATTAACCTATAATTTCACTTAATTCAAAACATTGTGCAGAACAGTTTTATTGCTGGCTTAAGTAACTGAAAAAATTAATTAATAATTTTTGTAATTCGTAACGAATAAGGTTTGGCATACATCTTGCCTTTTTCTTCAGGAAATTAAGGACTTCCCAAACCTTAATATCCTGATGGATATTTAAGTCCTAAGAGGATAGAAAACACTGAGACTGAAGCTGGCCCCTCTTCCATCTTTATTGACAGAAATTCCAAGTGCCAAAAGCCTGTGCTGCTGGTTACTGTTCATCATATCTAAATATTGATTCTTCTGAAACTTGTATTTTGAGACTTTCCTCAATTTAGAATTACAGGTAGAAAGTCACTTCTCTTTGATACAAACTGCATGAAATAAAGAAGGAGGCAGTCCCACACAATAAATATTTAGGGAATGGTTTTCCACCTCTGCATGCTGTAGAAAATCCCACTGAGTTAAGTAGGGTTCTACCAAGGCCACTTAAACATATTAGCCTATTATGCTCCACATTTCTTTGTTGTTCTCAAAAAGCTAATGAAATGTTCCAGTGTAATGTTTATGCTGGAGTACTTTTAAAGGCATTTTAGAAGTGATGTTTCTCTCATAACTCCAGAAGGGGGTTCCACTTCCTAGAAGTATTTAGTTGACCATGCAGAGACCATGTAGTCTCATTACTCAGACGGTTTAGTTGCATAGCTGGAGAATAAAATCCTTAAAGATGATCACTTAAGAGTTTCAGTGTGGGTTTTAACACCACTGCAAAGTGACAGGAATTTGAAAAGTGGCAGGCATACATGATATACTGTACTACTGAATTAGATAGGATCAAAATACTGTGTACTGTCTACTCGTAGATAACATTGAACTATATTGTCAATCTATTGGTTCAGAGTATCAGAGAAAAATTAAAGAATCAATTGTTTCTCCAGATTCAATTGTTCTTACAAATATAAGGAAATATAATCTTCTATCACCAAAACTCAACCAGTTATCTTCCTTGTTGGGGTGTCAGTTTCTTTATCTGTAAGATGGAGGAATCAGACCTGTTGATATCCATGAGCACTTCTAGTTCTAACATTTGCTGGTTTTATGATTCTAAATACCAACACTGTGTGTTGAGGAATAGCAAAGTAGGCAAATAACAAGGAACAAAATTTCATTAAGGTACTAACTTCCCAGCAAAATTGAAGGTATATAATTATGCCTGGAGTTGCCATACACGATCACTTCACCCACTAAACATCATCAATAATATAAACGAAAGGTTGAATATTAAGGTCACATGTGATAAGATTAAGGTTAAAGTCAAGACTAAGAATATAATAATGAATTGAAAACTGAAAGAATTATAAACTTCTATTGAACTAATATGTGATATGCCTTGACAAATGGTGATTTCTTATACAATTATTCTCAATTAAAAACAACAACTTGGAGAGATCTTGGAGTTTTTGTTTTTATTTTCAAGAAATCAGACCATAATACTAAAAAAGTATTTAACAGAGTTCATAGCGCTGACCTCTACTGGATAATCCTAAGAATATCCTGTTCTTTTTTTTGAAATGAGACATTAGCACTTAATACAGATACTGCAGTTAATTAATGCCAACTATGTTCCACCGGCTTTATTTGCATTAACTCATGTAATCCTTCCATTAACACTAGAAGGTAAGTACTATTAGAACACAGAACCAAAGGGATGGCTATCAGTAGTGCTAGAATATCAGTGGGTACCCCCATTTTCTCAGTGTACTAAGTTAACACAGTGTGGCACAGTGTTTCAATAAATAAATATGACTCCTATCAAATGATTATGTTTTTGTATTCTTCCTAACAGTAACCACATGAGTAACTTATTCTTCCATACATGAATGCAAAAACAGAAGCGATGAAATTGGAAGGTATACACTTTTTTTCTCAGTATAAGTCTGAAGACATCCCCATAAATTATTAGAGGCATAAAAACCAATAACCAATGTGAATGAAACTGTTTGAAATTACATAGCAAGCTTTTAAACAAGTGAATTCTTGTAGCATAATGAATGCTAAAATTGGCACAACAGACCTATATTATAGTCCTGAAGCTGCCACCATCAAATTGTATCATCATGGACAATTTACTTAACTATTTTAGATGCATGTTTTAATTTTTCCTAAAATGGGGAGATTTAGATCTCAAAGTTTCCTTCTAATAATAGCATTCAATAGCAAGTTACCTATGAAGTCAAGTAATGATTTGTTTTGTTTCATTTATTATGTAACAGTTTTTAACCTAAGTGAGTGGTATATCCTCAGCTTTAACTAAATTACAGCAAAGATCTGGCCTGCTTTGTAGTCATCTCTCTAACTGCAGCTCTGATATAATAAGGTGCTACCTTGAACATTCAGGGATATGTCACTTTCATTTCTGCTCAAGATTTAGGTGAAAATATATCTTTGCAGTAATCAGGTAATATAAAAACTCAGACGTGCATAAATACTAGGACTTAATCTTCTTGACCCCTCCTATAATTTTTGACCACCGTTTAAAATCTTAGCCTGCTACTCATGACCTCTAATACTGCCAAGTACTAAAAAATTCCCGGATGTAGTACCTGCGCTAAGAGGCTTGAGAAAGGTGGAGGGAGGGGCAGAAGTATAATAATTTGGTAACACATTTCTTATGTTTCTTAACATTTTTTTAGTTATATTAGTTCCAGGAACTATTTTAACACATGACTATAGGTAGAAGTCATGTGTGACAGGCTGGTATTATAAGTAAAAACAAAAAATCATGGGAACAATGGAGTATTAGGTCCTGGAGTTTAAGCATTTCTACCACTAGAAATACTTGACAAGCATACCACCTTCACTGTGCTCTGGAAATTGTTTGAAGATAAAGCCAGATAGCAGAAATCCAGCTTCTATATTTTGGGCATTAAAAGGTCATTTGAAAAGGAGAGCCCAGGTCAAGAGCAAGCCCCTTAAGCCTACTCCAGAAATTTCACTAGAGGGTGCTCTTGGGCTTTTATGAGTTGTCTATTCTCCAGTATGAAAACCAAGTATCTCTCAGAAAACACGTTCTGTCTTAGCATAATGTGGACTTCATCATGGAACCCATATCCAATACTTCAATATAGATGTAAGGATATCTCAAGTAGACCTTGGGCCTCGTTCCTATTTTCCCTTGTAATTGCCTTGTTTCTACCAGTAGTACACTTGTAGGCTTCACAAATGTAGGACCCACAAGAGGTCTCCAAAAGTCTACATTCTAGTTAGATAACTACAGAAACTTCCTGAGCTGTCAAAGTGAGATTACATGGGGTTAACTGATGGAGCTATTTTTGCAAACATATTTTAATCTTGTAATAGGTGCATAATTTATATACCTACTGAAAGGTATTCTATAGGATCTATAGAGGTAATCTTACTGTCAAGTAGATCAATCTGAAGCAATTATTTATATTTATTATTCATAATTATAATGACATCAAGTATTGAGCCCTGAATAAGTACTCAATAAATATTTCTTGATCCTTTATTGCATATAGAAATTTCTGTACTATGTTCCTGGTAGGATGACGTAGGATTAAACCTTAATCTCTACTCCATATGTTAGAATTTTTTTCTATAACTGTAGTTTCACCCTTCTTGAATTTATACTAAATGACTTATTCTAGTTATTTCTAATGATAGCTGCTTTCTTTATGTTTCCTGTTTTTGCTATGTTCTTAAGAGAAAATGGAACATGGAAATTGTTTTGTTATGTGATTAACTTTTTAATGTTTTTTGTTTTTTTACTAGAAAGACTGAGTAGGTTTTTTGCTTGTCTACACATTAAAAAATTGGCAATGACATATAACCATACACAGCAATGTTCTTAAGAATTAAAATGAAAGACTAAGTAAAATTCTTCTTCACCTTCATATTGTAAAATTTCTTCTGAGCCACTGATGGCCACTGGCCATTATACCTCGTGTCATGTTGACCTTCTCATCACACATGTTGCAATCTTGATGATTTCAGCATCTTTAGGGCTGACAGGATAATTCTGAAGATGATTATGGAATACTAAGGCTTTGTCTGCATTTCCAATTTGGTTAAATTTGAAGTTCCATTATTCCCTAATTGAATTAAGCTTAACGGTTTCTCTCAAAAATTACCTTGAAGCTTCTGATAAATAAGAGATTCAGGGCTAAATAGTAGTCCTTTATAATGTATATATTTGTATAAAAATGTGTTTTAAATTCTCATTTTGTAAAAGATAAGCCAGTTTCATTTATGAATTCTGATTCCTTTATCACCCTGCCTGGAATGTAACCAGGATGAAAAGTTGGGAAATTCTGAAGTGGATTCAGAGCTCTTATGGTCACCTGAGCTCTTAAGGGGCCCTCTTTGAGAAGCACCGGAGAGTTTAAGCATACACATCTGATGCATGTTATCCCCCCATTCATCTTGAAGAGCAGAATCATCAGCATATATTCAAAGTGTACTTTATTTAAGCTTCTGATAAATAAGTTTAAAGCACTCTATAAAGAACTGGCAAAATTCCCATGGATACTGTGAAAATAAAGTAAATCAATGAAAAGATATAATTATTTTAGCCCTATATGTAATTAATTGTGGGTAAGGTAATTTTCTCTTAAACACATTCAAGCTTCTCCAAACACAGGTCAAGGTTTGCTGGCTGATGGGAGAACCCATTTGGTTTAAGTTTTCCCATGTTCATATTCATTTCTATGTCATAGTAAAATAAACTGTCATAAATCATCACATCTGCAAAAGAGGGTTCAAGCTGAGGCACAGTGACAAGTATTGTTGACTGGGAATAAGAAAACAGCTTAACTATTCATACACGTTCTTTCTATGATTTTCTGTTCTATTCTTTCTACTGGAAAGAAAGAAACAAAATAATTTTACCTCATTTTATGAATCAGATGCAATAAAATTTTTTTTTACCTAGAAGTTATGTAGGAGATCTAAGTCCAACCTGATTATTTTACAATTAGGACACTAGGACACAGAAAAAAATAGTAGCTTCCTATCCCATGCCACACAGTTAGTACATGGCAGGTCTTATTCAGGTTTCCCAACCCAGTGCTCTTTCTGTTTCACAACTTTCCACTGCTGTTTGTTTTTTCCTGAAGGGTCTATGTATCATGTCACAATGTCATGTTGACTTCCACTGAAATTTCAGAGAAAGAAAAAGAGATATAAGGAAAATTACTCTTAAGTATCCAGCTCTTCAATTCAGGCAAAATTCTTATGTGCAATGGTATAACGGTCAACTGACCTATATGAGCTTGCATGCTCATTAAAATTGTATGCATCACAAAGCACAATTAATGTTCTAACTGACTAGTGTGACCTTGTATGTTCCCGTGGTTACCCAGCCTATGTCATCCTGAATCTAAGAGGCAGCCTATATTTCTCTGAAAATCAGCCCAGCATGGAAATATGGCCTACCTTGTAGGAATAAGAGTGCAGGTGTACTCTTTGCTTTAAGAAGACTCAATAAGCCAAATTCTGAACTTACCAAACAGATAAATTAGGGGATGATTATTCACATTGTAAAAGGATTCACCACAGGATGCTTTTAAATCATAAGCTGCTCTACTGCATTTTAAATAAATTGATTTACAAAGCTTCCTTTATAAGTGCTTTTCACAATCCAGAGTTCATGGCGACCTTATCCAAAGGCAGTGAGAGATTGGTAAGCATAAAGTCCTATCACTTATTACCCGCTAGGCCAAGATTTTTTTTCCATATTAGTACTGTAGTTCATTTTTGAAAAATTAAGGAATCTTTCACTCCTGAAAAATTAGTATATTCTGAACACTTACTATGTGCCTGGCACAGTGCTAAGCATTTTACATAATGATCTAATTTATTCCTCTTCACCACAACTCTAGAAGATTAATACAATTATCCCAATTATAGATGAGGAAACTGGGACTCAGAGAAGTTAGAGTTAAGTAACTTGACTAAGTTCATGCAGCTAATAAATTATAGTGTCAGAATTCAAAGCCAGATCTGTCCAGAGCTCTTGCCCTTACATGCTGTACAGTACTGCTTCAGATGAAATTAATGGTGTCCCTTACCTCTCACCTAGCTGAGCATAGTCGTACTCCAATGTACTATTCCAGTGCAGCAACTCTGTCTACGGCAACAGAGACCTGCCATGCAACCTGTATAAATAGATACAGGGGACTCACTAATAAGGTTGCCTATTCTGACTACTGCACTGCTATGTTAAACCACAATGTATCTCCTTATAATTCCCACCTATTGGTCCTAGTTTTGCTATATGGTTATTGAAAACAATTATAACCTGATTTCCCCATAGCTATCATATTTCTCTCACAGTTTTTTCTCTTCCAGGTGAAACTCTCCAGTTCTTCCAACCTTATATTTTATGCGATGGGTATGTCTACTATTGGCGTATATCTTATTCTTTCTTGAAACTCGTTCTTCTGGAGCACTGAGAACTTACCTATGACATTTCTAAGCAGGCATATAACTAAAGAATGCTTGAGAGGCTGCATAGAATAGTGATTAAGGACACAAGCTCTGGAACTCAGACTGCCTGAGTTCATTCAAATCCAAGCTTTACCACTTAATGCATCTGCTTCCCTGTGAATTTACTTAATCTCCCTCCTATGCTTTAGTTTCCTCCTCCAACTATGAAATGAACATAGCAATAGTACATTCTTTGTAAGGTATCTTATGAAGATTTAAAAGAGAGACTGTAAGTAGAACAATTAGAGTCCTGCCCTATAGCACTTACAACCTGCCCTGTCCTAGCAGGTTGTAAGTGCTATAAATGTTTGCCATTGTTATAGATGCTATAGGAGTGGACAAACACTTAACTGCATGAAAAAATTTATGACCTATATCATTCTATGAGATTGATTTTATTGTCCAGATATAAAGAAATTAAGCTCTACTAGAAAAAGCACTTGACTGGAGACCAGAGACTTGCTTCTAGTCTCAGCTCTTCCACACACCCCAACTTAGACACCTTGGACTAGTCACTTTACCTATATCATATATTACATAGAGGAAGAGGACTACACTTCTACCTCTAAAATGTTATGATTTTATTCTAGGATTCTAGGATTCTATGGTCCTATTCCCTTAGACCCTGCTTAAATTTCATTACTAATTATGTTTGAAGACTACCATTAAAAGACTAGCTTTTTAACTGAATATTTATATTAATCTGTTGAGATTTCAAGCAGCTTAACTGCATTACTTCCAAGACAGAGAATAAGCTTCTTAGATTCTATTGATGGGTTTCCTGGAAAATGAAAGATATTATAATTTCATAGAAAGGAATTTAATGTTACTTTTGAGGTGATAACACAAAAACCTATTCTGCCATGTCAGCAGATCCTGCCCTCTCTCTGCCCAACCTGGCCCAGTCCATTTTCAATCATCTTGCTGAATCTCAGAGCAGTCCTTTGGGTAAACACAAATTCCAGGTTTAGATGGAATGCTAACTTGACATAATAATCATTAAGTGTTCTTTTCCTCAAAAGTGAATCCAAGTCAGATTACTTCCCTACCAAAAATCACCTTATTCTGTGATATATATAACACTCAGCTAATTGTATTATGGCTGAATATGGCTGTGTTACTCATGTGCCTCATTATTCATTTCTAGATCTAATGAAGGCCTGGTATCAATTTGAAAGCAATTGTCTTCAAAGAGAGTGACAATCTATTCCAACAAAGTAAATTCCACAAGGGGGCAAAGGAACAAGCACCCCAAATTCACTAGTGACAAAATCTTTGACATTTTTAACTGAGTGCATTTTAAAAATGCACTTTTCTGTAAATAAAAATGATGTCACTGTATTCCTAAAAGCCATGAAACATTATCTTCTCTATTTCTAAAAATCTCTATGCTCAAAGTTTAATTAAGTATTCTTAATTGCATGGACAATGATGATGTTTCAAATCTTAGATACTAAATTTGTGCATTGAATGAATTTCCCCTCCCCCACTTAGATGTGACCATTTCCGTTCTTACGTAAAAACAGATGAATATTTTAGGCCAGTGTTCTATTTTTGATAATTGACTTATATAGCATCTGTCTGAGAAGGTGGAAAGGTGACAGCTTATTTCAGGATATCTACAATTTCATAACACTAATATGGCCTTTTAATAATTCTGCTTAAATAATGTTTAACTCTCATTCTATCTGTAGCCCTTGCATTGTGAAGAAAAGCTTGATGCTGAAGGAAAAACTTCAGTAAAAAGGATATGAGCTTTATACTCTGAAAGGTTAGAAATATTAGAAAAAACAAAGAAATGAAATTAAAAATTTTGGAATCTGGTTTTATTTCTTACTATACATAAGAAAATAGTCTGGCCCATATATATTGATTTACTGAAAAATCATTACAATATTACTCAGATTGTCTGAGGCTACACCAGCTTTGTTTTGGTTAATGTTTGCATGATAATTCTGGTTGTGTTATAGGAGAACATTCAGCAGAAACAGAGTCGTTCTTACATTTATTACATTATATACATACAAAATCATCCCTTAAAGTGCAACACTATTGCTTTTGAGAAACAGACTTTATATAATATTCATTAAAATGATTAAGTCAACATTTTCATAGCACTTTAAGCTTCCCTAATAAGTTTCCTATTATTTCACTGAATGGTAAGAGAACCTTATAGTAGGTATTATTAATCCCATTTTACAGATTAATAATAATAATAATAAGGCACAGATAAGTAAGTCAGAAAGAGAAAGATAAATACCATATGCTAACACATATATATGGAATCTCAGAAAAAAAAAATGTCATGAAGAACCTAGGGGTAAGACGGGAATAAAGACACAGATCTACTAGAGAATGGACTTGAGGATATGGGGAGGGGGAAGGGTAAGCTGTGGCAAAGTGAGAGAGTGGCATGGACATATATACACTACCAAACATAAAATAGATAGCTAGTGGGAAGCAGCTGCATAGCACAGGGAGATCAGCTGGGTGCTTTGTGACCACCTAGAGGGGTGGGATAGGGAGGGTGGGAGGGAGGGAGAAGCAAGAGGGAAGAGATATGGGAACATATGTATATGTATAACTGATTCACTTTGTTATAAAGCAGAAACTAACACACCATTATAAAGCCATTATACTCCAATAAAGATGTAAAAATAGTAATAATAATAATAAGGCACAGAAAGGTTAAAATGAGTAGCATAAGGTCAACAATTACCAAGTAGAATTAAGCCAGACTCTGAACTTTGACTTTCTGTATTGGAATCTCAGTGTTCTATTATTCCCAAAACAACCCCGCTAATATACACATCAGACTGCACTGATAAAGGAGACCCATTATCTCTGTATATGATACTGCTCCTAGGAAATACAGAACAATACTAAAAACACCATCCCATCAAAGAGCTTGGTAATATCTATTGGATGTTTTAAGTCTCAGCTGTATTGTAAAGTATTCTAAATCTTGAAAGTTAAAGAATAGCGCCATATCCCTCTAATTTTGTAACCCTTTAAAATCTAAGAAATATAAAATGAATTTCTAATTCCTGACTTATAAACCCTGGAGAAGGAAATTTATAACAAAACCAGAGACAAAGCCTTCCAACTGTGCCTATGACGCCATGGATATACAAATCTGCCCCATTTTATACTACACAAAGAAGACTGGAATTCAGCTGTTATCAGAGATAATAAACTTCTGGTGAGTCAGTCTCTCAGCTTCATATTTACATTCCTACTGTCAGCAAGAGTCTTTAAGTTAAACATTTTTCAGAAGTAAAAATTCAATAAACAATATATTACGAATAGAATGTGTTTTCATCACTTTGGTGCTAAAATATCTGATTTTTTAGACTTTGCTCTCTTCTTTCTCGCTTTTGTCCATCTCTTAGCTTCCTTGTTAAAAACCATGCCCCCTCTCCACACTTGTTCTCTCCTGAAGTTTCAGGGAAGAGGACTGCAAACTGCCTGGATGCCTGGACCCTCACACTTCTGAGATTAAACCCAGAACCACCCATGGCATGGGTCCCATTCTTTGTCTGAAGCCAGCATCTGATTGAGTCAGATATGGAGATATTATCAAATTGAACAGCAAGTCTGTATTATTTTTTTTGCTATTTGTATAAAAAATGTATGATATTTGTATAAAAAATGACTAATAAACTCTCCCAAAGAAAATAGTCTTATTATATTTTCACCCTATTTCCTCATTCCATCCTTAAAGCCACAGTGAAAGGAAAATTGTTGTGGTCACTCCAAAATATTCTTTTCCACTGCCAGTTAAGGTCTGGTTTGGGCAAAGCTAAGCAATAATTTCTAGTTTGTATTTAGAGATACTAGTTACTATGGATGTTACCTGGCCTCCTGAGGGGTCCTTGGAATGATACCTAAGTTTGTCATTTCCCTGACATTATGTTGTAGGTGTTAGGAGGATTTTGTAAAGCTAATTTTCTCTCAGCACCATTTTATCCCCATAGGGAGTAAACAAGATGGAAGGGTATTTTCCCTCAAAATAAGGCTTATGGCATTGACCAAGGCATTTAAATGTATCTTTACAGTCCTCAACTTGGTCTCCCAGGAATAGCTTTTAGAGATTTAGATATTTTTTTGTCATAAAGTATTCTATTTATTTCTCAGCAGCTGGTGTCAAAAAAGTTGTTGTTGTGTTTTTTTAATATTCCTTTTAAATAAATAAAATCTGTTTTCATATTGTGTAAAATTAGTTTTGCCTGCTGTGAGTTTATGGCATTATAAAGTGATCATTTCTTCCCATGAATTATTTAAAGTGAGGATATCAAAATCTGACGGAACAATACAATGCACTATACAATACAATTTAATTTTATAGTATACCAGTTCATACTAGTATCTCACAATGCATAGCAGTTGCAATGTGTTGGCTTAGAATTAGCAAATCAAGTCTATGCCTCTCAGTTTATTATTTTTGTATATGAGAGGCAAGTCTAAATTTTCCAGTGGGCTGGAGAATCTCCCCATATTTGGCAACACATAGATAGCTAAATACATTTTTGCTAACTACGCATGCAGAGCACTGATGTTCAACTAGCCTGGGTGATATTTACCTTTTTTAAAAAAATTCTTTAAGCAATTGTTCACCCTCTCATTACAAAACACTGTTGGTATTATCAGCATTTCCTCTGGATTTTTCTGATCACTTTGTCTTACGGGACAAATGCATATATGTAACCACAATTATTAGCACCTCTTATTCTTACTACAGAGTTTGTACAGGAAGGGAAACAACAATCCACTCAAAGTCCCCACTGCACTTATAGGACTTATAGGAAAGCTGCTACTAAATTTTTAAGTGAGTGAGGTGGCATGAATCAATTACTAATAAACACAGAAATATATGATTATAAGCTGTAACAAAGTTTGAATCAAGGAGAGAGCAAAGGTTACCCTGTATGTGCTATCTGTGTTGTAATAAATTATAACCAAAATACTACACTGATTTTTTTTCTTTGGTGGATTTTGTAGCACTTCATAAGAGAAATTATGCCTGATTAACTCACTATATTGAAAGGATGAAGTTAATGTTTGCTATTTAAGCATTCAAATAGTCTCTGACAAATTCCACCACAAAGACTAAAAAAAATAAATAAATAAAACTCACCAGGACACAACATATTATGGGACATTAGAGGTGGTTTTCCATAGCAAGAAACTGGCTTAAAGCACAGAATAGAGATCAGCAGGCACTTCCCTTCCTAGGTTCACATGCTATGGACTAATATAAAACACCCAAAACAAAAACCCTGAGTCCTTAACACCCATGTTGCCACTTCCTCCTCCAACCAAACTGCATTCCCTTCATCTCAGTGAAAGGTGCCACCATCACTCTATTGATCAGGCCAAACATTAGGAGCCTTCAGATTCCTTTTGCCTCACTCAACACATCGAATCCATCAAAAATCCCCATTAACTCAAACTGAAAATTACATTCCAAACTCAACCATTTCTCACCATCTCTGCTATCACCAACCCAAAACATGATTATCTCTTAACTGGTCTCCTAATCAATTTCTCTTTTTCCATTCTTGTCTCTGACAATCCACTTTCTAAACAGAAGCCAGAGTGGCCTTGAAATGCAACGCAGATCATACCATTCCCTTGTATAAAATCCACAGTGTATGTATGTTGCAAGAAGAATGAAATCCAAATTCAAAACCCTAACTAGTAAATTCCTCCATTATCTGTTCCTGCCCACCTGTCTGATCTCATCTCCTACCACTCTTCACTAACTCACTGTGCTTCTGCTTCAGTGACCCATTATGTCCCTCAAGCAAGCCAAGACTATTCCTACTATCCCTACTCCAGCTGCCCCCTCTGCCTGGACTGTCCTGCCTCTACATCTTCACATGGCTGATTCCTCATTACCCTTAGCTGAATGTTACTTCACAGAGAGGTCGGTCTTTCCCAGATCATGGTCTCCAAAGCATCCCCAATTCACTCTATCCTGCTTTATTTTCCTCTTAGAATGAATTACTAGTATCTTCCTCATTTATATATATTGCGTGTGTTGTGGAGGGATGTGTTCTTTACCAGAGTGTAACTTCCATGAGAATGAGGTTCTCAGCCATATTACTCTATTAGTTATCTATTATTGCTTGACAAGTTATCCCAAAATCTAGTAGCTTAAAAAAACAAACATTTATTATCTCACAGTTTCTGTGGGCCAGGAATCTGTGTGCAGCATAACTAGGTGCTTCTAGGTCAAAGTTCAAAGTCCTTCATGAGGTTGTAATCAACCTGTCAGCCAGGGCTGTGGTTTGAACTGAAAACCACATTCTAAATTCACTCACTTGGTTGTTGGCAGGTCTTAGTCCTTTGCCAGGTGGGTGTCTCCACAGGGCTGCCTCATGACATGGCATTTGGCTCTCCCCAGACAAAGTAACACAGGAGACAGTGAGAGAGTCATTCAAGATGAAAGCTACAGTCTTTTTTTTTATCTTAATCTTGGAAGTTACATTCCATCATTTTTGTCTTTTTTACAAATAAGTCACCAGTTCTAGTTAATACTAAAGGAGAGGGAATTACACAAGGGGGTGGGATATAGAATATGGAGATTATTGGCGGCCAGTTTAGGAGTTGCCTACCACCACCATCTACCACTGTACTCTCAGTGTGCAGAATAATTCCTGGAATTTAATAAGTGAATGAATAAAAAATGAATCTCCCATGGATTAGTACTGGAACCTGTCCTAATTCAACATCTTGCCAATAATGAAGAAAACTAGTGAACAAAAACTCCTCAAAGTAGTGACATTGAGCCATTCAAACCAAAGAGATAATCAGTCAGAAAATCAGGCCACGTGAGTAAGCAAAAAGTAGTAATACAGTCTCAGTTTCTTCATCTGAAAAATATAGAAAGTAGTTGTACATGTTGGGAGATTTACTGAGGTAACTCATATGGAATAGTTAATATAGGGCCTCACAAGTCAAAGGCACGGGATAAATATAAGTTATTATTCTTAGTGAGAATAAAAGCAAGGCAAGCCCTTTGGGAAAAAATAACTGAAATTATATTTTTAAGATGATTTGAGATACAGTCAAAAAAGTATCTATAAATCGCTTTGAACTGTTTACTAATGATATTAGCTTAATATGAACCTGTAGCCAAAAAGACTAATAAAATGTTGGGACTCATCACATGTACTGAAAGTAAGCTAGAAAGGTTTTCCTATTTTTATGTAAAATTATGACATATTTGAATGTATGTAATGATGTATTTCTAGTCTGTACAATCCATGAAAGCTCAAATGGAGAGAGTTGTGTGCAGTTTTGGAATTGAAAGATCCACAGTATGACTTGGTGTTAAAGTGTCCGAAAACTTAAAGGAAGGGCACTGAACCTGGTCTATTACATAATGGGATTATGGAAGTTATGGACAGGATAAGCACATAATTATTCATGAAATCCTAAAATATTACTACTATAGGACAAACTTCAAGTTTGGAAAAGTAAAAACAGAGTCAGAGGAGAGGGTGTGGAGAAAAGGGAACACTCTTGCACTGTTGGTGGGAATGTAAATTGATATAGCCACTATGGAGAACAGTATGGAGGTTCCTTAGAAACTAAAAATAGAACTGCCATACGACCCAGCAATCCCACTACTGGGCATATACCCTGAGAAAACCATAATTCAAAAAGAGTCATGTACCAAAATGTTCATTGCAGCTCTATTTCAATAGCCAGGACATGGAAACAACCTAAGTGTCCATCATCAGATGAATGGATAAAGAAGATGTGGCACATATATACAATGGAATATTACTCAGCCATAAGAAGAAATGAAATTGAGTTATTTGTAGTGAGGTGGATGGACCTAGAGTCTGTCATAGAGAGTGAAGTAAGTCAGAAAGAGAAAAACAAATACCGTATGCTAACACATATATATGGAATCTAAGAAAAAAAAATGGCCATGAAGAACCTAGGGGCAAGATGGGAATAAAGACACAGACCTACTAGAGAATGGACTTGGGGATATGGGGAGGGGAAAGGGTAAGCTGTGACAAAGTGAGAGAGTGGCATGGACATATATACACTACCAAATGTAAGGTAGATAGCTAGTGGGAAGCAGCCACATAGCACAGGGAGATCAGTTGGGTGCTTTGTGACCACCTAGAGGGGTGGGATAGGGAGGGTGGAAGGGAGGGAGACGCAAGAGGGAAGAGATATGGGAACATATGTATATGTATAAATGATTCACTTTGTCATAAAGCAGAAACTAACACACCATTGTAAAGCAATTATACTCCAATAAAGATGTTAAAAAAAAGTCAGAGAATGAAATACTCTTCAGTATTTTAAAGAATACCTCCCTTGAAAGGTAGCAAGGATTTACAGATTAACTATGTAGTTGGAGAAATTTCATGGAAGATATACCAAAATAGATTACAGTGTATTTATATTTGAGGTTGTCCTCATGGAAGAAAATCAAATGTCTTTCAACCTATATATTGATGTCTCCTTTTGCAACCAAATAAGCAGGATGGATCATAGCTTTGATGAAGCTATTCCAAAAGCATAAGCAGCATTCCTTTAAGATGTTATCATTCTTGCCTATTAGCAACAGAGTGACAGTCACTGTTCTACTGCTGGTCTCCATGGAGAATCAGCATTAACTAGCCATTTGCAAATATCTCTGTATATTTGTAACTTTAGCTTTCTGCACTCTGACTACCCTAAATTCCAAAGATATACCTACTGTTTTGAGAGCAAAACAGTTCCTCTGATACCGAGTCTTGAGTCTCGTGGGTTGAATGCTGGCTCTCTAAAAGATATGCCCACATCTCAATCCCCAGAAGCTGGGAGTGTGGTTTTATTTGGAAAAAGGGTTTTTGCGGATCTAATTAGGTTAAGGATCTCTAGATGAGATCATCCTGGATTATCCAAGTTTGTCACCCTGGATTATCCTAAATACAATGACATGCGTTTATAAGAGACAGAGGAGAAGACAGAGACACAAAGGGAAGGCCATGTGAAGAAGGAAGCATAGACTGCAGTTATATAGAGCTGCAAGCCAAGGAATGCCTGGAACCACCAGAAGCTGGAAGAGCAAGTAATTCTCCCCTAGAGCCTTCAGAGTGGGTGTGGCCCTGCTGATTCCTTGATTTCAGATTTCTGACTTCTGGCCCCCAGAGCTGTGAGAGACAACTTCTGTTGTTTTAAGCCATCAAGTTTGTGGCAATATGTTAGAGCACATATTACCCTAGGAAACTGATATACCTAGAACAAGTAATTGCTTTGCAGAGAGGTAATGGAATGGATTAGAAAGAACATTTAAGCAAGATAGACTCAGATTTTAAACCTAGATTTTCTCTGTATAAGTTGTGTGATGTAAAAATGGAAGTCACTTTAAATCTCTGATGTTCAGGCTTTTCATTTGTAAAATCATGGTAAGCTCTCATTGTAGGATCACTGTGGGATATGGAGGTATGAAAATACCTCACTTGCTGTAAGCATTACAACAGCAGAATATTATTCTGATCAATATTCAATACTCAACCTATTAATAATAAATTCAAAAATGTGCCACATATCTACAAAAATTAAAAACAGTTGTTTTCCTTGAGAATCAACATTTTAGCAATTAGAGCAAAAGGGATTGATTTAATGTGGAAACTGGTTGTGCAATACCAAATGTTTTGACAAATCTTTATTTCAAACTTACTATTCATGCCATTTTAAGCAACCTCCTCGGTTGTCAGTGGAACCATATTCAGTCAGGTTCCTTTACTGTCTCATGTTTAATACCCTCCCTAGTTTCTTATAGACAAATAATGGAAAGTAATGCCAGAGTATTACTGGAAAATATTTGCATCTAGCTTGGGCTTAAGACAGCCAGATAAGAAACAAAGACTGTGATAACAGAATTTTCCTAAATGTTAGTCTAAGAAAATTGACAACAGCATAATAATCTCTAGGACAAAGTTGTCAAATTCATACCAACCGTGAACACCTTTGGTTATCCCTGACATTAAGGAAGACAAAAAAATAAAAGGAGATCTAACAATAAGTTTCCTAGAGGGACAATATAGGAATCAGGCAGTTTGGGTATTTCATATTCTGGAATAACTCCTTAATACCAGAAAATTGAGACTCTAGTAAAAGCTATTGAAAATACACACAACAAAAGTGAAAAAATTTTTCAAGAATTGCTCTTTCTTACTTTTCTAAGGACAAACTTGGCAAACATTATAAAAAAATAAAAAATTAAAGTGAAAAATATAATAGATTAGCTATACTGTTACTTGTGGCTGTTAAAACTTATTTATTTATTCTTTCACTCATTCATTCTCTCAACAAATATTTATTAAATGCCTCGTCAATACCAGGCATTTTGTTAGGTGCTAGAGATACAGCCTTGAATGAGATATCCATTCCCTATCTTAAAGGAGATTTGGATAAAATAATCAATTAAAATAAGGCACACATTATAGGAGTACAATGTAAGGCAACCCTAATTAGTTGGGGAATGAGGGAAGGCATCCAAAGAAAATGAGCTTTAAGTTGAGACTTGCTAAGTTATTTCAGTAAGGGGGAGAAGAGAAAAATTGAGACTTATTCCAAACGAAGGGGAGGACAAAGACCAGAAATAGGAGTGAGGTGTGCATTGAAGGCATGAAAAGAAGTTCAGTATGATTGGAGCATAGAAGGCCAGGGAAAAAGTGATATAAGTCAGGCTGGAAGAGGAGACAGGGGCCAGATTTTAAGATTAAGGACATCAGGAGAACGTTGCAATAACTTAGGTGAGATAAAATGGTACTGTAAACTAGAATGGTAAGCTTTGATATGGAGAGGAATGAACAGATTTAAAACATACTTAGGAGGAAGATCAAGAGAACTTGGAGACTGAATGAACGTGGGGACAGTAGGGGATATGGAGAAGGTAAGGATAATGCCAGGTTTCTAATGTACGCAATTATGTTGCGACACTGAAGGTAAGGGCATGTCTGCAGGGAAGATTATGAGTTTCCTTTGGGATACGTTGTTTGGGGTGTCTACGGGTAATCAAGAAAAGAAGTCTAGAAGGCAGTACTCAGAGATAAGTCTGGGTAGGAGAGAAAACTGTGGTGGCCATCCATATGAAGATACTAATTGAAGCTATGGGAGTAAATGAGATTGACCAGGAGTTCTATCCAAAGTGAAGAGAGAGCCTAACAGAGAGTCTTGAGAACAACAGTCTTTAATACTGCAAAGGTTAAAAGTAAGACTGCCGTTAAAGGACTTCGTAATTCCCCTTCATAACAAACCCTTGCTTTTCTATAGCAATTCAACACTTTCCCTTACATGCATTCTCCTTTTTGGCTCTTAAACAAGCTTATGAAATAAGCAGGGGTGGCAGTATAACTCTTTACAGATAAGAATCAAGGTTCCAAGAAGTTAGGTCTGAGGTCACTGCACACCAATGTGAAGACTGCAACTTGAAACTTATTTCCAGCGTAGTTTTCTTTCCTTAACACTACTCTGCTCTCAAACATCAGCTGCTTACAGCTTCTTCCTTAATGCTAGCCTGGGCAATAGCCTACTTGGCATCGCTAAAGGTGTTAAGCTTTGTGTACATATCAATCAAAAACCTCTCCATCTAGAACTGCTCTAAGGACAGAAGGGTTAAACTGAAGCAAAATTATGAAGTAGGAGAACTATTTCTTAGAGCTTGGAGCTTCCTACCTTCTCTATCTCTATCTTTCCTTCTGTAAAAAACATTTGTTCATTCACTCACCAATTAGTTACTAAGCTAGATACTTTTGAATACAGGAGTTAATAAGTCACACCCAATCTCCACCTGCATGAATCATACACAATAGCAGGACGGCAGATGTAACAACTAAATATACTTAAAGTTAGGAAAGAGAGGAGTAAGGAGCTGGGGGAGCCATCAACAGGCAGACCCAACCTACCCTCAAGAGGCTGCGGAACACATCTTAGAACAAGTAACATTTACACTGAGACTTAAAGGACAGTTGAAGTCAACTATTTTGGCTGCTGTTGTAATGAGAAAAAGTGAGCCTATCAATTAATTCAAAAAATGAAAATAGAAGCTTATAGGTTAATGGACTACCTTTTATATTTTTCAAAATGGAAATCCCAGAGTTTGCTATGCTTGATCCAAAAGAAAGAATCTCCTTAAATTGTGACATTCCTGGAATTGCACCATTCAAGTCTAAGAGATAGAGAACATTACTCACACACACCTCAACTCACACCAACTAGGCAGGCATTTAATTTCTCTCCTCCTGAGTCCAGATTTGAAGGCAAGGAAAGAATTTTAAATACATTTTCTTATTTAGTCCCCATGACTCTGAGTTATATTATTCACATTTTACAGAAGAGAAAATCATCTGAAATAGTAGGTAATCTGCCCAAGATTACAAGCCAGTAAATGGGTACTCAGAACATGAAATTAGTTGATTGGTTTTAAAGCATCTATTTGTTCTACCCCACACCACTGCTTTTGCCAAATAAGTGCTCTGTGCTAATGGGAAACTGTATGGGGGTTCTTTCAGCAAACAATAGAGATGCTTAAAAAATATTTCTAAATATACTAGCCTGACTACCCTATTTAAATTTACTATCCACCTACTCACCATACGTAAGTCTCCATCTCTTTTGCCCTATTTTTAAAAAGAACTTTGTTAAAGTATAATTGAAAAACAATAAATTGCACAAATTTAGAGTGTACAATTTGATAAGTTTTGACACATTGACCAATGAAATCACTACCAAAATCAAGATAGTAAAATTATTCATCACCCCCAAAAGTTTCCTTATGCAACCATTGATCTACCTTCTGTCACTACATATTAGCTTATATTTTCCAGAATTTTATATAAATGGAATCTTATAGTATGCACTTGTTTTGTCTACTTTCACTCAGTATAATAATTTTGAGATCCACCATGTTGTAGTAGGTATCAATAAATTGCTCTTTTTATTGTTGAGCAGTACTCCATTGTATAGATATACTACAATTTGTGTATCCATATCCATTCACCTCTTTATGGACATTAGGCTGTTTATAATTTTTAGCTTATACAAATAAAGCTGCTATGAACATCTGTGTACAAGCCTTTACAAAGACATATACTTTCTTTTGTGTATATACATAGGAGAAGAATGACTAGATCACATGGGTGTATGTTTAACTTAAAAAAAACTGTCAGAATATTTTCCAAAGTGGCTGTACCATTTGGCTTTTCCATCAGTAATGTATGAGGGTTCTGGTTTCGCCACATCTTTGCCAATATTTGGTATGGTCAATCTTTTTAATTTCAGCCATTGTAATAGGTGTGGAGTAGTATCTCATTGTGGTTTTAATTTACATTTCCCTAATGACTGATGATGTTGAACATCTTTCCCTATGCTTATTTACCATCCCTTTATCTTCTTGGGAAAGTGTGCTCAACCACAACGAGCACATGCAGCTCAATATCAAAAAAACAAACAACCCAATCCAAAAATGGGCAGAAGACCTAAATAGACACTTCTCCAAAAAAGATATACAGATTGTCAACAAACACATGCAAGGATGCTCAACATCACTAATCATTGGAGAAATGCAAATCAAAACTACAATGAGGTATCACCTAACAGCAGTCAGAAGGGCCATCATCAAAAAATCTACAAACAATAAATGCTGGAGAGGGTGTAGAGAAAAGGGAACCCTCTTGCACTGTTGGTGGGAATGTAAATTGATACAGCCACTATGGAGAACAGTATGGAGGTTCCTTAAAAAACTAAAAACAGAACTGCCATATGACCCAGCAATCCCACTACTGGGCATATACCCTGAGAAAACCATAATTCAAAATGACTCATGTACCACAATGTTCATTGCAGCTCTATTTACAATAGCCAGGACATGGAAGCAACCTAAGTGTCCATCAACAGATGAATGGATAAAGAAGATGTGGCGCATATATAAAACGGAATATTACTCAGCCATAAAAAGAAATGAAAGTGAGTTATTTGTAGTGAGGTGGATGGACCTAGAGACTGTCATACAGAGTGAAGTAAGT
This sequence comes from Hyperoodon ampullatus, assembly GCF_949752795.1. NCBI lineage: Eukaryota > Metazoa > Chordata > Mammalia > Artiodactyla > Ziphiidae > Hyperoodon > Hyperoodon ampullatus. The sequence continues at coordinate 85,611,517 of NC_136918.1, read as the reverse complement.
CAGAAAGAGAAAAATACTGTATGCTAACACATATATATGGAATCTAAAAGAAAAAAAAAAAAAAAAGAAAAAGAAGGTTCTCAAGAACCTAGGGGCAGGACAGGAATAAAGATGCAGACGTAGAGAATGGACTTGAGGACACGGGGAGGGGGAAGGGTAAGCTGGGATGAAGTGAGAGAGTGTCATGGACTTATATATACTACCAAATGTAAAACAGCTAGCTAGTGGGAAGCAGCCGCATAGCACAGGGAGATCAGCTCGGTGCTTTGTTGACCACCTAGAGGGGTGGGATAGGGAGGGTGGGAGGGAGACACAAGAGGGAGTAGATATGGGGATATATGTATATGTATAGCTGATTCACTTTGTTATAAAGCAGAAACTAACATGCCATTGTAAAGCAATTATACTCCAATAAAGATGTTTAAAAAAAAACATATAAAAGAAAAAACAAAACAAAACAAACAAAAAAAGAACAGAGAGTACTACTAAAGGTAATTAGGTAATTATATTTTTTAAAAAGAATGTAAATGGATTTTTCTTCCTTCTCATAACTTATTTGAAAGCAATTTAATAAAATAATATGTATATGAAAAAATAAATAAATAAAAAGATTGGGTCATATTATTATTGAATTTTGATATTTTTAAAATATTTTCTGGCTACAAGTCCTTCATCAGATATATTCTTTACAAATATTTTCTTATAGTTTGTGGTTTGTCTTTTCATTGTCTTAATAATGTTTTCAAAGAGCAGAAGTTTTTACTTTTGATGAAGTTCAATTTATTCTTTTCTGGATCATGTGTAAATGGATAGTGTACTGATCATCTCCTAACATACTTCATGATTCACTTTTCATTGATGGATTCCAAGTGTCTAGAATGGTACCTAATACACAGTAGGTATTCAATGAACATTTGATTAATAAATAAAAATTTCAAGAAGTTAAAATGCAAATAGTGGAGACAGTTTGTAGACAACATAGAATATAAAGTAGTCTTAAGTGCAAAGGCATGTTCAATTTTTGTTATCTGATCTAATACAAATGTTTATTGATATACCAAATGTATTAAATTCTTTCAGTTAAAGAACCAGGTACTTTTTACCTGGAGACAAATTCTTTCTCCCCCAAAATATGAATTTGAGATTCTGTAGAACTTAAAGTAGTAAGTCCCCTACCCATCTCCATTCTCCACACCCCCAGTAACTCAAATCCTATATGAATCTTTGTAAATAAATTAAAGCTGATGAATTCTCAAAAACTCTAATCGTGCCAATTATAAATAAGCCTCAGGATGGATTTCAACCAGCAGCGTCCCCAAAACCATTATCTGAAACTCTAATCCATTATTTTTTCTTTCATAATTAATTTTTCTAAGTAGGTCAGTACTATTCATTTTATTTAAGTGCTGTTCCAGTAATCCCATTTTCTCAACAACCAAAGTCAACTATAACTATATCCATATTTTTAATTAAATATACCAAAAACATTCTTATATTATGCAAAACACTAAATTAGGCATAAAAGTTTTTTTTCTAATAAGTAATATGATAATGTACTATATTGGTCCTCAATTGCACAACTTGGCCATACAAATCTGGTAGAGTCTTATAAGCACCTCAAGGATTTCCAGACATATGGGTGCTTAAATAGGTATTTCCCGCAAGAAAAAGCTTATTTTATTACATTTTAGCATCTAAATCACTAGGAACAATTACCAGAAATGTATATAAGTAAATAGATAGATAAACACATGATGTGGTAGACATACATATTATATGTTATATGTATAACTATATATACCTACATTGTGTGTGTGTGTGTGTGTGTGTGTGTGTGTGTGTGTGTAGAACATCAAAATTCAACTCACTGGAACACAGGAGATAAAATGGTCAAGCAGCCAACAGAATTTGTCACATTGATGGACTTTACTCCTAAGAGAGCTTCTCAGGTCCCCCTCACTCAGAGCTTACATATTCTCCATTTAGATGCAATTCTAAAAACACTGGGATCTGCTTTCCTATCCTCAACAGATTAAATGTTGATAACTCAACAGTGTAGGTGGATTTGTGGTTGATACTAGCTGCAAGCAGCCTGACATGGGGAGAAATGAGAGCTCTGATAGAGCCCATCTAAGCAGTGTCCTGGTGGGGTCACCGAGGCCTGCTGGTTAGGAGGAAACAGTGGAAATGGGCGAAATTTCTGGGAGGAAGGGTCTGATGTTCTCAGAGGATGAAATACTCGAGACTCAGTGACAAGGTGATATGAATCCAATAGGAGACTCACAGCAAATAGAAATTCATTATTTTGTTATTTAATGCAAGTTGCTTTTTAAATTATTCTTTCCCTATGAATTTTACCACCAGGTATTTGTGAATATTCTGAGTGAATTAATGCTTCCTGACTTATTAAAGCACTTTTGACACTATAAATTAGCTAACTCTTTCTTAAAAGATACTAAGAAGATAAGGCTTTGCATTTCCCATAAAGGAAAATAAAATCACCACAAGTATATCCATTACGAACCACTGAGGTATGAATTTAGGGAAAATTAGGATGAATATAGAATACTATCCTAACTTTCTGCAGTACTCCCTGAACTGTCACCAGAGTTCTTAATTCAAATATGTACTCTTGATCTAAAAATATGCTAGCCCAAGAAACTGAATGATTACCCCTCAGCTGAAAGCATATTTAGTGATCTGAGATAGGAGAAATTTCATTTCAGTCAAGCAAACGGTTTTGGTTTTCCAACCAAAGGAAGGCTTCATCATGTGTGAGCCATCATTATAATGGAATGTGACAGAGTTTTTTTAAACAGATGTATTTTAACGTAGATCTCTAATAAGGGCTATTTTTCATAGTAGTCATCCTGGTAGCAACTTACTCCAGGGTTACTGTCAATACTTGGAAGTTGGGGCATTGCCTTTAGAATTAGTTCCTGAAAAAAAACAGTCTTTTTGCTTCATAGTTACCCTTTCTCTACCACCACATGCCCCTGATTACCTTACTACGAATGTGCCTCACTTACACTGATCAGCAAAGAGCCTCCTCCTGGGATTGGTATCATGGCCTACTTATCCTGGGCTTTGCTGAGGGTTAGGGGTTTATGGGAATTAAGAGTCTATTTTTGACCACCGCATCTGTGTGGCATACCAAACTCCTTTGGCCAAAAAAGCAATATAAAATTGAGATTACCAAGGGCCCTATTCCTGGGACTAGAGAATGAGAAAAATTCTCCACGGCAAAATAGAGGACTTTTAGGAATCACTTTTCATCTGAAGTTCATGTGTGCATGTTTCCGGCTTGGCTCTTAATTGACCTGCTCTTCCAGTATCTGCTGCCTGTAATCTGAAGGAAAACTCTGACCTTACCAAGAAGGTTGTCATAGAGTAACACAGTAAATAAAGTATAATGAGTTAATTTGAGTACCTAGTCTAGGGTTCTATGTACCCTGTGGGTCTTCAGTAAGAATTTGTTGATTATGTCTGACTCACTTTCAATGTGAATAAGCCACATACATATTGCTATTAAAATAAAACAAGCAACACAAATACTTTCTAACTTCCCGGAAGTGGAAGTAAAGTAGAGAATTGGAAGAACCACTCTCACCCTTCCTAATCCCCACTCCCTGCAAACCAATTCAAAGGAAGAAAAGAATATAAAGGGGAAAATGAACATAAGAAAAACAATTAGCCATTGCAGTCTGCAAAGCCTGTAACGTTATCTAGAATGACAGCATAGCCATTGTTCATGCTGCCAGAGCCCTGCATGTTTGCTAGCTCACCCGAGGTCCTGGGAGAATAATAAACTAAGCAGATTAGATGTAGACTGATGCCTCCATTCCACCACCACCTCACACAACAAGCACACTGTTCTGAGTGTCTGAACACATGCAGGCAGGTAAACCCAGAGAATGGGCACTCCATGTTGGCGGGAGGGGAAGAGGCTGCCAACAAACAGGGCCTGTTTATTATTTAACAGTTGGTACTGCTAGAGGCCTGGCACTGCTATAGAGCACTCTCTGTTTCAGTGCAAGTCAGCCTGATTATGAGAGCGTGTGAGCCAAATCGTGTTTACCATAGTCTGTGAGAACCTCAGTGCCCCCAACAGACATGGAAATTCTTACAATAGCTCTCATCCAAACAGAGAACATCATTCCTGAGATGGAGGTAAAGGGTTCTGTGTGCTTAAATCTTGTCTGATCATCTGCTCAGTGTCTCTACGTGTACTTGCTTTTCTCCTGCTTAAGACTAGTCATTCCTCTTTAATGACATATTCCTCTGCTTTTGCTTACTCTACTTCAGGACCTAAATCAACCAAATAATGGGTGAATCACCCATCTACTAATAGTGCTGATGCTGTCTTGCACGCTTTGGCTTTCCAGCAAAAGAATCTGCTGCCCAGGACAGCTACCTCCTGCTTCACCAGAACTGCCTCTGCAGAGTCTCTTCTCTGCCAACGTGGGCCACAGGTGGATGTCTTCCTACAAATCCAATCAGCAGGATAATGCACAACTATCACAAGAGTGGACCTTAATGACAGAGAGCCCTGCTTAGATGGTCACCCCATTAACTTTGATTTGATTATTCTGCCCCATCAGAACACTTGGCTTCATAACCACAGGTGGCACCAGCCCAACATAAAACCTGTAGAGAAAGTAGTCTGGTTCATAGATTTTCAAAATGTTAAATATGATATAAGATACAAAAATGGTAAGTATCGAGATAGTCCCTGGCTCCCTAGGAAAGCTCCAACTTCTTTTAAAAAATAAAAAAGTTCAGAGCACATGAAACAATCATGATAACTAGGCAACACAGATCATCTAATCATTTCCTTTGAAATTCAACATAAATCAACCACTCTTTTAAGTGTAAGAATCTTGGCTTTTATCTTCAATACCAAAGCAGCTTTTGATATTATGTGAATTTATTCTATACAACTGTTTATAAATTTGAGATAAAACTGGCTCCATATAGACTAATTCAATATTTTGAAACTTAATTGTACCTTCGATACACTATGATCATGTGTAAATCACCAAAATGCTTTCTACCAATAAAGATAGAGGCATAACAAACTATATTGTCTTACCTGAAACAATGTATATTAATTTTTGTCAATTTTCTAATTGACAGTTGATATTTACATGCTGCAATATCAAAATACTGTTTGTTTTTCCTTAATAATCTTTCAAGTTTAAATGCCACTCAAAGAAAACAAAATATGCTAAGTATAGTTAAATAAAGTCATAATTTTATATTTTTCATTTTATTATGTTTTCAAAGAAAGTACTTGTCCTTAGGTCATAGATCATATACACATACATAGTGAATAAAACTACAACAACAGAGAAGGTATGAAAAAATAATTCCTTGTTTAGGATAAAGTTAATTCCTAATTTAATTTAATCACTTCCTCTACTGATCAGAGATGCTTCATAAACAGCCCCAAATTAAGGAAGTCAATTCTAAAATGAAGGGGCTTCTCCCAAAGCATCCTGCATATAATAATGTTCATAACTACTAGTTAATAGCAGAGCAATGGATCCGATTATAGGTTCACAAAGGGAAAGGTGCTATTTCAGCCATGACAAAAATATGGACAGGGATTTTTCACAATGAGTAGATGAAAGACAATGACATGTGTTTATCTTTGTGCTAAAATACTTCATGGCTAGAAAGAGACATTAGTAACAGTTCACACTTGTCGAGAGCTTACTATGTGCTAGATACTCTTTTAAGAGCTTTATATGAATGTACTCATTCAATCCTTACAACAACCAAATAAACATGTACTATTATTTCCTCCATTTACAGAGGAGGAAACTGAGGCACAGAGAGGTTAAGTAGCTTGCCTGAGGCAGAGTCTAATAATAATCACTTGTTGAGCTTTTCATAGTGCTGATCATTCCATCTGAGGTCCATGTCTAATTTAAAGATATGTGGTTCCAGAGGCTCTAAATGTTAGAGCTAAAGCAATTTAAAATGATCTAGTGCATGGTTCTAGAATTCCAGGTTGGAAGGAGGAGGTTTGGAAAGACTGTGAAACCTCAAAATTTTGTGGATAGATATACTTTTCTGAGAAAAGAATATGAGCCATGAAGCTAGTCTAAATCTCTCAATTGAGAGATTAAGGAAATAAAGCCATGGAGCAATGCATGTAAATGTTACATATTATAAGAAAAAAATAGAAGAACCAAGCTTAGAAACCAGGGCTCCTGTCATTACCTTCTCAGCCCTAACGCCCTCAGGTGACTGGCCTTCCATGGCAGAAGAAACCTGAGTGAATGACACAGAGACTTTACCTCTGCCAGTTCCCCATAACTCAGTAAAGCAAAACAAGGAGACAAGAAGAACAGAAACTCTAGCAGAGTCTGTTCTTGGATACTCAATGCTAATGGAAAAAAGGTGGAACATTTAAGAGATAAGAAGAAAAAAATTCTCTAAATTTCTTTTTATTTCTCTTGGATCTCTTAATGGTAGTTTATGTTTACCCAGAAATCATCTATTGTGTCCACATTTTTCAAATTTATATGTAAAGTATTCATAATAATTATTTTAACTTCTTCTATTTCTATGGTTACTTCCCTTCCCGTATTTCTAATTTTGTGCATTTGTAGGCTTTCTCATTTGGTGATTAAATCATGGAATGTTGATTTATTTATTGTTTTGTCATTCTCTTTGTAAAACCCAATTCTAATTTATTAGCAGCTCTTTTTCTGTTCTCTAATTCATTAATTTCCGGTTTTATTTTTTATCAATTTTTTCTTTCTGCTTTGAAGATTTTTTTTTCTTTTAACAAAGTTCCTGAGATGAATGCTAGTATGTTTATAATTATTTTTCCCTGAAATGTTAATATCTAAAGCCATGGATTTTCCTCTGAACACTGCTCTAACTATACCCATATGTGCTTATTTTCTGTAAATTCTGTAATCTTTGTTTAATTGAAAAAATGGATTTTAAAAGTTTAAAGTTTACCAAGAGATAATAGTTTTAATTTTACTTCTCAATAATAAACTATATTTGTAATAGATGACTTTAGTTTTATACTTATTGCTTTAAAATATATTCTTGATCTTAATTCTGCCATCTTATTTTATATTATTTTAAAAATCACTTCCTTTCTTTTCTCTGATTTGCTTCATTACTGTATTTCTATCCTAACAGTTTGGAAGTTTTATCTTAGTTTGTTAATTCTTCTATTGCAGTGTTTCTCAAACCTACAGGTTTTATTTAAAACATAGATTCCAATTCTCATCCCTCTCCATCAAAAGATTCAGTAGGTCTGTATTGAGATACTGGGTATTTTTTTAAAGGATTTTATAATACTCATTCTGATGGTCTGATGACCACATCTTGAGTACACTGTTCTAATGGTTAACTTTATACATTTTAATAATGGAGTTAAAGTCCTATTTTTGATTTCATGACTTTATAATACAACTTTGGATTATCTAAAAAATTACTCTAAAAAATCATGAAAATACTCCCCTACACTTCCTTTTGTGCTCCACTCTCTCTTTCCTCTCACTACTGGACTTTGATTCAATTGTTACTTTTAATTCTTATTATTTTTATAGCTTTAAATAATGCATCTACATCTGTGTTACTTAGTTTGCCAAATTTAGACAGTATTGATCCCTCATTCCCAGCTATGAAACACAGGTGAATGAATCCACACTTGCCTCCTATTATTTCCTCTTTACCTTTCAAACCTCTCAGGTTCTGTCATGTTATTATTTCTATATCATCAAGGTTTACACCATGTACATTCTATTCTGTAACATCCTCCCCTCCCTACCCACATTGTTTAGTCATAAGTCTATTTTTAAGTTGATTTGAGATTCACTAATGTTTATTTATCATTGCTTCTCTTAATATTTTGGTAGCCTAAACTCATCACTAAAATTTTGCTGTTTTGCTTGTTTACCAGAATAGTTCATGGTGTTACAGACTCTTGAGTACTTGCATTTTAAAATTTTGAGGCAAATCCAGTCTCTCACCTTTTGATATTTTTCATATATGCTTTTCAGGTGTATTTCTTCAGCCAGGAATTTCTGTAATTTCATCAAGATGGATCTCAGTGCTTATTGCTCAGCACCATGATTTTCCTAGGATACAGTGTGCCCTTTTCAGTATAAAAATTCAGGACTATTTCCAGAAAAATTTTATTCTATTATACATTGAAATTGTTTTCCATTTGTTCTGTTCTTTTTTTTCCTTCACAAATATCAGTTGTCCCAATTATTCCTTTGCCTTCCAAAGGTGTAACATAAAATTTTGTTTATTCAATTTTAACAGCTAACACATTTACATGATTCCAAAATACAAATGTATGAAATGATACACAGTACAAAGTCTACCTTTCATCCTGTTTTCCATCCACCCAGTTCTTATACCATCCTCTGACAGGTAACTACTGCTATTAGTTTGTTGCTTTTCAAAAAACAGATATGCCACTAAAAACAAAATATATTCTTTGTATGTATGTTTTTATATAATACACGCTGCTCTACATCTTGCATTTTTCACTTAAAATATGTATATTGAATGGAAATCCAATAGTTCATTAGCCTAAGCCCCTTTTGACAAACATTTAGATTGTTTCCAATATTTCCAACAACAACCAATGCTGTAGTGAATAATCTTATGTATATATTATTTTACTCATGTGGAATAAGTTCTTAAAACCAGAATTGATGGGTTAAGGAGCATATGTACTTGTTATTTTGGTAGATATAAAATTTATTCTCCCTTTGAAGTTGTTTATTTTTGGCATTTTGATAGATGAAAATGCATCTGGGTGTTTTTCTAATTTGCATTTCTCTTATCATGAATATTTTAATCTTTATTTATCTTATTATGTATGAGTTGAATATATATTAATATGTTTAAGAGCCATTTGAATGTTTTGTGCCAGTTTTCCTATTGAGTTGTTGGTCTTCTTCCTTATCAATTTGCAGGAGCTCTGATTTATTAGGGAGATAATATTTTTATTTGAGATATGAGTTGCCAATCATAATTATCACTTTCTCACATCATTTAAAAACTATTTTTAAGGTTTTTTTTTCTCATTCACAATTCTAGTGGTATTGTTAGAAGTTCTTTCCTTCTGCTACTTTCTATATCTAACATGGCTTTTAGTTCTAAAAGTTTTATTTTTCTCTTCCATTTCTTTCCTGTTCTCTCATAGGTCATTTTATTTCTCTTTTTGTTGTTTTACTTCTTTAATCCCGTATATCTAATCTTTGACCTCTTATTTTAAAAAAACTACAGTTCCTTCTATTTCTTTGCTACTATGGAGAAAATATATTATTTTCTGGTATAACTCTTTTTCTGGTATATATCTTGATCTGCTTTTCCTTATGTCACTTTTGCTTTAAATTAGCTAAGAATGGGTCCAATGCTGGTTCCTTTCTGATTATTTCTCATTTTTCAATCAGCCAATTTTATCAGCTTTTTGCTGAATAGAAGAGGCTGGAGGAGTGAATTGGGGAGGGATGGAGTTTCATTTTGGTGCCATGTTTGCTGGCACATTATATCTTTTCTCTCCAGCTCTGCTATGCACACTGTTCAAGGAATATGCCTCTGCTCAGTAACTTCCCCATTTGGATTGATGGGAGCCCTAAAGGACTTGCATGGAGTCCTATATGTTACAGACCTTGCTGGTCATAATTTAATGTTTCTTTTTCTTCTCCTAAATGTGATCAACATGGCAGAAGCTAATATGGGTTACTATCTCCACCTTGCCACCCTCACATCCTGGTCTGGTACATGTGGCAGGTTGGTACCATTCTTTTCACTGCCAGCTTCTCTGTTGACCTGTATTGTAGAATAGGGCTCAGGGTCACATTCACAGACCACCTAGAGCCTAGACTTCCCTGTTCCATGTAAGTAACAGTAGCATGTGTCCCTCAGAGTCATTCCATCTACTTTGCAGGTTCTGGCTACCCCATATGTTTAACACACTCTCTATATCCCCCTTAACTTGGTCTAAATTTCATAGTATTCCATGGTTTGTGATTTGGGATTGTGCCTGTCTTCTAAAAGAAGAGGGGTTTTATGTGTCTCATTTTTGTTTGCTTATTTATTTGTTTGATTGCCTATTTGGTTTTTGCATAAGAAGGTATGAAGTAGAATTGAATTTATCATCTATGTCCTCTTAATTGGCAGAAAGAGTACTTCATTTATTCACATTCATTTAATGTGAAGCTCCTCTTCAACTCTTCCCTCAATTAAGTGCTTTGCCATTCCTGTCCCTAAAACTGGACTAACCCACTATAAGGTGTCAACTAAGTATTTACATTAGTTGACCATTGTATGTCTCCCATCATAAGCGTATTTGCAATAGGGGACTTTAAACCTTAGACCAAACCTTAGACTTCCAGATGAAGCTATGAAATGAAGCTATGGTTGTAGAATGACAAGTAATATGGAAGATGTGGGGAAGAAGTTAGAGGACCACAATTAGTATCTGCAAAATTACCTCATGTGGGTGATTGACACATATGTTTGAGTTGCTTTAATCTCTAGAATTTGCTACTGCAATGCCTCATTTTTTCTACAATAAGAGAATAAAAGGAGAAAATAAGTAAATTTTCTAGTTAACTAAACAATTTTCTTTTAAACATTAAGGTGGAAATCTTTATAATTATTTCCAATTTTCTAAAGAAATGACTTGATATAGTGAAAGTATACTGGCGTGAGAAGTTCTGAATTCTTACACTCTGTCTGCCATGTATTATTAATAAAACTTTGGCAAATCATTTAACCTACTCAAGCCTCAGTTCCCCCATCTGTAAAATGGGAAAAGGAATACTCCTTTTCTTACCATATAGGTTTTCTGTAAATGAAATAATATATATCAAAATGCTTTGTAAACTAATAAACAACCAAAAAAGTAAAAGCTTCTTAATAATAAAAGATAATCCAGATAAAAATAAGGTATTATGATACTGCCAAAGATAATACAGACATATGGGTCAGTTTATCCTATACAACATGATATGCTTTTGTGACCCTTTTGTGTGCTTTTTCTAATTGTTCAGCTAAGCTCTGAACTGCCATTTCACTTCTCATTGCTTTCAGTGAGTCTGCCTCTAGGAATAAAACTTCCTCTTCCCCTGCTTCCTCTTCCACAGTACGTTTATATAGTTCTTGTGTATTTTTTATGTTTTTTTATTGCCTCAAGTCTGCTGTGAAAGATAGTATAGAGTAATGAAAAGGGAAAGAAGCTCTGAAGTCAGACAGACCTGGTTGAATCCTGGCTCTCTGTTCTTGTGCACTTTATTTAACATCCCTGAATCTATTTCCTCATTCCCAAAATGCATGTTATAAGTATTGTTATGAGAAAAAAATTGTATCATATCTACATAAGGTTTGGTACATAATATGCATTTTTAAAATCAGAGATACTCTGAAGGACTATGTAATATGTAAAGTTCTTGGGTTTCATCAAATCTCATTTGCCTTCTTAAAAGCATATTTTGTCTATTTCTACATTCTTAATTGAGGTTTTAAGACAGTTGACAACTGATATACTGCAATACTTTGATCAACAGCTTTTTTTTCATGAACCATTTCACTTTTTTCTAAATGCCACTATAGAATCTACTTTTCCTTAAGATCTACTTTTTATTGATATCCTTTACTCATCTTACAGTTCCAACAGCTTCTCTGTTTCAATTAACTTCTTTTTGTCTTAAGTAACTTTTTTTCTCTTGTGTAAAATAATATATCCCACTCGTAAACCTTCAGGACAGAGACCATATTATCTTTGTTCACAATGCTCTGAATACTATGTAAAAACAATACCACTATTAAGTAATGATTATGTATGTGAATATTATGGCTTCTATAAATTTACCCACTCTGAACTCATACCTAGAAGGTCACAGAATATTATTATATGGCACTTACATAATCCTTTATCATTTTGCAAACATCTCATAATCATTTAATGGAAGTCTTCAAACCACTAGAATAGGTTGATCTTGTCATTACTGTTGCTGAGAAGAGGAAACAAAATGAAATGATAAAAACTTGTCAGATATCACATCTCATGCTATTAGGAAAAGTAGGATGAGCACTCAGTCTCTTATTCTCTTATCTGCTGATATCCATTGAGCTAGAGTTATCTTAGCATCAGAAGAAGAAATAAATCTATTCATTTCCAAGTATCATTATTTGGAAAAGATCTGTTCAGTTTTAAAGGGTGGTTTTCTTTATTTTCAAAATAAATAAAAGGCAAATCCCAGTGATTTAGGGCGGGAAGGGAGGCAGGAAAACCTACAATCTAGGGTCAGAGAACAGGAAGGAGGTAAAATTGGTGGTGAGTGAATCCTCAGTCCATCATCACATGGGAGAAGTATTTAAAAAGCAAGGCCACTGTCTTTCCTCGTCTGAGGTTTCCTCCAGAACCCTGTAGGAGAGGAAGACATACTGCTGTGCCTTCATTTGGGGAGCAGCAGGACAAGGCAGTATCTCCTCAGCCAAAAGAACCCCTTCCTGACAGCTGTAGGGATAAATGTTTGTGCCACTAGGGCCCTCAGAAAATTATTCCCTAAAGTCACTATTGTTGTCAGTCAAAAAAACCCCCCAAAAAAAACCAAATAAACCCAAAACAGCTTCAAAGAGAAAACAATGTGGAGAGAGTAAATAAGAGTAAATAACATACAAAATTTGATGTGACCTTCCTAGCAATTTTGTGGGTTTAGGGTAAAGAGTAGAAAACACTCTGAGTTGGGATTTAGAAGTCCTGATTTTAGCTTGAGCAGTTTCACTGTCTAGCTGTGTGACATCAGACAAGTGGCTTAACCTCTCTGGACCTATGATCCTTCATATTTAAAATGAGGGGGTTGGTTAATAAGTAATGTCTAAGAGTCCTTCTAGAGATCAAAATTCCCCAATTTATAATAGTAATAATTAAGATTTTACAGTGCTTTACCATCCACAAATGGTTTCCACATACATTATCTAATTTGATTCTTGTGCCAGTTCTGAGGTAGTAATATTATGAGTATGCCCATTTTAGAGGAGAGATTCAGAAACCACAAAATGGCAGAGTTGGCACTGAACAGATGTTCCCAAGAGGAAAATACCCCTTCAGCAAAAGAAGTAGCTAATGCTAACAAGGATAAGTAACAGCAGATAATTTAGTCTGTGAGCTCTTGTTTAGGGGTGCAACAGAATTTCTAGATGCTACATTGGGACAATGATAACCCACCCTGTGGAATGGTATCTGATGATGTATTTATCAAAAAAAACTAATAAAAAGAAAATTAAAAAAAGATACAATAATTGTTACTGCACTACACCCTAATGAATTATTGTGTTCAAGGTTCCTACAAAAAAAAAGTAATATTATACTCGGCTTATGTTTTAATTGATTTATTAATATTTTATCACAGGAATGTAATTTAAGCTCCTCATGATTTAGATCTCATAAACCTTTAGCATTTTGCAAATTCAAATTCCAATTTAAAGCCAGGGTGAGCAATTAACTTTTCTATCATCTTGTCAGGGGAGAAGGTTCGTGTTTAATTTGAGACAAAGTGACAGAAATATATATACACTGTATGTATTACTCCAATTTAATTTATGAGTCAGCACCATCCACCTTCAAAATGTAGATTTAATAGAAGGGGAGGAAGAAAAGGCCGTGCTGTCATGATAGGGCTGTGATATCTGCCCTGAATTTCTTATAAAAAAAAAAAAAAAGTCCCTGGTTTGTTGAGATACCAGGCTAGATTGATTGCAGGCCTATTTCCAATTCTTTTGTTTTAAATCCAGTTACTAATTCTTTGCTCATAGAGAACACAATCTCATGGATATCATGGGGAGCTCCTACCCCCCACTTCTACCTCTGCTCCTACCCAGTTCTCGGTTTCACGTAGAGCTGCCCCTCCAGGTTTATCCTAAATCTAGGCAAGTGAGATAAACTATGGAAAATATCGCCTCCAGGTCACTTCTTCATCCCCTTTCTCATTTTCCAAAGCAATCTTTTAAATACTCTCCACCTAAAACAAGCAAGCAAACAAAAAACCTCCTCCCAACTTTATATTCTAATTTACAGCATACACGTGGCAGGTTAAAACCGTGGCACTTTCCAGTGATCCTTTACAAAATATTTAAGGACAGGATCAGAAGAAATGAGCTCAGACCACAGAAGGCAGTCAGGTGAACAGAAGGGAAGTACTTCCCTTTAGTGGCAATTAAACACGGGAACAGGGCTGCAGAGAGAGGTTAAGGAATTCTTCCTAGCTGGGTTATCCTATAATTCACCAAAGGCTCACAATGCTCTATGCTGATGAGATGAGTTACATGACATCTCCTCCCTGGTTCAATCAAAGGGAAGCAATTTACATCTCAAACCAGTTCTCTCATCAGTGGGACATAAAAACTGCAGAAAAGAGACACAGCAAATGTGCTTATTTATACAGCATCAACTCAGTTGCCACTGTTCTTTATTATTTTCCTTCACTCCCTCCTCCCTTGTATGGTGGCCATTTTTAATAGGATGCTTTAAATTCTAAAGTGAGAAAAACACAGAACTAAGAACAATTCAGGACCAAAATTAACTAAAGATTTCTCATGATTCTGACAATCACTGGTCCTTGTGGTATTAGGCCAGTCCCTTTGTTCCATTTAAAAATAAAATTGGATTCCCTCTGCACACCACAAGATGGGAATTAGAAGATGGTTAATGGAAAACTCTGGAAGGTAGCCTGGCAAATGTTTATTCACTTTCCAGGCATACAATGCTGTTCTACATAAGTGAATGCAGTGCATTTGTCAAAGAAAGGCTATGTTGAATGAGTGTGAGGTCGTCATTCATAAAACGAGCTTATTTTACTAATAGAGTCTATTAATCACAGCTTAATTATGTCAGATGTTTTGCACTTGCACACGACAGTGAAAATCGCCAAAAATGCATTTACCGCACCTGCTTAAATGCAGTCATATCCCAAAAAACTATTCCAGGGAAGGGGAAACAGCTCCTACAGACATGGCTTTTAGGCAGAATATGGGATTATGGCAGAGGGGTTTAAATACATGAGGTAAAAATGGTAATCATATTCATCAAGTACACAAAGAAGTAAAAACAAGAAGCTCTAGATAATTCTTTTTAGTGGACTCACTAAAATAACAATAACATCTTGATGAAGAGAACATGATTGTCGAAGGCTTGTCCATTTTACATTTTCTCTTTACATGGTGCAATAAAAAGGGAGCACCTGCAGTTTCTACTTGTGGGTTATTTTTTTTTCTTCTTCTGATATTAAAGGAAATCATGGGACATCGTATTTGCTTTAGGAGCTACTAGTCTAATCTCAAGTACACTCTCCCTCCCATAAAGTTACATTTGAGCTCTCTAGGAATACCTGTGCAGTGCAGAGAGGTTCTACAGCCTACAAAGTACAGTCTTTGCTTCACACGCTTTTTCTTCATTCAAACACACCAGCCCTTTATCACTTTGGACATTCAGCTAAAACAGATTTCTCTGTCATGAACAGTTTTAGACAAATTAGACCAAAATATCTTGTAATTTCCATTACTTGGTAGCATCTATTTTACATCATCTCACTATAGTTTCACTATAGTTGTGGTGCCCTAACACTTACCTAAAAAAATTCTATTAACTACCCATCATGGGTATTTGAAGTGCATTAGAAAGCCATACACTTAATTACATTGGAGGGCTGGTGTGATCTCACATGAAACATGAGCTACCTTTATTAAAAATAGAAATTGAATTTATTTAATGTGTCTTACAGTAAATCAGTCAATTTTAAACTTTCAAGACTGTATAATGAAACAAAACAATATTTGAAAAAAACAGAAAATGTCTACAGATTTTAATAGAAATATTTTACATGCTAAGAGAAGCATTCTCTTTCCCATTTCTCCCTTTTAACATTATCTCCTTCCTTTTCTTCCCTTTCCCCCCTTTTTCCCTTCCACCTCCCTCCCTCTTTTCTTTAATTTGGGGGATGTGGTGGTAAACTTTGAGTAAGGAAAAAATATTTTTGTTTCAGAATCCGTGTGCTTTTACTACTCCAAAGGCTGATCTAGAGGAAAATTTTTGGTTACTTCTTATGGCATTCTCTTTTTTTTTTCTTAAGAGTCCATAAATAGCCTTCAGGGATCAAGCTATTTCCAAATATTCCCATCATGGCCTCCAGTACTACACACTGCAGTTTGTGATGTACCCTAACAAAGGTAGTCTTTTACAAAAGACTGCAATAGCTAGTGAAGAACTATTTTTTCAATTACTTTTGTAAAGGCACAAAATAAATGACAGTGGAGTATGTACATAAATAAAGCAAAGGTTCAGACTTACTTTACAACTACAATGTCACTAATAGACATCATCCCCCCTGCTGTTCTACATATCTAGATTCAAGTCTGAGGCTTTAAACTATCTTTTACAGACAAAACAGGGTAAGGGACGAACATGTCTTTCATGTTCCAGTAACAAAGAAGGTATGGGAGAATAATTTGTTTCTACAGGTGTCTGTCACAAGAAACACCCAATATACAAAATTCTGAAGTTATGATAAATTTAGGATCTGATTATGTGTTTTACAAAATGATTTTCCATAGACCTCTAATGAGGAGATAGTAACTCCAAATACATCAAAAATTGTGGTTTAATTTTTTTTTATTTTCATAAAACGTTTTAAGAAAGATTGCTGTCATATAAGAAGTGTCAGTATTTTCAGAACAATCAGAAATTTCCAGAAACAGAACAACATTACAGATTACAACATTACAACAGACACCTCTCATACTCATGCATCTAATAAGATCAGTAAAACCAGTGGGTAGGAGGTACCTACAGGTGATTGTGAAGGCAGATGCTTTCTAAGTGGAGGGGGCTGAAAATAAAGTCATACCTACAGTGCTATGCTTTCATCTTTCTTCTTACCCTCCCAGTCACCCTGCATCTCTCACTGTGGTGCTTTAACTTTCTTGTGGCCTTCCTTCTTCAAGCACTTTTGGAGGAGTAAACGAAGTCTTATGTGAGTAGATTCAGTCCTGTGCCACTGACTGAAGGCATTTGTTCCTTTTATGGTTTTACTAAAATCAAAAGTATCATGAATATGTCTTAAAATCTAAGACTGGAAATTATATTGTAAGGATGGCTTAAAGTCCTCCAGGCCTACAGGTTGTACAAGGCAAACAAGAGTACATAATATGGGCCAGTCTCTACCTGACTCTTCAAGATTCTGAAGATTGTCAAAGTTCATAAAGTGTTCTTTTTTTTCTTGGCATACACTAGGCTAAGTATTACCTCAGGGCCTGAGGATATCTTTTTACCTATGCCTGGAATGTTCTTCCTCTAGAGCTTGGCATTTTCATTCTCTTTCTTTATTCTCATCTCTACTCAAATACCACCTTTTCAGGAGACCGACACCAACCATCAGATTAAAATGGCTCGCCACCTTCATTCTACCCTACCCTGCTTTATTTTTTTCATAGTATTTATTCTTTACTGAAATTATATATTTATTTACTTATCATGCATCTTCCCCTCTAAAATATGAGCTTTGTGAGCCAAAGACTTTCATCTTATTCCCCATAGCATCACTAGTGACCAGAACTGTGTCTAACATATGGTAGGTGTTCACTATATATTTCTCAAATAAATAAAACTTAGGGCTAAGATACTTTCTCTTAAATTTTACAATTTAAATACCATCTTCTGCTGATAGGAGAAGGTATCATACAATGACCTTTCACACTCTAGACGATGAATGAAGTCAACATGGAGGAGTCACTTTTCTAGGAAGAGTATGTTCAGACCCAGTTTGAAATCACAGCCTGTTGCTATGGGGTGTTTATTGTCTGCCATTTTAGTTAGACCACTGAATTGATGGAATTAACAAAAGACCTGACAAGACACAAGCACACACACACCAAAATAACAAACAAAAAGCCTCCAAATCCTTCTTACTCTTGGAATTGGAGTGCATCGCTACTTTACTCCATGCCAACAACAGCTAGAGAAGAGAGGCATAAATCGGGAGACCTTTGAAAGCTATTTCACTGAACCTGCCACCTGTCACGCATGCAAGAAGAGGCAATCATCCATCTATCCAGACTGGTAGGTCAAAAAGTCCTAAGTGCCATTTATTTACCTGAAACTAGTGACTCCTTGGAAATTTTTTATATCACATAATAATGAAATGACATGATCTCTGTTTTTCCTTTAGATAAACATTGAACATTTGCTTTAAGATTGCATATAACTTTTAAAATACAAACACCAATTAAATGAAGTATTTTTTGTTAGAGGAAAAAATGTCTATCATAATTTTAGTGGCAATAATAGTTCTGTACATTTCCCTTAGCAATTTTAACCTCAGATTTCTAAGCACTATGCAAACATTAATTTACTTAGTTCTGCTGTGTTCTCTATGTGAATTTGAATTTTAACATTTCTTCATTATTTTCAGATGAGAATCACATGGACAGGTCCATGACTTGCCAAGACCACCTAGCAAGGACATTAAGAAAAAAAAGAGCAAGATCTTTCCTTTTTGAAAGTGGGTGCTCAAGGAAGAGTAATGAAATAATATAAGAAAATATCTAAAATAACACCTGGTTTTTCTTACACAGTGCTTCCATTCAAATTTGTTTTGGGAAGTAAAATAAGCTGATAGCTCAGTTCAGACACTAAGGACTCTGAATAAACATCCCTGAAAATAGTAGGGTCAATCTTTAAGAATAGTAGTTAGCAATTATTGAGCATGTGCTATATGCCAGGCACTGTTCTAAGAGCTAGTGGAAATAGGGAATTGTGTCTTGTTCACTACTGTATGCCCCGAGCCTAGAACTGTGCCGGGGCCAGAGGGAATGCTGAATCAGTACTCGTAATAAATGTATGTATGAGAGAAGCATTCTTCATTCCAAATGACTAAATTGTATGAATTTTTAAACACAACCTGTTTGTAAGTTAGAAACAGCCTATATAAATGCTTACCCTTTTTTTTTTTTTTTTTTTTTTTTTTTTTGCGGTATGCGGGCCTCTCACTGTTGTGGCCTCTCCCGTTGCGGACCACAGGCTCCGGACGCGCAGGCTCAGCGGCCATGGCTCACTGGGCCAGCCGCTCTGCGGCATGCGGGATCTTCCCGGACCGGGGCACGAACTGTGTCCCCTGCATGGGCAGGTGGACTCTCAACCACTGCGCCACCAGGGAAGCCCTAAATGCTTACTCTTAAAAGTGGAGGAGAAAGGAAGAGATTGGATTTGACCTGCTGTGTAACTAAATCTAGGGTAGCAGTGAGCCTCTATACAATAGAATCCATTGATTTAACAAATATTTATTGAACACATACTATATGCCAGGCACTATAAGGGGTTCTAGGAATAAATACAAGGTCTTTTTGTTATGGAGCTTAAATTATTGTTTATGTACCTGAGAGGAGGGTAACTTTGTACATATGCAATTATGAGGCAAGAATTTTTTATAAACCAGTGGTTCCTGTTTGTTTGGATTTACCATTTTACCAACTTAATTTGCCAGTGCTTCGACAATTCAGTCTCTTTCTGTATGTCCATGAGAAAACTACAGAGAAATATAGGTGTACTGATTAATTAAAATATGTATCCATAAAGTGGGTGGTTAGCTGACAATTGCTTAGACAATCTGATCAATGTCTGAAAAGTTAATTAGGCATCAGGGTGAGTTCTGAAAGGTCTGAGTTATCTATTTTAGTTACCCGTATTGTCAATTCTCAACTTCACCTATACAAATAAACTCTAGAGCTTCATTTGGACTACATAAAATTGGACTCCAGATACAAGTCTTAATGTATAAGATCAAGAATGACGCCATTTCAATGAAAAGAAATTTAAAAGTACACAGAATATTAGAAGATAAAAAGGTCTTACAAACTCCCTACAAAGGCTGGCGATATCATCTATGGTCAACCTTTGGGTGCTAGCTCTGTCCCTATTACACAGATTCTCTCAAAACATAGTTGACCAAAGTATGGCTTGTTGGTGAGTATGCATAACTGAATTTATTTCACTCTGATAATCCACCATAGATGTTTAGTTTTTTGAAAACAATCTCATTTCTTTTGGCTTTACTTTTAGGACACAAAATCAAGCTTTTGAAAATATTTCTGCTGTAAACTGACTCTTCAGCTATGCTATGGAAGTTTCACTCTGTAAGAAAACCAAGGAAATCCAAGGCAATCTAAGTTTGATGTTTAACCATTGCTAGCAGCCCACTTAAGGTATATTTCTCCTCCAAAAATTAAGCTTTCTGAAATATATATTTTAGCCGGGAGTTCAGCAATGCTGGGAAAACACTAAACATTTGTTGGCAAAGGAAGAAAAGAAAAAATTTGGTATTGATGTATTAGATTTTTAGTATATTGAAATCAAGAACTAGATTCAAGTGACAGTTCTGCTTCAACCTGCTGGGTCTGTACATTTGAAAAACTGAAATTTGATATCTAAAAATCACTATTATATTCAGAATTACTCAACATTCCTTTTCTGTGTATACATGTTCATGTCAATGATACAACAGCCCCAGGCATTCCACTACCAATCTCCTTGCACATTTCCATTGACATTGTCTCTATCAAATTTGATCCAATAAAATTAAATGGAATGAAATAAAACAGTCTGCTTGAACCTCAGTATTTCTCATCTCTTATTATATTGTACTTCTTATCATTTCTTATTTATTTAGCTGTGGCAAAAATGTTTCCAGACTCAATTGTATTTTCCCTCTTGGTCTCCTATTTCTTAAGTATTTTTTCTTTGAGTAATGTTGTTCATCTCAATTGCCAAAAAAAGAAAAAAAAAAGAATCCTTATAATTCTATGAAAATAAAAAGGGTGTAATAATAAAGTAACTGCTATTGTATAGCAGAAAGGCCATTTCCATCTGACGTTTCCCATAAAATTTTCATCTGATTCCAATAGTTTTCACAGCTACTGCCTACTTTGAGAAGATTCCAAATTGCAGAAGGCAGATGGGTGGTAGGAAACTCAAGGAGAAACTTGGTAAGGAAGACAGATTTCTAGCTATGGCTTCAAGAGTTAAATTTTAAAATAAAGTAAGGAGTAAGTGTTGAAGAAGATACGCAATTGGCTTATGATTTATCCCCTCACTTTTAGACATGAGAGGAACCCTACATTTCTCCCCTTCATTTCCACACTCCCTTCTATCTGCACATGGATTTTATGCTTCCCCCTGAAAACTGCCTTTAATATTAAATTTAACCTGATTTCATGTGTTTATAAACATTGGGGGGGGGGGTTAAGACACACAGTATGATTTTCCTCTGGAATTCTCTTTCTACAAGCAACAGCCAGATGACAATCAACCTCTCCTTAATCTCTTGAAAAAAAAATCAGTAAGTTTCTTGTGTCCTTCATACAGGATTGCCATTTATTACAAATCGTGCTGAAAGACCTCACACACAGCAAACTGAAGCATGTGGGATTTAATCCATCACACAGAGTGATTAAGGATTGAGTCAACACTTCTAGGGCTTCTGCCCCCCAACTATGCATTTCCATGGTGCCCATTTCCATGGTGTTCAGACCTTCAAACAAACACATTTGTCTAAAAACAAATACATATGTAGGAAAACAGTTCTGAGGGCTCTCGCCTTTTCAGCTGCTTTTGGTTGACAGTTGAAAAGTCAGATACAACATTCTGAAATTCTGAGTCTTCTTGTCTTATGTACTGGAAAGGGAAATATTTGGTCCCAGGTAGTGAATCTTTCATGGCTTCTATTAAATGGGCAAGAGAGTCACAAAAGGAGGCCCTCGAGTTTTCACCCTGTAATGGCCTCCTCCTTGGTTTCCCTCCACCTCCCATCCACTGGTTTCAACTTCATTTTGAGGATACATAAAATTATTCTGAATAAAAACCATTATTTTCACACTCTCTCTCATAAAAGTTTTCTAAGAAATTTGTTTCAAAACAAGATTATCTGTAATATTAAGAATACAATAATGTTTTTCAATACTTCTCTAGATTTCATAAATCTTACCTATCCAGGGATCAAGTGGTATAACCTGAGGGCAACTGAAGAAATCTCTCCCCAACAGTCTTCCTGTGCCTGAAATTCTATCACTTAAAATTCACAGATAAAGGCAGTGTCCCTAGAAATCATTTGATTCTATGTTACCCTGAGAAGGGTACCATTTTATTTCTCTTTTAGAGATGAGGAAATGAAGGTACAGAGAAGTTAAGTAACTTGCCTAAAGTTTTTTGGTAAGGATTTGAACCCATGGAGTCTGATACCATAGTCTTAGCCTTATTATACTGATTCCCTGTAAAGTAGAGATCAGTAGAGAGGAAGGGCTAAACACATGATTTTGGAGTCAGCATAAGTTCAAATCCTACTTTTACCACTTACTGGCTGTGTGAGCTTGGCCAAGGATCTTAACCTCTGTGAGCCTTTATTTCTTTGTGTGTATAAAAAGTAGCTAGGCTTCATTGAGTAGTAAGCTATGTCCTAGTCATCAAAGCAAAATGTTTTACATGCATTAACTCATTTAATTCTCACAATAACTCAACAAGGCATGAAGTATTATCATCCCCAAATTAGAGATGAGGAAACTGAAGTTAAGTAACTTGCCTACTGTTATACTGTAAGTCGTAGAGACAGAATTTGACAAAGGGTAACCTCACTCGGGAAACCAATATGTTTAATAATTAAATTTGGTGATAATAACCAACAGTATTTACCTCACAGGGCTTTTGGCTGTATTTTGGTAAGGATTAAATGAGGTAAAGCATGTGTGATGGTTACTTGTATGTGTCAGCTTGACTGGGACACAGGGTACACAGATATTTGGTCAGACATATTCTAGGTATGTCTGTGAGGGTGTTTTTGGATGATATTAACATTGGAATCTATAGACTGAGTAAAGCAGATTGCTCTCCCTCATGTGAGTGGCCCCCATCCAATCAGTTGAATGCCTGAATAGAATAAAAAGGCAAAGCCTCCTGGGATAAATAGGGAATTCCTCCTGCCTTCCTGCCTTTGAGATGGGACATTAGTTTTTCCTGCCTTTGGACTTGAGCTGAAACACTGGCTCTTCCTGAATCTTGAACCTACCAGCCTTTGGATTAGAACTATACAATCAGCTTTCCTAGTTCTCAACTTTCAGACTGTACTGGAGCCACCCCATTAGTTCTCCTGGGTCTCCAGCTTGTCTTCAGATCTTGGGACTTGTCAGCTGTCATAATTGTGTGAGCCAATTCCTTATAATAAATGTGTATATGTGTGTGTATAGATATACAGCTAGACGGATGGATATAGATAGACAAAAATCTGTCTGTCTGCCTGTCTATCTATTTATACATCCTATTGGTTCTTTTTCTCTGGAGAGTCCTGACCAATACAGTATGTAAAGTGCCTGAAACAGTCATACAGAAATAGTCAGTAATTGTTTCTTAAATTGATTTCCCAAGAAAAGCCAACAGAAAAGAAATTACAGGAAGGCAAAGCCTCCTTCAATAATGAGAGTAAAGATAGGTTCAGAGGAGGAGGATAAATAGTCTGTAGGCACTAGGCTCTTAAGAAAGGAGGGGGCAAATTTTAAAACACAATCTGCAGCTAAGTCAGCTGATTAGTTTCTTTATGTAAAATAAGAGATGGTAGAGAAACGAGTTTGATCTGGACATCAAGAATAAAAGCTGCTCTCATCCTCCCCTATGGTGACCTGGAAGGGAATTTTGGTTTTTACCATGATGGCAAACTCAGTGGGAACAGATATGACCTTAAGAATCAACAGAAAAGGTCAGGTTTATTTAACGCCTGACTTACTGTGTACTAATTCAGGCAATCCAACTTCTACATATGCATTTTGTTCCCTGCTATAAATTATGAGGAATAAAAAGACTTCTCCATGGAATAGGTTAGGTCCCCAAGGTTTTCAGCTAAAAACATCCTGGAGATGGCAATTTCAAGTTTCCTAATGTATGTCATTTACGCTGATATCCTTGAACTACTGACTCTATTACCCCCACCCACTGTGGTTCTCACCCATGAACACTCCTCCCTGACAAATTTCCTTCTGAATATATTATTCAGTTAGGGTTAGCCAGTATCGTGACTTCAAGGAGTTCACATAGGAAGAAAAGAAATGAGCTTTCCTTTAGGTTTCAGTGAACATGTGTTACTCCAATCATCTGAGCTAAAAATCAAGGAAGCTGCAACAGCTGGGAAAGGAAGGAAAAGCAAATTTGATTTTTTAAAGAAAATAGAAAATAAAAGCAATTCTTCCAATTCCAGTGTGTGGCATCTATGCTGATTTTTCTCAAGGAAAAGTGCTTATCACCGCCAAAATCCCCAGAGTAACCACAGCTGACACACTTCTCAGCATTAGAGCACTTGGCAACTGGCAATAAAGCCTGCTCCTTTCCAAGCAGATGAGAAGCCAGGCGCTTCCCAAACAAAACCAATGTAGCTTTTCTTGATTCTTCAGCTGCCTTCATGTCTCCTGACCATAGCATTTTGTCCTGTGCAATGGAAAGCTCACGGAGCAAACCTATTTCCCCCAATGAACCAAAACCAATACAATGATTTTTTAATATTCTTCTGGCTACATTCACAGAAGAACCTACCCTCAAATGTTGCTGCTGCTGCTGTACACATTATAATTGTACAAAGGACTGAGAAATACTGTCAATAAATTAGTCCTGCTAAAGAATGTCTAAGTATGCAAAGGGATGCAAATATAGGCCCTCTACCATACACAAGATCCTTGTTTATACCAGTTGCACATGATCAATGGAAGAGGACATTCAAAACACTTTTTAATAAACGAATTGTCATCTTGCGTTAGCTTATACCAATAGAATTCTTCCAAGTATTTTTCATAATAAAATGTGTATAGATTGATTTGATTATTTTTTACTCCTATCAAAGAAAAAATAATCATGTGACTTAAGGTGTTTCCTCTTATGTGAAAGGAGGAAGCCAATTTCAAAGGCTACCATTTTCATAACAAATGCCTCCATTTATATTTTTATTAAAAAGCCTATTTCCTTATCTAAGTTCTATGTAAGTATTTCTTCTTTTCTCACATTAACTACATGTGTGAAATTCCATCAGTGCTACTACCAATATTTATTCCTGATGGCCACAGCTTTTCTAATTTTTGTGTAGCCAAATGCTTAATGTTACATAATCCAGTGGGAATTCCTTTTTTAAAAACAAAAAAATAAAATGTAAATTTATGAATTCCTTTTTTATGTCAAAAGTAAAAACAAGAGAAAGTTTCTAAAATGGACATTAGATAATGTATAAAATCTACCTTATAAAAAGTGTGTTATTTACATCAGGAAGTCTTCGTGTAGCCCTTGAAATCCCAGCCCTGTGGTGGCAACAAGTTCCCAGACACACCAATTGAAGCACATCTACGTATGTCAGTGGTTAATCTTACAGAGAAAAATTTCATGACTCAACAATTACCCTGGTTGAACTACACTTAATTCCTAAATAACAACAATGACTAACAGTATTTTATTGGATATTGTTTATTTGCTAACATTTCTTACAGGCATCTTGATTAATTGGCTATCTAATCCTCCAAAGATTATTCTAAAACATAATAATGCCTAAAATGTAGAGTTCCTTCCTCTGAAACTAAGCACAAAGTGTGTGTGTGTGACTAATATAAAATTGCTTTGCAAATCTGACCCCTAACAAGTATAAACACATGAATTAAGGTCAGCATGTAGGTGACATGCACTAGTAATTAGGCCATGTGAGGGCACTGCTGTCTGGTATGAATCATATACTGGTTAGCCATCACTCCTATACATTTATGGGGTCAAACTTAACATCAAGAACAACTGATGAACAGAGAAGAAATCACAAAAGAAGTCTAAAGAAGATTTATGAAACACTGGAACAATTTTGAGCCTCACTTCTTCACTGTGTTGTGTTGGTGATGGAGGTGGGAAGGTAGGAACAAAGCTGTGGTCCAGATTATACCTAGTTTTGATCCAAAGAAATAGTAGCCAAGCAGAAAAAGCATACTAAAAACAATTTCAATTTTTGTTCAGTTTCTCAAGAAAATACCAAAAAGAGGAAGAGAAGAATCCCCTTTCCCTGTCTTGGCCACATTGGTAATGGACAGCACCTGTGCCTCAGAATCTCTCTCTACTCTTCCTTTCACCTACCAGCCCAGACCTCTCTCCATCCCATCTATTCCCAACAAGCATTTCCCCTTCTTCCCTGTTTATTTTTCTTTTCATCTCTATTTTTTTTCCTCTTACTCTAGTGAAATTCTGGCACTTTATGAAGAGCTCTCCACCCTTTCCCCAGACATAATCACTTTTCAAGTTGTTTCCCATTCCCAAGTCCTAAGTTGCCAAAGTCCTGAAGTAAAGGCTTAATGCAGGAAAAAGCAGCTTGGGGAAAGGAAGTTGAATTAGTTCAAGATATTTTTGGTAGCAAGAGCCAGAAGGACTACAGTTGCCAGAAATGTAAACGGGACTGACTATGGAGCAAAGCTATGCTCCAGTGTGCCACTGAGCATTGAGTTCAGTGATTTATAGAGTTTATTTGAACTAATACTCATAGTCATCCTGTGAGGTGGGAACTATGAAGAAACAGAGGCTCAAAGCAGTTATGATTTGCTCAGATAAAAACTGGAAGAGCCAGCATTCAAACTCAGGACTGATTCCAAAGTCCACCCTTTATACATTCAGTATTGGCCTAAATCCAAGGAGGCTGTGTCCATAGAATTAGCCAAAAATTACTTTATTTCCTCAAAGACCAAAGCCTAAGAAAGACTTTCTATTATCCTAAGGCTCTTAGTATGGTAATAGTAGAATCAGCTAATACATTTATAGTATAATCAGCTAATACGCTTTAGCATAGCATGTTTGAGATGGAGATACCTTGGAAATCTTGTAGTCCAACCTCTTATTTTGTAAATATTGAAGATACTAAGACCAACTAGTTGAATTATATAGATGACTAAGGAGAGAAGTTCTAGGAAGAAATAAAGTACAAACTCTTTGCTCCTAAGGCTGAAGATCATGAGAAAAATACCACATCGTCTTGTGTAGGTGAGCTCTATAATGCCAGGCATTTTGTCTCTTTTTTGGCTAATTGTATCTCCATTACCTAGGACATAAATGGTACTGTTCGAATGCCTTTATCAGGAATCAAGAGTTTAGTGTACCACCAATCAATTGAATTTGCAAGGTGTCCTTTGGGTAGAACCATTAAGAAATTTTAAAAACTTATCAATAAATGATGCAATAGATTTTGATAAAGTGGTAATATGAACATTTCAACCTTATCTTCGATTCGAGGGGTGGGAAATTCAGAAGCAATGTTTCATTTATAAAACCCTGTTCCAATGAAGCTGAGCAGAAGGATGGCTTGTAATGGAATTTTCCAGCCAAGGTCTCGAAGGGCCCCCAACAGGCTTTCTCAGTTTGTGGGTGCTGTCCTCTAACAATCTATTCCTTTCCAGACACTCCTTGGAAACCAAAGATTTATGTCATTCTATTCATATTTTAAAATGAAATTGACCTTGGTTAAAGAAAAAATGAAAACTGAAAGCTTGTCTCTATTGCAGGTACCAATGCTGCCTGGACAAACACCTCATTAATACGTCTATTCTGAAAACATCACCAATGACTTTGCTTCTGCAGCATTCTTACCATTATTTGGACATTTCTAGAAATTAAGCTCACTACAGGCATTTGTGAAGATGAGTTGTGCTTAGACAGAGGACGAAAAGGTAAATAAACACTCTGTCAGGTTATAAAGGGGAAGCGGACCCTCCTTATATAAGTGACATAAATGTCCTGCTCAAATTCTAGACTAAAGGAAAAGTTATATAGACTAAAACCATTTCTTTTTAAAAATTACTATTCACTTAGTAATCCTGAAATGCTTTCTTCTCTTTGAATATATTCAAACAAGTAGGTATCAGACAATTTCATTGATAGCTTATCAAACCACAGAATAGAACAGGAAGACTGAATAAAAGGGTTTTCCTAAGGGAGCTCCACGGTCATTGTTCTATAAAAACATATGAACATATTACTATAAACTCATCTTCACAGGAAGTCACCCAGCTTAATAAGCACAGACCTACAAGTTAATATTAAAATTCACTTTGATTTCCACAGCAACAAAGCTGATCCAACTAGGAGCTATTACATAAAACCCTTATTGTCATATTCGTCATCACCACTCTCAATAGAGACCATTGCCAGCAAGAAACCCTCAGTTCACCTCAGGAAATATGCTACACAGACAGCCACCCCAATAACAATACAGCGGTGAGATGGCCCTGTTTATTTTATCAGAATGGCACTCCCTTAATTTTTCAGTTCTCTTTATTGATGTCCTCTTTCATGTACAGGTCTATTAGATTCTACTTCCTCTACTGTCTTCCCAGGAATTGGTGCTTGCCAACTACAATAAGTTGTTTTGACAACTTGTCTAGCTATACAATACTCTGTTTCTTTCCCTCTGCAGTCTTTTTGGCCTCAAATGAGTGCCTTCAAAATATAGCAGAGACTATCTAACCAAACTATGCAACAGGGGGAAAAAACAGCTTTCTATGAGTAAGCACCATCCTGCCAAAACCACAATCTTTCCTGTGCTCATAGTTATCTTTCTTTTTCTCTTTATTTCTGTGGATAAATTCCCCTTGCTATCTTGTCTACTCCTGTCTTAATAAGGAGTGACTGCCGTGACTACCCCCATCTAGCTTACGCCATTCACCGCCAGCACCTCTGCTCTCCTCGTGTGCTTCAAGAAGAACTGATTAGCACTTTGCATAATTAACCTGATTAGCACTGTGCATAATCAAACTGATTAGCACTTTGCATAATTAAAAAGAAATAATAATAATAACAATAATAAGCACTAAGTAATATCAAAAGCTGTTAGTCCCACAGCCCTTTGGTTACCTCCAAGATGAGTTCAGTGCAGCATATTTTGCACCTTCACGTTGAAATCTTTTCTTTAACTCAAAAGTCAAGAAAATAAATCAAAATGCTTTCAATCCATAGACCCATTATTATTTTTCCTATCCCTATCAGTTACCAAAATAATCAGTTCTTGTCCATGCATTCCCCCCTCAGTTTTAGTCTTGCATATTTTACTCATGCCAAAATGGAGAAAATGTGGATATAAAACCAAATCAATGAAAAATATTTGGAACAAAATTGGAACCAAGATGTATGCTGATTCTCTAGCTATATAATTCTCCCATACACTGTTTCTCAGTAATAATGAGGTATACAAAAAGAACTGGACAATCTGTCAGGAAAAATCTGGCTCTGACACCTACTGTGTGACCTTGGCTAAGTCATTTAACTTCTCAGAACTTCAGTTTCTTCACTTGTAAAATGGAAATAATAATGCCAGTTCTATAACCTTAAGTGTTGTTATGAAAATAAAATAAGACTAATTCAGAAAGATACTTTGCAAACTATAAGGTATAAGACATACATGAGATATTCCATTCTGTCCCTAAACCTCTTATCCCCTAAATTTTATTTAATACCATGGAAACATTACACATATTTTATTTTTACCATGGAAACCTTACACATTATGAATAATAAAATTTTTTATTTCTAATACCTTAGAATTAAAAAGTTATAAAGTCTTTTGCATACTTTATCTTATTTCCTATTTAATGGCTAAATGTGATTAAATTTTGGCTTGGAGTTATAATTTAACTTTAGTCATTATTGTATCCATCACAGGCCTCATTTGTGTTTCCACAGAGGTTAAAATCAAGCTGTTGCTGCAAATTCATAAGAGAATAGAAGAAAATCTAGTATATCTCTATTAGCTTGGGACTGCAACTTAGAGAATTCTGCAACTCTGCTTTTCTCCACCCCACCATAGACAATCGTCTGCTCCTCATGACTTCCAAGTCTTATTACTTCAGTTCCACCTTCCTCCAAGAAACCAACCCAGACCCTCTTTAATCAGAATTTCTCTCTTTCTCTTTCATGCTCTCGTAATATTTTATCTGTAACTCTACTTCGTACAATTTGCTATGTATTAAGTATGTGTACGGTTGATTCCTCTAGAAACCAGGAGCTTCTAGAAAGAAACTGCTCTGCTTACTTATCTTTGCCCCCAAAATAGCTGCCACAAGAAGTGATGCACGTGGTAAGCACTCAACACATTTGTTACTTGAGAAAACTGGACAGCAAAGTATTTTTTTTTCACCACACACTTATCATACAACTGCTATATGTGAACCTGAGGAATTGCTTCACTAACTGTTTTCTGGAGACTACAAAGGTATTGACATATCCATAACCACCTTATTGACTATTAGTGTATGTGATATTATGTTTCATTTATTTATCAACTCAATCATTCACTTAGTTATTCAAAAATAAATGTGAGTGCTTACCAAGTGCTAGGCATTATGCTAAACATTTAATATAGCATTGATGAAATTCAAAAGGAACTGTGGGCTCCTCTCAAGAAGCTTATAGTATACATCACTTTTAAGGAGCCTGTGGCAGTCTTTAAGAGGCTGGGGTGGAGAAGTATGGAAGGGGAACCTTAAAGTAGCCCAGATGATCAATTGCAAGGTACCCACCATGGAGCCACTAAGCTCCTATTGATCTAAAGGAAAGGAACCCAAATAAACAGTATTTCTGGGCCAATCACCCATTTTACAATTCATTTAATTCAAGAAAGAAAATGCTGCTGTGGAGATTATTCAAGTCCAAATGTTCCTGGTGAAGGTGCTTCCAGTAATTCTGGGAAAGAAGCCAATCCTCTAGTTTTATATGTAAATATTTTAAAAACACACACACATATATAAGCACAAAGGAAAGGTCAGGAAGACGTAAGTCTTTTAAAATCTATTTTAATTTTTTTTTCTATAACTGTCCACAAGTTTGGGCTTTTTGTAGACTTACATTTTCTTTTACACAATACACCTGCTTTTTTTTTTTTCTAAACTAAATATTTCTTCCACCTAATGACTCTCTTTATTAGACAGCATCTAATTTGCATACATTTACATACAATTTAACTGCCAGCTTGTGAGAACAAAGAAGTGGCTCTGTATTGTACTGAAGGACAATAATCAGTAAAGGAAGGTATAAAAACCAACCAGCTCGGGAGACTGTGTAAGCTCTTTGTTTCAGATATCTCAGGCTCTTTAAAAAAAAAAACATACCAGTTAGAAGGGGCAAAAATTATTTCATCAAACAATGAAAGAAAGATACAGCACTACTTTGTTTAACTACCCATTTCCTCCCCAGCTTGGTTACTACAATTCAGGGGTTCAAGTTCCCTGAATATACTATAATTTCCTTTATTAGATTTGATGGATTCAATCCCTTCACATATTTTTGTTTCTGAGTCTTATACCTAAAACAACCTGGGATTCCACTGTGATAAAGCTCTGTTCTGATGCTAATTTGTGCTGCCACTCTCCTTGTTCCCCAGCAAACAGGGGAGAATATGGCATACTGTTCTCCAGTGAACAATACATACCCTTACCCTTAGCAAGTTAACAGATTCAACTGAGACTTCAGGCTTTTATGTTATGAACCAGCTCTTTAAAAGAGGTTTTTGTTTTTTTTTCAGTGTCCACTGAGGAGTAGATGAGAAAGGAGGTCTTGAACACAGGGAGGGAGTATACGCTGGTGAAAGAGAAATTAGAGGTAAAAGAGTATTTGAGTCAACTGTTTCTCCACTTAGCGATGTTTTCCCTTTGTAAGTCTCCAAACTTCTCATTTGAAAGTGAATTCACATACTCTGTGACACAGGCTAAGTCACAAGTCACCTTGGCTCTACTATGAGCCTCTCATCCTTGATGCATAGAGAGGGAGATTAGGGGAAGCAATCTTGAAGAGTCTGGTCAGGTGTTCTGTAAATACTAACTATTGAAAACACAAGAAATAAGTAATAAAACTGGTCACAGTCAACTGAATTTAAACACTAGAGGGATTCAAGTCTTTGAAATCCCATGTGTAAAATATCACAAAAATAAAATATGATATACAAAAATACTTCAAACTTGTAACAAGTGATGCAAATATAAAGCACGATATAGGGCAAACTGAAAATCATAAAGCCACATATGAACTGGCCCCATAGGCTTGATGGAAATATCATTTGTGACTGGGTGCTGAAAGTGGTCATATGAGATGGCACTTCTTTGGAAATAACATTTAATATCATTAATTTGGCCTGTTTTCTGCAACTGATAATGCAGATTTACAATTTTAATGACCAAAAGAGGTGTGAACTTGTCAGTGATAAGTGAAGAAATTCTACCACTCTGTGGGGTTGCAGAATGCCTACATGATTTGGAACCTTCAGCAGTCCAACAGATTGCACAATCTCTACCAGCAATCTTGAAGCATGTCTGATTTTCCACCTGGTGAGAAGAAGCCTGAGTTAAAGACTTGTATTAATGCTGGAGTGCTGGCATAGACCACGTCTGCCAACTTCTTAACCCATAAGCAATTATGCAAAATGATAAAAAATATCACTTAAAAGAAATGTTTAGACACTGTCCTTTTAAAAACCTTAGGTACTGACTAGATTTTAGTCACTAGAACAAGTAGGCAGGAAGGTGTTGACACCCTGAAAACCACGGCTTACTTCTAAAAACGTCCTTAAACTCCAGGGAACCTGGCTCCGTCTTCTAAACTCCTTACTCCACGAGGGAATGAGACAGTCACCTCACGCGTGATCATCAGTAAGTTTTATTGTCCTTTCAGAGATTATAAGTTTCACTTGAAAGTTCTATTTCTGAGGCTCATTGGATCTCTCTAGTTAATATAAATTTGAGGTAGTACTTATTTTCATGTCATGGAATATTATCTGCTGGTACCCAGCATCAGACCTATTTTCTACACTTTAACGTATTAAATTCTGCCTTGTTTGTTTGTAAAGCATCTCTTAATACTAACTCAGCCAATGTCACCTGTGCTGGAGGTGGTTAAGATCCACCTCCCCAAAGCATGTTACCACGGTGACAAAGTAGTGACCTAATTTGCACACACCTGCTGGGTTAATTGGGCCAAAATGAAAGATGATGTATATGCTCAAAATCCAAAACTGATTTTTTTCCTCAAAATTAAACATTTGATTTTTTTTAAATTAGCAGTTTCTAAAGCTCAGTAAGGTACTCCAGGTGTGCATTTGCCAGTTAATATACCCTGAATGTTTCATGACACTTGAGGAGCAAAATATATTGAGTAATGATTACAAATCTTTTATGTATTTTCTGTGTGCAATCATTATTATGAGTAAGTGGTCTCAATCACTGTGCCTAAGGGTCGGACCACTGCCTCAAAGCAAATAGGGACATCAGAACTGTGGCAAGTTAACATGCAGAGTCTGAGCCACCTCTAAAAGTGCAAGTTTGCTTTGGAGAAAGCTGCTCTCCATAGCCTGCAGCAGCCTGCAACACCTCCTCGACAAAAAAGGCTCTTACCTCTGCTTTACCTCTTCCCACCTCTTTGTACTCATCCTTCCCAGACCACTGAATAGCTTTTCTTTGAGCCATATAAAGTTATATACCAAGAACTGATAGGATACGAGCAAACAGACACTCCATGAGACTGCTGGTAAAGTCACAGCAATGCATAAGTGGTATAGCTAGATGCATGAAAAGCTTGAAAAATGTGTGTATCTTTGACTCAGCTGTTCTACTTGTAATAACTTGTCCTAAGGACATAATCAGAGATGTTCATAAGAATGTGCACACAATGATATTAATCAATACGTTATTTGTAATAGACAAAAACTGGAAGCAACTTACATGTCCAAGAACAAGAGATTGGCTAAGTTATTTTAACACATCCTTTGTATGGGATATTATATAATCAATACGTTATTTGTAATAGACAAAAACTGGAAGCAACTTACATGTCCAAGAACAAGAGATTGGCTAAGTTATTTTAACACATCCTTTGTATGGGATACTATATAATCAATAAAAAAAATCATGCCAGAGAAAAATTACTTATTAACAGAAACAAATGTTCATAACATATAGCTAGTTGAAAAATCAGAATCCACAATCATGCAAAGAGTATAATCTTATGTATTTTGCATGCATACATAACATACACACATCAAAATGTTAATAATGATTTTTTTCTAAGTGGTAATAATAACATCAAGGGTGGTTTTATTGTTTTCTTTCTGCCTTTTTGTGTTTTCCAAATAGTTTTACTATGATGGTGTGTTACTTTTATAATAGAAAAAATGAATATTCTATTAAAAATAAAGTGAAGGATAGGAAAAAGCTAAATTGCATTTCTCGATTCCTCTCCCTCACTTAGATTCACATTTCATCTGTCCTTACTTCTCTCCCAGTCAATTCCAGTCATAAATATAATAGATGCTAAACTGAATAATGTTCTTTTACTGGTAAATATTCAACTTCCTAATTGAATGGCTACTTTACTTATTTACAAACCTTACAAAGATGTCAGCTAACAGAACTCTTAGAGTCTCCAGGCTGCTTTTCAAGCTTAGAAAAACCATACAAAGTAATTGCCTTTTAGTAATGATGATGACTTGAAGTGAACTTTTCAAGGAACTTTTCATCACCTGGCTACTGCGTCCTGCTTAAATTAGAACGTTCACATTTTTATTTTATTTGTACAGTTATAGGTCTTACTGATAAGTAAGTGCTTTTCTTAAGTAAGTAAAATTAACGTTGCCATATGAACTGAAATTGTGTTAAAGGTATCTCGCTAGGGGTTTGATTTATTCTATGATGCTTTCACTGATTTAATCATTGCTTAGATTATCAAAATATAATAATTTATTCTCATAAGTAAAAAAGTTTCTTGGGATTTTCCTATGTCATAAACAATAAACATCAGTGATTGATAAATAAAGAAAAATATGTCAATTTTGACATTTCAGTTCTCATTCTACCAGTTTTTTTTTTATGTTAGTGCTGATCTCTGCCTTCCTAAGGAACTCAAGGGACAAAAAAAAAGTCTGTTTTTTCAAGTGATAAAATAAAAATTGTTTAATAAATTTCCCCAAAATGTGTTAATAATTTAATATATATATATATAGTGTACAAAAATAAAATTTCATTGAATTAAACCTATAAATATTCAAAAAGACTAAATCACAAACGTACTAGAAGAAAATATGGGTAATTTGTATTGAATAGTCTACATTATAAAGGAAATAATTGATAAATGCAGCTACATAAAAAAACATAACAAAAGTCAAAAAGCAAATTAAAAACTGAGAAATATTTTAAAACATATTACAAAAAAGTGTTATTTTCCATATACAAAGAGGTTATACAAATCAATCAATCAATAGAAGACAAAAAAAAAAAAAACCTATAGCAAAAATGGAAAGTATTTAACAGCCACTCACGGAAAAAGAAATACAAATAGCAAAATTTTAAAATGGTGTTTCGTCCAACTCATAAATAAATAAATGCAAATCAATGCAGTGATTAAATATCATTTTCACTTTTCAAACTAGAACAAAAATTTGTTAAAGCCACGTATTGGTAAGGCTTAAGAAAGTAGGTATTCTCATACACAGTTGTTAGAAGTATATATTAGTACAATGTTTTTAAAGGAAGATTTTTAAAAGCTATCAAAATTTTAATTATCCAAGTATACGTAGGAAATTATACTATGTCTACATTAGAATAAACACAAGATATACTTAGAAGGCTGTTTATTGTAATAGTTTTTGAAGAGGGAAGAAATTGAAAATAACCAAGTGTCCATAATTAGACCATGGTTAAATACATTTTGTTACACTCATAAAATGGAAATATTAGGAAGCTATAAAAAAGAAGATGATATAGCATAATATATTACAGTATAAATTCTATAAAATCTCTAAGACATAGTATTAAAAAGAAAACAAAATACAAAGAGAACTTGAATGGTGTGATTTCTACTCATTTTAAAATGTAGGTATATAGGTATATTTTTGTACATGTACACTTGAAACTGTCTATCTCTAGTAATAGTACTATAAGTTGGTAAAAACATACTTTTCATTTTACATCTTTGCGTACCATTTTATTTTTAGAAATTTTCACTATGTGCATGTATTTTAAAAATAAAAATAGCAAAAACAAATTGTGGTAGATGGTGAAAAGTGAAGTAAAAATGGTGAAAATGGAAGTAAAGAGTACTGCATTGCTGAGTTCTTCACTCTGCACTTGTCTAGTCCTATTCAACTTCACTATGTTTCCATTTCAGCATATGTAAAATAATTGAATTATACTAAAAAGATAACGCAAATTTTCTTATAGTTCTAACAGTTTATACTTTTAGATCTTAATAATCCAATATAGAACAGCGGAAAAAATATGTTTGAGATTTAAATATCTATTTTGAGCATCTGTAGCTGCTACAGTGAACAAATCTCTATTTGGTACTTTGTAGACAGACTGTAGTCATGTCTTTATGACAATAGAAAACAATGTATTATGATGAAAATCTTGATAAGCTGAAAAAACTAAACATTATCTTAAATACTACACTCATGGTACAAGTAGTGCTTCTAGGTCTTCACAGTTTAGTTCTGCACAGGTGTTGAAACATGCCAAACAAGACTGATCAGAAATATATTTCTTATATAATTCATTGCCAACTTTTAGTATGGGCCCTGGAGTTTTCTTGAACCTATTCTTGATATATGCTGTCAAATATACACCTTGAGTAGAACAAAAGGTCAAAATTGGTTTATAATTCAGATATATTTTATAACAAACACTCTTTAACACTTTGCGATATTCTATAACATTATAGTGCATGCTTACAAGTTATAAAAAGTACTCTGTATCTTTTTAATTTGTGATATTTGAAGCTTCAGTATGATAATGGCCTTCTTCCATTGTGGCTTAATATTCTTGACAGTTGGATAGTTGTTTTTAAAAGCCAAATATCTCAGTCATGGTTGGATGACAAATTGTATGGTTACCTAAGTTACATAGTGAAAATTGTGCACTGTAGTATTTCTGAGAAAGACAGCAGTTTTTGCCTTCATTTTTGGTTTCCATTATTGTGATAAGAACAGAATTATGGGAATTTCTGTGATAATACTCAATGGTATAACTGTTAATAGTGTTGTGTTATCAATCATACCACAGTTTGGTTTACAAATAAGAATGCAGATAAAGCCTAGCAAAAATTATATTCAGAGATTTTTAGTTTCTCTACTCAGAAAAAAAATTTAAACCCTTTCTTCTAAAAACCATTTCTGAAAATGTTATTTGGCTCTATTTTTCAACTGTTCACAATAGCGTGTGTACTTCCTTGTGCATTTTTTTCATATGGTATCGTCCTGAGTCTTGGTAATACTGTCATCTGTTATAGCAGCAAGCAATGGGAAAATAATAATGCCGTGAGTACAATGTTGATTAGACACTTAAAATCGGGAAAATTCAATCAAATCTCATCGGTTTCAATAATTGACCACCACACATCCTTGTCTAGTTATGGATAAACAATTTAATTTTGAATGAAGTATTTGGAGAAACTTCTGCTTGAGAATGAAAGTAGAGATGAGAAGAACAGATTTCTTGTGTTCAATTCAAATGGAAAGATAACTACATATTCCTAAAAAGTTCTATGTTAAATCTTGACCTTGTATGAGACTATTAAAAAAAATTAAATCTAAGGAAATTCTGTTTGACCTTCCATTTTCATTTAAAGCCTTGGTATACAGAAAAAGGAGAAAAGGAATGATATTACTCCTAGAAAAGATGATTTGCCAAAGGGAGAAATGATTGTTCAAGAATTCCTGTGGCTCCTCTACCAATCTTTGGCATCAAAGTGGGCAATGGAATTGATAAGGGCAGCTAAGAGTAACAATAAATCCAGTCCCTCTCTTTGTGGCCTAACTAACTTTGGCTTTCACAAATAAGAAGTCTGTAAAATTTTAGGAAGATATAATTAAGCTTCCTTAATCCATCCCTGAATGCTTATTTTTGCTATGTTTACTATCAGGATGAAGAGGAGGGTCAACTGGATGCCCTTGAAGCAGACCTCCTAATTGTACATTGTTAATAGCTAACGGACAGGACATGCATCCCCTTACTTCCCTACTCTAATACACACACACCTTGGGGGCACAACCTGTAAGAATATAGAGATAAAACTTCTTATACTCCATATCTTTCCTTGGCTGGCTCCTTCATATTTTTCCACTCTTAGTTCAAGAATTATTTCCACAGATAGTCCACCAATGACCACTCTCCACCCCCCTGAGACAATCCTACTTTTTCTGCTGCACTTTCTGAATAGCCTACACCACTTTCTAAACATATCTAAACATATCTTATTCATGTATTTGTTAATTTGTTTATTGTCTCCTCCCATACACACACACTACCACCCTACTGCCATGTTAACTCCATGAGTTACAGTATCTTAGTCTTGCTGTTCAGAGCTGTATCTCCAGTGTCTGGAACTAGGTCTGACTTTCACCACAGTGTACGAGTGATCCATACCGGAGAGTAATCTGCAATTTAGCAAAAGGATACTTTCTTCTCTTTGGTTCATATAGCAACAGGAACAAGACAAATCAGAATAGGTTAATTCAAATTAATATATTTTGGTTGCAAATCATAATTTTGTAAATCAAAATCATTTTCACATTTAACTGTATTACTATTTCAGAGATTATTTAATTTTCATTTATTTATTTCATTTATTTAATTTCTATTTCTATTTTATTTTTTTGGCAGGGATATCTAATACCTACTTCTAATTTCTTCTGTCCTATGAGCATACGATTATATTATCCAGAACAGAAGTGCACCAGACAAGCTCCAACTTATACGAATTGTTCAGTAGATAAGACAGGTCATAATTCATATAATTACTAATTATCTATTTTTAAAATTCAAATTGTTTGCTTACTGAGTATTCGTAAAGAAAGACACACCTGTAATATCCCACAATCATGAGGTGGAAAGTACCAACAAATGTTTCTAATTCTATTCCAATTCTTTTTGGACTGTCTTTACTCTCCACTGCCTCTATTTACTGTCACCCTAATAATACTCCTTACTTACATTTTTCAACATAAAAACATTTCAAGACTTTCGGAATCAACTTGGGAGAAGTAGAATGAATGCAGGTATTTTACTTGAATAGGGCTGAGCTTAAATTCTGTCTCAGCCACTTACCGGCTCTATGAAGTTAGAAGTTAACTTCTCTGAGCTGAGTCTTGCTTTCTCAGTCTGGTCCTGGATACTCATGACTTCCAGTTACCACTTAATGCAGGTGTATTTTTATATACAGCCAGATTCATAACTGTCTAATAAAGACCTTGCCTATGCTAAATATAAAGATTATCACATGGTTTCAACAAACTATTGTTTAGCACAATGCTTTTGTCACTCTATGACACTAAATTTCAGGTGCATACTTGGCTTATAATATCTGGAGATCATTATGAAAAAATTATGTAACTCATAATTTAGGTCATGAGTAAAGTTATTTGAAAATACCATGGACTATAAAAGTACATTTTGTATCTCAACACACATGGATTCACAGAAAAGTTGTATGATATAAAAGTCAGTTTTTAATTTTGCACTGCATCTGTGGAGTAACTGTAACCCTGCTGATTACCTGTTCTATGCCTAAATTCAGCATCTATAATGAAAAGGAAGTTTCAGTAGTTTAAGAATATGAAAGAAAATGACTCATAATTCAACTACATCCATAAAAAATGCCAAGGTTTTAAGGCAGCAAGTGTTCTACAAATGCTGAACAGATAAACTTTGTCAACTACAGAGGAGAGAAAGGATTAATGTGTGAGTGTGTAAATAAGCCTTCCATAGTTATTTACTACAGAAACTTTAGGTTACATTCTATAGTATGTTGAATACGTCCTCCAAATTTTCATGTCTACCTACCTGGGACCTCAGAATCTGATATTATTGGGAAATTGGGTCTTTGCAGATATAACTAGTTAAAGATCTTGAGATGAAATCATCTTAGATTTAAGGTGAGCCCCAAATCCTTACAAGGACACCTTATAA
Organism: Hyperoodon ampullatus; assembly: GCF_949752795.1. Lineage (NCBI taxonomy): Eukaryota > Metazoa > Chordata > Mammalia > Artiodactyla > Ziphiidae > Hyperoodon > Hyperoodon ampullatus. The sequence continues at coordinate 85,571,494 of NC_136918.1, read as the reverse complement.
GGACACTTATAAGGTGTCCTTATAAGAAGAGGAGAGAACAGAGACACACACAGAAGGGGAGGCCATGTGAAGATGGAAGCAGAGTTTGAAGTTATGTTGACAAAAGCCAAGGGACACTGGGGGCCACCAAACACTGGAAGAGGCAAGAAAAATTCTCACCTAGGGTCTTCAGAGGAATTGTGGCCCTGCTGTACCTTGATTTTGGACTTCTGGCCTTCATAACTGTGAGAGGACAAATTTCTCTTGTTTAAAGCCATTCATTTTGTAGCAATTTGTCACAGCAGCCCTAGGAAGCTAATACACTTTCTCTGTGCTTTCCAGGTCTAAAACAGTAAAAGAGGGTTCAGCAGTTTCGTAAGTGTAAATGGTGACCTTGAAGCCCCTAGTTGACAGGAGCATCCAAGGACAAAGAGAGATCAATGAGAAAACTTAGAGGGAGGTTATAATGATGCTTGCTAGCAGTAGTAAGCCAACATTTAAAAGTGATAAACTGTCTTCTACTTGGAGTTGTTCCCTCTTAAATCCCATAAATAGATGCCATCTAAAAGTGATATAACCTCTTCTAATCCCTTACTTTCAAGAAAGCCAGAAACTGGTCTTAAACAGATGTTAGTCATTTTTTTAAATTATGAGATTTATATTTTTAAAAGTCTCAAGTACCATATTGACATAATTAATAAATATTTTATGATAATACATGATCAATAGCAAAGGTATCCTTGAAATCACTTAATTGGACATGATTTAAATCAGTCATCAAATGAAAAGTTATTTATGTTTTTGAAGAACTGCATGCAGAAAGTAAATATACCTATTTTTGATCAATGGGAAGTTAAATATAGTATCGAATGACAAATTTACAGGGGAAAGATCAATTTTCTTATAGCCGAGGGTATATTCTATTATGACATTGGCAAAGACTCTAATAAGTATACATTGCTTTGCTTGAGGCATCAGACCAGCATGACTGTGTTTGAAATATGTTTGAAATATCTCATAATATCAAAAATTAACCATTTCTTAAAGTAATATTGGACTCAGTTACCCTATTTACTACATAAAACTAACACATTATAAAAGCAACATTTTTAGTTAACTTTCAGCTTACCTACTTTTTTCTGTACATATCACTATACATCTATACTTACTTAAATCTCAAAATTCGGAAGACTGTAACTCATTTACATGTTTTTATCTTAAAAAGACATGATGTTTAGTACAATCCTGTTTTGATGTTCTTAACAAAAAATGAGAATAGTAAATAATGTGAAAAGTGAAAATACTTTAAAGAAAATATATTTTGAGAGATGAAAGCTTTATGCACACATTTTTACCCTAAAAATACAGGAATGCACACACTTAGAAAATTAGAAATTATTTTGATAAATTCCCTTAAAGACCCTCAAAATCATAAGGATGATACAAGCATTCATCATTAAACATTACATGTTCAAAGAAGGAACTGTTGAAGGGATTATCTTTCTAGGAAATAGCAAACATCAATTATTATTTTTTTCTTTTTTTTAACCTAAGAGATGTGTACTAATCACTAACTATTAGTAAACTAAATGTTTCTGCAGTTAATATATATTAGTTAGCCAATCTTCTGATCAACCTTCTAGTCACCAAATATCCTAAAGGTAGAAATAAATGGTTCTTACAACTCAGAGATGAGCCTATTTATATTTGAATTGTTTTAGGAGGTGTTGGTCTCCCAAGACTTTATAAGTTCAGTAAGATGTAGATGATTATGGTTTTCACGTAATCAAGTGGAGAATGAATATAGTTATGTCAATAGCTAGAATGCTTTGCATTGAATAAATGAATGAATAAAACAAAATGTGATGTTTAAAATGAATCGGTATAAAACAGTTACTTTATAAATTATTAATATTAAATCATTGTTACAGATGAAAGAAAATTGTTATTGAGAAGCAAATGATTCCACAGTATTAGTAATGACTAGGTTATAGAGTATTTTTAAAATTCTTGTTTCTTTTTAGGTAAGTGTAATGTTCTATTCAAAGTGCACAATAAATCTGTGAATAAATCCTATGTTTCATGTTATTTCAAGGCCTAGCTCAAGTCCTGTGTTTTACTTGCAGCTCACTGAGCTCTTATTTCCACTGAATATCTTTAGTATTTACTTAATGACTTGTTCAGCAATGACAAATGGGTTTCATCTTAAATCAACTGCCATCAATTTGTAATGGTTAGCTAAAGTGTCATCTTCAGGAGAATTCTTAGATGAAGTTCTGGTTTAGTGGCAGAGAGAACCATGATGGATTAGTGAGGTCCTTCATGGGCAATGAAGGGGAGTAGGGGGACATTGGGTCTAGAGCCTTCATTTGACAGCAAGAGTGCTGATATTTTTACTTTTATAGGATTTATTTTTCACCAAATCCAGGTCTAGAGCATGAATTTAATACTGAGAGTGTCTTACTTTAATTTATATCATGTCCCTTCAAGTATACTATAAGATTCTTATAGTCAAAGACCATATATAGTTTTTTTTTTATGTCCATAGCATCCAGTCATGCCTTGCAAAATCTGCTGATGATGACAAAATGACTTTTTTTAGAATTCACTCTTATTACTATTATTCATCAACTCAATAATCTCAAAAGATTATCAACATTAAACCATTTTAAAGAAACTTTACTACATAAACTGTGGATTTTATGTGTTGTCTTTATCATCTCCAGGTTCAAATTAAACATCAGTAGATTGGTAATATTTGAGAATGAAATATATGCCTGCCAAATAATATGTTGTTCCAATAATGGAACAAACAGAAGATAAAGAAAATAAGCATTTTAAAAGTGGATTTAAGCCTTTTAAAATAATTCTAAATATATATATATTTAAAATATGTTTTATGTATTTGGTAGGTCCTAGAATTTTTATCCCTTTTTTAATAGCCTGCATCTTTTTGCACCTAGTAAGTGTTGAAGAAATCCATGTCAATTAGTTTAGAGTTACATTAGAGAAATAGTTCCATTTTATATTCCCTCCTGCTAAGCAAATGTTATTTATCATATTCCATAACAGCTCACTGTTTGTTATACATTAACTGCTCATTCTCTGTGCCAATAAGACTGTGCTGGAACGGCAAATGAATTTGGTACGTTCATTTAAATGATTCTGCAAACCACAGGCTACCCAGTTGTCTAATGATAAGAGAGCCCCAAAGCCACCTGATCACCATTATACTCCCTTATATTTTTGGACTAGCATGGTCAATACTGTCAGGATCTCAACACTGAGAAGAATGAGAAGGAAAAGTTTACCTCAGACATAATCATGAAAAGGGGCTTTATTAAATCAGGCACCAATGGTGATATGGCTAGACTGGAAGGAGAATGGAATATAGGATTTGAAGTGCTTTATCTGCTCCAAGACCAATGCTGGTTTTGGCACTTCTTTCACTCTAGTGAGTTGCAAAAAAACAAGCAGGTGCTAGCAATCTGAGAGACCACATGCCAGCTACAGCTGCTTCAAACTGATTCAATTACATCTGCCTGAATAGTCCCAGGACATCAAACCAGTTGAAGAGATCCGTAGGTTGCAAGGAGACCTAGTCTATCCTGAGACAACCACCTGCAAAGCTCCACATTTGGATAAAAGTGATCATTCTATCGCCAGGCACAGGAAAAAAGACCGGAGTGGGAAGGAGGGGGAATGTGATTTTAATTCACTTTAAAATTAAAAATTGGTTACAGAGAGAATAAAAGGTCTCTTTGAATTTTCATGTCTAAAATCTGAGAGTAGCTGAGGTCTTAAGGATACTTTGAAACAGCCTGATTTTGTAATAACATTTCCCAAATCATTGGGTACAGCACATTTACAGAACATGCTCTTGGGATCCGGACTTCGCTCCAAACCTTGTTTGTACAAAAAGGGGCCAAGCAGCTGGGAAATTCTGGAGTGGAGTGTGTCCTCATTAGTTTCCATCTGCCACCAGAACTCAGCTCATGGCAAGTTTGGCTAAGTCCTGGTGTACTCAGGTCCAAATGTGGGTCAGTTTTAATTACACTATACAGAATCCAGTGTGCAGTTTTTAAATCCTTATTATACAGCACAGAGGAATGGGCAGCTCTCCAGCTAATCAATTTTTTAAAAGTACATATATAAAAATTTTAAACCAGGCTAGACAGACAGTGGATGGAAAAAAGTCTTATAAATGAGTACAAGGGTTATTAAGAGAATTATTAGTGAAATTGGGTCATGAGCAAGTCTGCTTTAAAACATCAAAGTGAGAACAAACTGTTCCAATGGTATGACAGAAAACTTAAAATAAGGTGCACAATGCTCCTTGCTCCTCAGTGTGAATGAGTAACAAGGCTGTGGCCAGTTTATAGTAAATACCTATGGCAGCATTGGCTTTCATGTAAGCAGAGATATTTCTTATTTTATTATTCTTTACACTTACCCCCTTTCAAGGAATAACTCATGGCAGGGACTGTAAAAAAGGAAAAAAAAAAATCACAAACTACCTGTTAAGACTGAAAACAAAGATGAAGGAGAGGAGCGAGAGAAAGAGAAGGAGAGCAGAGTACACACGTGTTGAGAAGCAGACTCTGAGCATGACTTGGCTCTCAATGCCATCCACACAAACTGGGGCCAGAATCAACCCATGCAGTTCATGTTCAGAATCCATCCTGTCCGAAAGCTTCATCAGGTGCAGAAGAGCTAAAACACTAAGCCTTCAACGACAAGTGTCAGAAAAAAATTCAGGAGTGAAGATGTAGGCAGTCAATGTTGGGCATTTATACGATAGAATAATGCACCATTTTTGATAGACAAAATGTCCTTTGGCCCAAGCCCTAATGATAAAAAAGTAAATAAATAAACCTTAAATGCTCAATGTATTTTGGGGGCTTTTGACTGACTTGTTATGAAACTTACCCATTAAAAAGGCAGAATTGAATTCTGAGTTCAAATACTAGCGTTTAACATTTACTGGCTGTATGATCTTGGACAAATTGTTTATCCTTCCTGAGTGTAAGTTCTTTTTCACCTGTAAAATGGGGAAAATAACATCTACCTAATAGATTGTTGTAAGGATTATCAATAATAATATATATATAAACATCGTTCTGGAATATAAAAGTCACTCAGTAAATGTTAACTATTTTAACCCGACTGTTATGAGTTGAATCATGCCCCCCCCAAAATATATATGTTAGAGTCCTAACTCCAGTACCTCAAAATGTAACCTTATTTGCAGATAGGGTCTTTAGGAAGTAACCAAGTTAAAATGAGATAATAATTGAAGGCTCTAATCCAAGATGAATGATATCCTTATAAAAAAGGGAAATTTAGACACAGAGACAGATATACATAGAGAGAAGACAATGTGAAGAGACACTGGGAGAAGATGGACATCTACAAGCCAAGGAGAGAGGCCTAGAACAGATCTTTCCCTCACAGCCCTCAGAAAGAACCAACTCTGCCAAAAGTTTGATCTCAGGCTTCCAGAGTGAGAAAACTTCTGTTGTTTAAGCTGCCCAGTTTGTGATACTTTGTTACAGCAGCCCTAGCAAACTAATACCCAACTAAATAAAAATTTCCTTAAGCATTAATGTTTACCTTGACTCATCATAGTCAAAACTGTACAACTGACATTAGGCAAGTCAACTTTATTAACTCTACTGAATAATGGTCTACTTCATATATTATCTAGTGCTTTTTCCCTTATTTCTTTTCTGACTGCTGTTCAGGAAGACACTGCTGCAACATAAAGAGCCTGGCAGGGGAATACAAAAAAAAAAAACACTTGTTTATTATAATTAAGATTATCTAGTTTTTATTAGAGATAAGGGAAAATCATACATACAAATTCACAAATCCACTTTTCTTATCAAGACATTTTACTACATGAATTTCCTTTTTGAGAGAAAAAGAGAGCCTTATAAAGCCATTTACTCATTGCCAACTCTGCTCACTAAACCTGTGGCTGCTTAGATTGTGAAAACCTTGCCAACAGAACCACCTTCAGTTCACTAGGATGCATGTAAGAGTGCATGGTTTAATTAGCAAGTATGGGTTCTTCATTGTTTACGAGATTACTTTTAAGGGTATCTGACTTTCAAAAGAGGGGTGAAGTTGCCTGGGAGTTGTATCAGTAGCCCTTTCACTGCAAGGTACACTTCCATAATCAACAGACATTTAAGTGGATGTGATTATCTTCATCTTGAGCTTTTCTTTAAACAGCCCCAGCTTCTACAGACATGTAGCATGTTCAGTTAGAAATGGTGAGTCTGGGACTTGCCTGGTGGTTGCAGTGGTTAAGAATCTGCCTGCCAATGCAGGGGACACGGGTTTGATCCGTGGTCCGGGAAGGTCCCATATGCTGCGGAGCAACTAAGCTCATGTGCCACAACTACTGAGCCTGTGCTCTACAGCCCTCAAGCCACAACTACTGAAGCCTGCGTGCCTAGAGCCCGTGCTCCACAACAAAGAGAAGCCACCACAATGAGAAGCCCGCACACCGCAACTAAGAGTAGACCCTGTTCTTCACAACTAGAGAAAGCCCGCGTGCAGCAATGAAGACCCAACGCAGGCAAACATACATACATACATATATAAATTTATTTAAAAAAGAAAAAAGAAATGGTGACTCTAACCAAGATGAACTGAGATACTCAACTGCAATCATCAAAGGCATAACTTTGCCAAAATTAACTTTCTTAATGGGTGAATCCTATACTTCCTCCAAATTCCTATACTGCCTATCATAACAACTTTTATATTTTAACAAGGGGAGAGAAAAGAATATTTATGAAATACTAGTGTGTATTATGCACTAAATAAAGTATTTTGTATACCTAATCGACTTTAATCTTCACATCTATCGTTGAAAAGGTAGACATTGTTACCGAACAATTTTAGGTAAGAACACTCGAGTGTTAGCAAGGTTAGACAACCTCGATCAGGTCACACAGCTACTGAACTGTGGAACTGGAATTCAGTGAAGGTCATTTGAACTCCAAAGCTCCTAAGTTCAAAGTCAGGCAAGAGATTTAGAATCCAGATACCCTAACATATCATTAACTTTTAAGATGCTGATTTATTTAAGGTATCCGCAGTCTCCTTTAAATCATCTGAAGTCACTTAGGTAGTAGATGTCTTGCTAAACTTGACTCCGTTTATTCTCCTTAAGAAGAAACCAGTTATTCACAAACACAAACTAAAAGGCTTCAATCAATTTAGATGAAATTAACCCCTTTATGAGAAAACCTGAAGGTCTTTTAGATTCAGTGCAGGATACCTTGTCTTGTGGTTAGTATTCCAACAACTTGATATAGTCCATTTACTCCCTGTAGATAAGGAATCAACTCTCCAATCACTAGTAGAAAAAATAATTAACACTAATGTTTTTCTACATGAGGTACCTCACACTAGACCAAGAATCCAGAGTTTTGGTTTCAAATTGTTACATCTCTCACCTACTATACTGTATAACCCTGACAAGTACATCAACTTTTCTGAGCTTATTTTCTCACCATGGATAAAACAAAGAAAATAAATAGTTGACCATTAAGGTCCCTTCAAGTTCTAACACTATGTGCTTTTTAGGACTTCTTCTAAATCCCTAGAAGCAGAGGTAACTAGAGAGAACCTTTACGACAATCAATGTGACAGTGTCCAGACCAGGGTACCTGCTCTTGGGCAAGTAGAGGGTCTTTCTTCAGCATCTAAATCGTAGTAGTGGTGGTGGTGGTGTTAGAAATAATAGTAGTATAGTAAGATTTATTGAGCACTTGCTACATGCTAACCACTGGACTAAGAATTTTACGTGTATTATGTTATATTTAACTCAACACAGCAATACATAAGGTAGATACTATTATTTTTCCAATTTTTCAAAGAAGTAACAAAGGAACAGAAAAATTAGGTAACTTGTCTGGGTCCATACTAATAATAACTGGTGAAGACAAAAGGAGTTCTGCTGACATATCTTTGTTTCCTACTAGCCTGTATGCCCTTTGAGGGCAAAGACTTTATCTATTTAGCCTAGCTCAGGGTCTAGCAAATAGTAGGTATTCATTATTGTGTGGAATAAAAGTAAGGAAGGAAATGAGGAAGGGAGGGAGGAAAAGAAGGGGAGAAAGAAAGAAATTATATCTAGACATGCTATGTTCTCAATAAATATTGATTTTCTTCCTTTATTTCTTTAACCCTGAAATCACAGGGAAATCTGCATTTATGCTCAGGAATCCTAGGTGATTTCTCCCTCCTGGGTATTCCATACTGTAATTTCTAGTACAAGTCACTGAAGCATTTGCTATCATCTGGTTTAGTATTCTACCTAATACATGTTCTTGGTTCATCTCTTAATTTCTAATGTTAGTCTAACAGAGGATATAGTTGATTCTGCCAAACTAAGTTTCTGGAAAAAAAAATAATGTCCCTGATATTGGCCTCTCACCCATCGGTGTAAACTAAGGTGAAAGAAAAACTGTTCCCAGAGGAAAGATACTTCCAAGCTTAATAGTACCCATGAATAGCATCAAGCAGTGGTACTAAAATTTGAGAAGTCTAAACAAGATGTTTTGATGCAATAGATACTGGCTCACTTTGCTACCTCTGCCGTTGTTATGTGACTGCCTCATGCCATACAAAATGGAACTTGAGAGGGGCTTATCTAAAGCAGGTCGTAACTCACACTACTTTGACTCTACCTCTGCTTGGTTTCATATCTACTTATTTACAGTTAGAATTCAGGGAATAATAGAAACCATAATTATAAACATGTATACAGCAAACAAAGGGCCCATTACTTCTGTTTAGCAAAACACAAATTTTTTAATATGATCTAATCTTACCAGGCCATAAGTCAACATACAGTTTATTTTTGTGTTTTCAATGAGATAGAATTAGGGTGGGGGTAGGGGGTTTGGGGAAGAAAGTGATTGCTCAGGAAACTCATGGCACTGCTCACATAACACAGAGATTTATTTATTCCTATACTGAAAATATTTCCAAGGTGACAAGTGACTTAGTCATTGAATGCCTCAGCATTGTGCATAAAATAGGGATAATATAAAGACTTTTCTCTTTTTTATAACAAAGTGAATCAGCTGTACATATATATATATTCCCATATCTCCTCCCTCTTACATCTCCCTCCTACCCTCCCTATCCCACACCTCTAGGTGGTCACAAAGCACCAAGCAGAAAGTAACACACCATTGTAAAGCAATTATACATACATACATAAATAAATAAATAAATAAATAAATGTGGGGGGAAAAAAAAAGATTTTCTAGACCCGGGGGGACTGGCCAGGTCCCCAGGGCTCAAGAAATTCTAAGGCCCACTCCCTTTCTTATCGTGAAAAAAAAAACAAAGACTTTTCTCATAGTCAGCAAAATGAATACAAAGCACATTGCAAATAGTGTTATGGCAATTCTTGATTGTGATGAGGATCAATTCTTACATATTCATTTGCATTTTAAGGACAGAATTTATCAGTATTCTCATCTCCGTTTCATCAGCAGTATGAGAACTGAAGGAAGTCCATCAGGACCATCCACAATATACAACAAGTAACAAGTTTCTAAGACTCTTTATCCCTCCAGACATGTTTTATTCATACATGCATTCATTCAACATTTACTGACCACCTACTATGTACAAGGCATTGTATTAAGAGTCTGTGGACAACTGTATATTTAGCTCAGTACCAATGTTTCCTACTCCCAAAGAGGTCAGTTAAATTCATATTATGGTAGTTAAAAAAAAAACAGATTTAAATGGGTCAATAAAAGGAGAAGATACACAAGCTCTAAGATTTTATGTTACTAAATACTGATGGAAACTCCTTAGCATTTTTTTACTGAAGCATTTTTAGGAAGTATAATGCAGGTTATTTGAGTAAGTTTTCAATACTGGGAATTGGGTACTACCAAATAAATTATTCAATTAAATACTTTGTTACTGAGTTGTGATTTTTTAAAAATTTATTTATTTATTTATTTTGTCTGTGCCGGGTCGTAGTTGCAGCACACGGGATCTTTTAGTTGTGGCATGCATGCGGGATCTAGTTCCCGGACCAGGGATGGAACTCGGGCCCCCTGCATTGGGAATGCCTAGTCTTACCAACTGGATCACCAGGGAAGACCTGAGTTCCCACTTTTTATATTATATTTATAGAACTTTACTTAACTAGTATAAGATATACTCTGTAGTAGCTTGTCTATATTAAAAATATAGATATTTGTCAGAAAATATATAGAGCTATTACCCAAAAGAAACTTAACATCACTAACAGCAACACTTAGGGAAAAATATCAGGTGACTAGGATTTGATAGAAGTAAAGGATGATATTCCAGCCTTAAAATTTACATCTGGATTTTAGCCCTTTTTCTAAGATTATTATTTAATTGTTGCTTTTTTTCTCTCTCATTTCCACCCTACTGCAACAGAGGCACACGCACAAATCAAGAAATCATCTTACAATATACACTTAAATTTTCTGAATATGCCCCATGTGTCCACTAATAGCCAAATGCTTTCAAATCTGTTCAGCTAAATGGATCAATAACTACATCCAGCTTCACATAGTGGGGTTGCCAACATAGTGAAATTGAGCCAAACAGAAAGTGTCTCTATGAGGACAAAAATTATTATCAACCCAGTTATCTTGAGAGATCCACTCTCCCCAGGTATCCTTTAAAGAAGTTAACATAAACATTATCTAGGGCAGTCAACAGCTGCTAAAAAAATATTTGAGACTGAGAACGAAGAATTTGGATAAATATTTGGGAGCTAAAATCAGTGAGTTTTATAATAAACCAATGCAATAGTTCAAGGTCTACATCAAGTAAGAATCTTTCAAACTCGAAGTACACAAAATACGTAACAGCACAAGCAAACTGCTAACAAGCTTCTCTGTGCTCCCAATCTTATGACACAGCTGCAAGCAACAATTGAGCAGGTGCAACCAAGCTTTTGAGAATTCCTGCCTGTTGCCCAGGAACCAAAACACCACACAGTTGAGATTTTTAAACAGGTGCAAACATTTTTTCCCTTTACTCTAGTGCTTGAGACAGTGAAGCAGACATCTGCAACTACTCCTTACCTAAAGCAACCACCACAGAAAATAAAAAGCAGAACAAAAAGTTTGAAAATAAAACAACAGTGTCAAAAACAGTGGTTTTGCAATAGTCTCTGACTGCACGTCAGGAGTTGCTTTAATAGTACTGTTCCATAAAACACTCTCTAATCTCTCCACCAGATGAATGCTTTGTAATTAAAATTATTCTGCTTCAACAAATCTTAGAAATGTTTATTTGATTCTCACAATAGAGTGAAATGCAAGGTATGTGTAAAATGTACTATCCTTTGACACTGTCAATATTTGTAAGTACTCAAAAATTAACATTTTCACATTATGAAATCTGTAAGCAATTTTAATACCCCAAATTTTAATATCTTTCCAGTTAATATACAGATTGATATAACTATAGGTAATTCATATACGTACCTGTGCAGCTATGGGGCACAAACAGACTTGCAATTTATCAGGTACTCTGAAATGTAAAACAAATATATTTTTTAAGTAAAAATGATTTTCTAAGTGCAGCCACTATTTATGCTGAGACAATTTCTGCAGAGAAGTAGAAAAGACTGCAGTTCTTAAATAGGTGGGTTATTTTATGTCTATATTTTCCCCATAGGATATCTCAGTTCACCCTAAATTCATGTGTGAACTATATACACACAGAGCATCCCGGAGCAGTGTGATCAAAAACAAGTACCATGGCCTCTGAAAGGAAAATGCTTTCACTAGAGAATGAGACAAAAACTTAAAAATGTTTTTTTTTTCTTTGGTATTCTTCCAAGACTATTGCTTTCCTAATACAAATATGACTGCTACTCTATAAAATGAAACCACTCAGATTCATCTCCACTCAGTTTGGATTTGTGTGGAAGAAAGGTGCTTTTGTAGTGCTCCACAAAAATGCATAATTAAATAAAAGTAAACTCTATGTTCATTAACTTCAAATTACAACAGCAAATAGAAATGATACTGATCACTACAAGAGGGAATGCTAAAGCCACAGTAGATGTGATGCCTCAACTCAACACACTTTGAGATAACTGCCAACGAAGTAGGTATTGACAAAGAAGTCCAGCTTAAACAAAGTATGCACAGTTCACAATTAGACCCGAAAAATATTTGCATGTAAGTGGAAACTGTATTGCAAAACGTAGCCTCTGAACTACTGTGACCCTTAAACATATTTCATAATTCTCTCTGAAAGCAAACTAAAATACTTATTTTATATACTTCTAAACATAGTTGCTGATAGTAACATATTAAAGTCATTATACCTAGATAATACTTGCTTATAAGTGTGTAGAAGAAATAATCAATTTTGATGATGACTCAATGAAACACTTTGTCATACACTTCTGATAGGGGTGTGAATTGCTAAAAATTTTTGGGAAAACTATTGAGTAATATGATCAAGAACTTAAAGTTCAGAATCTTTACTCAGTAATTTTAATTCTAGGAATATATCTTACATAACTGAAAACCAACAGAGATTTATGTTAAAAAGGTAATTTGTATGATAGCAAAAAACTGAAAGTAACCTAAATGTCCAACAGTAGAAAAATAAAGCATAGCACATCCATATAAAGAAATATTTTTAAACAATCCACAAGGTAGCTTGTGGTACTATAATGTTTTATAAATATATAGAGTACCAACTGCATGGATATAATGAAATTGTGCAGCTGAGAGAAAAAAAACACAAAGAACACACAAAAATATTAAGAGTGATTATATCTGGATAAGATTATGCATTTATTTTTTCTTTTTACTTTCATATACAGTTTATCTCTATGATAAACATTACTTTTATAATAAGAAAAATACTGGTTGTCAGGGGGGTAAGGGAAAAATGTTTTAGAGTGCCATATGTAAGTGAAAAATCTAACCTTCGTAAGTAAAATAAATTAATTCAGTCACACATAAAATCCACCAAGTATACCTACAGTGAGGAACTCATCCTTACTGGTTCCTCATAGGGGTATAGCCAGGGTCTCTTTTATCCCACTGCTTTAGAATCTAAACCAGTAATTCAATAACAAATTTTTAATCATCTTAGTAAAACTTCCTTAGTTATGCAGAGTGAAATGATGGCAAGAACAATTTAGAACTACAAATCTGTTCAACCTATTACAAACTAATTTGTTCAATAAGTCAACAGTATATATAGTGAGCATCTATTGCATTCAAAGTGTTGTTCAGCATTATGATATTCTAAAAGACAAATTAGAAAACATCTTACCTTCATAGAACTAACAATTTAAAAGTGCTGGACTTCCCTGGTGGCACAGTGGTTAAGAATCCGCCTGCCAATGCAGGGGACATGGGTTCGATCTGGGAAGATCCCACATGCTGCGGAGGAAATAAGTCCATGCGCCACAACTACTGAGCCCGCACGCTGCAACTACTGAAGCCTATGCACTATAGGGCCCGCATGCCACAACTACTGAAGCCAGCGTGCCTAGAGCCCGTGCTCTGCAAGGAAAGAAGCCACAGCAATGAGAAGCCCGTGCACAGCAACGAAGAGTAGCCCCCGCTTGCCGTGAGTAGTGAAAGCCTACGCGCAGCAACGAAGACCCAACGCAGACAAAAAAAAAAAAAATTTTTTTTTAATTAGAAAAAAAGATTAAAAAAAAATTTAAAAGTGCTGAAAAGTATGTACATAACACCTTCCTATTAATTTTTCTGTGAATCCAACATTGATCTAAAAAAATAGTCTTAAAAAACAAACAACAAAAAACTAAACAAAAAATATGTACCTACAGCTCACATAAAGATGTAAACACAATACATACAGTTTAAGGCATTTGTGACAGATCTAGTGCACTTTAAGAAAACACATATCAGGTGGGGTTTTTTTTTGTATTATTGAGCAAAAACGGATATTTAACACAACAAAATTCTGAAGTACGTGAATGTGTATCACTTATAAAATGCCCTAATAAATTACTATAAGTATGTATTTTTTTATCTGTATGTAGTCTACTGTTTATTAATAGAGTTATATAATAGGAAACCAGGTATGAAAGAATACTGAGTCAATCTCAGATACCAGATGTATAAGATTGTCTCAGATTATCTAAAGCTACATAAACATATGCACAATTATTAACAGGATATAGTTATTTATTGTCAACCAAAGTAAATAAATGAATTACTTGCTAACCTTGCCAAAGACGCTACTATAACACCACCTCCAGGGAAAGAAAAGAAGGTAAGGGTGGATAGATGAGTGTTGAGGGGATCTCTAACAACCAAAGTGGGGGTGGTGGTGGATGTGAACCATTTTTGTTGTGCAGATAAAATAATGCAGCACAGAGTTTCTCTCGATGACAGTTCAGTTTCCTTGTGGCCTGTAACCATAATCAGCATTTGCCTCTCTGAAGCTAGTGTCACACGATGGTTCTGAGGTTCAGTCAATGGGGTCAGCCTGTTTGAGGCAGTGCCAAGCAGTAAGAGAAGCTATTCAAGTGATCAGTGATCTGTGGGTTGGAGACAGCAGCATAGTTATATGAGGTAGGGTGGTGGTTAAGTGATTAGCTTTTGCTATCAGAGAAACCTGGAATCAAGCTCTAGCTCTCTCTTTTCAATTGTGTGATCTTGAGTGAGTTACATTTTCCCTGTCTGTAAAATGATGATCATGTTACCTACCCTATAGGATTGTTTGTGCCTATTACATGTTATAGGCATGTAAAGGAACTAGCACAGTACCTGCTATAAAGTAAACTTTGCTGAACAGAAGCTATTAGTACTGTCGTAGTTGTATGAGAAAAAGAGGGGATGCCTGTACTTTTAAGCTAAAGAGCTAAGCTAAAGAAGGAGTGATGAGTTAGAAAGACAACTTGCTCAAGATATCACTCTATATTCCACAGCTCATCCAAGAGCCAGTCATGTGCTGGATGTTCACAGAGCATCTTTGAATCAGGAAACACTATAACAATATTAATATCCAGGATAAGCAACCCTAACCTGCATTTTAAAGCACCATTTCTATTACTGAAGGGGAAGGCAGTAGGATCTAAGTAATACGTGCAGCAATACTGCCCATTTTCCTGAATGAAAAATGAAAGATCATTGTCTATACCTAACTGAAACAATCAGGAAATGGAAATATAAGGACAAAAGTGAACATAATTATGCAACTGGAATCAGGACCAAGTGTTGCAGACTCCTTAACGATCACACGTGAGCAGTATCACTTTTTTATGTATTCTAAAGAGACCCTGCAAATGACCTGAGCTCACATATAACACAAGGTTTGCAAATGTAAGTAAAAAATATCACAGTGGGTTTTTCTCTCAGGGCTTGAAATACACAAATGAATGCATACTGATGTTGTTCTAGACCTTATTTCTGTTTTGATTTGGAGGACAGCACAAATTCAGAATTGTTACATGGTATCTTTAGAATCCATTGCAGTTTATATCATCCCTAGAATTGTTTGGGTCATATGAGGGTGAAGGTACTATCAGTACCATTCCGGATGGAGATATACTATAGAGGATTTTTTTTTAAGTTCTTTTTACTTCTAGGTTGGCACAGCTGTGTTCCCCAGTGGGAACTGAATAGGTCCAACTATATGTTGTGAAGTGCAAAAAAGTTTATCTTTCCTTCATACTGGATGGGCCTGAGGCATTAATAAATCTAATACCTAATTCACTTAGGATACTGAAAAGGGCCTCTGCTGGGTCTGCAGGAGCAATGGCTCCATAAAAGAGCTCTGAACCTAAATTTAGACTAAAAAACATTTGCCCCATGACTGAGTAAGCATTCTTAGGAATATTTAGTGTTTTATATTTTACATTTGACCTATTTTGAGAAAAGACACTAGGTAATCCAAAATACTTTTATTTACTATGTGTTTACTTCTTCCAGACCCACAACTAATCTGGGTGCTCTATCATTATTACATTATTATAAAATATAGATTTTAATGATCAATAAAGACAATTTACTTTTTTTTAAATTGAGGTGCCCTAACTTCTGGAGTTTACCTGAAGAGAAAGTATATGAAGATTAAGAGAAATTATAATTTTAAAAGTAGGCTTGAAAAACTTGTTAGTTATGATTATTTTTGTAAGTTACAGAGTTAGAGTTAGCCGTATCTGAAACAGGAAGAAAGAGAGGCAACAGTTATCTATTTATCAACCCTGTGAACTGGAAACAGATAATGGGCAATAAGGAAGGAAAAGGAAATCATATGATAAACACCCGTTAACCCAAGGGCACAGTTGGTCTAGACCTTAGGTTAGACCAGCTCTAATAAAGCTACAGAATGTATGAAAAGCTAAGCTTATAAAATAACTCTATATTTAAATTTTCTATGATTATTGGCTACCATTTAAAATGAAACAATTTAATATCAAATTTTATGTATAAACATGATGAATTTGAACTCTCCAGTAGAAACCTGATCCACAATACACTAAATGTTAATAACTCTTATAAGTCACACTTCAGAGTGTATTAAAGAGAAAATAGTTTTTTAATAGATGATTTTTAAAAACTTAACTTCTTACCTTAAAGTTTAGGATCTAGTAAAGAAAATTAACATAACTGGAATTTAGATAAATGTCAAGAATAATATTTTCAAAATATTCACAACCTGAAGCTACGACTATGGAAAGGATTTATTCTTATGAATGTAAAAATTCTACTGACTAGCTTGTACACATTCCTGGGGTCTTAATTTAAATATTACCTCCTCCAGAATCTGATGTCCTATGCTTAATCTTGTCATAATAATCATCACACTACATTGTATTTGTCTTTCACATAAGACTGTAAACATAGGAACGGAGGTTTTGTCTTATTCACCATTATGTCATTAGTCCCTAGTACAGTACCTAATGGATAAATAGTAGGTATGGGTTAAATATTGGGTAAAGGAATGTTGAATGAATTGTGTTATCATCTATTCCTGATGATTAAGAAAATTCACAATGCATTGAAAAATTAAAGACTTGCATTCCTAAACATTATTTTTCAATCTTTAAAGGACTAATCTTCCAACCTCTTTTCTTTTACTTTTCCCTCTTACTTGTCCTCTTAATTAGTACAAAACTAGATGATCAGAATCTGAGTCTCAAATGTTAACAACAGGTTAGAAAGCTTGGCTGGTTTGGCCCCAGGGTGGATAGGAGTCATCCAAATCTCGCTCTTTAGCAGACACCTGGTACGGTAGAAGTTGAGACACAGAGTTCCCACAAAGAGTTCTGCAGTTCCTCACCAATTGTGTGGTTCTTCTAAGTCTCTGAGAGGCTGGATCTGACTACTGTTCCTGAGACAGATTCAACCATTATTTTATTCTTTTGTGGAATTCATTACAGTTTAAATTATCCTCTCCCTCACTAGCCTGTACATTCCATAGAGGCCACATTATTTTGTTCAGCACCCTATATCCAGGGTCTGGTTTAGTGCCTGACACACAATAAACACTCAATAAGTATTGGTCAGATGTGTAAATATGAGGTTCGGAGCAGCAGTTTTCAATCAAAAGAGACTGTAAAATTAGATAGGTAACAGCTACCCCTACTGTTATTTGCTCTACATTCCAAGTCTATCTGTCACATGGAAGACTTGATGCTGTACGTACTCTTTTATTATAAATTCTGTTCAATCAATGGCAAGTCCAGAAAACTTCAAAAGCAATATTAGGTAGGCTGTAGGCACAATGTCTAGATGAAGCAATGGAACCATTTCCAACTAGAAGTTTAGGGTTTGAATTACAGCTTAGTCAGTGTGTATCCTAGGGGAACTTATATAATCTCCCTAAATACTCAGTTACATCTTATTTAAAATGGGGGCCTTTTATCTAGCATGCAGAGTTTTTAATGGTGACTGAATGAAATTGTATATATGAAAGCAACTACTAGTATAATTCATGGTATTTAGGAGAAGGGGCTTACTACAAATTAGTTCTTTTGTGTTGGCCAGCCAGTGTGTGCAGCAAAATAGAGATATGATTTGACTAAAATCCCAGGAGCAGACATTTTGGGTAGAGAAAAATGAAAGAAAAAGGATTCAGAGGCAAAAAAAAAAGTAAGTAGATGTGAGGGACAATAAGTAAAAAAAGCAAAAGACAGAGCAGTAAGAACATAACAGCAGTTAGAAATGGAAAGACATTTTAACATAATAGAAAAATTGCCCAAAAAATCTATTAGCTTTTTCTTAGGTGATACAGACTTCCCCACATATAAAATAATTGCTACCATTATAGTTAGGAGGAAAATCAACTGAAATGTACATTAAACACATATTAGAGATTTAACATTCTTCACTTGAATTCACATACTGGAAACTCAGCCTGGGTAAATATAGCCATGAACTTTATTATTTACTGTGATAAGGTAATAGCATATCTTCCTCTGTGTACTACCTGCAGAGTTATAAAAGCCAAATGTGTACTAGCTCTTTAGGTACAATCACAAGGCATCAGAATGTAGAGTTAGGCCCTTTCTTTGCATTTTGTGATCATCATACAGGGGCTACCAACATTGGAAGAGAAACTGGCTATCATGAAAACTTTATTGGAAATTCTTTTTTCGTGCTTAGTTACTTTCATTTTCTTACTACTGTAGTCAAACTACTTCAGCTCCCTCATTAAGATTGTTTTCTGGCTAAATCATTATCTTTCTAGTCTCTCTGTGTGTGTGTGTGTATGTGTGTGTGTGTGTATTCTTTGGTCTGTTCTTAGATAAAGAAAGAGAATAAGAGATCTTAGATACGTTGCATACCAGAAGTAAGCACCATGCAACCTCATGGTGGGCAACCTCAAGGAATGCCCACCTGGTACCAATAAGTTCATTAAAAGAGTTCATTTGAATTCATAACCTTTGTCCACCTCTGGTGATACAGTGATTTTTAAGTCTATCTATGCTCTCTGTAAGGCTGTCATCTTCATGAGGGCTGGAATCTTGTCTGTTTTTCTTTCCTTTGTATCATCACCACCTAGTTCAGGGACAGGCACACAATACACAGACAATGAATATTTCATCCATTATTAAACAAATATTTATTGAGTATTTACTATGAGCCAGTCAGTCATTATTCTAGGTGGTAAAAATATAGGAATGAACAAAATAGATGAAAATTTCTGATCTCACGGAGATTATGTTTTTGTGTAGGCAACTGACAATAAGCAAGAAAAATAAGTTGAATACATAGAATGATAGATAATGGTCCATGTTAAGGAATTAAAATAAAGCGAGGAAGGGAGAAATAAATTCTAGGATGGGGGAGTTGTGGTTGAAATTTCAGATAGTATGACCAGTGATGATATCATTGAATGATCACATTTAGGTAAAGACCTGAAATAAATACAAAAATGAGTCAGGAAGATAACCTCGGAGAAAAAGCATTCAAGCCAAATAAAGGTCCTCTGGAAGGAGTAGGCTCTTCTATAAAATGTTAGGCTAGATTCACACAGGAATGTTCCTGTTAAAACATAGAGGTACCACATTTAAAACAGAAAATATACAAACGCATACACAAACAAAACTTTTTAAATGTCTGATCTTATAATAAATTAAAATTCCAAAAAGATAGGAAGGAAAGGGATGTGAAAGACAGGGCATTATTATGATGTTATACAACACACCAGAGGTATTATCCAACTCAGTAATAATCAGGAAGCCACAGGGACAAAAAGCAGGTTTACAATAATGACAACCACAGAGAATGGCAACCAAGTAATATGCCTGGACTACCTAGAAACAAACAAACAAACAAACAAACACTCTCTACCAGGACACCTTCAACAACCCAGATTATGTGGGAGTCTCACAGGAAAAGCAAATTTCAATTAAGAAGAGCTCACATATCAAAGATATCAAACACATAAGGAAAGGCTTTTTCATATAGGAGTCAGCAGAAACCAAAGTGTTTTACATCAAATATAAGCATTAAGTTAGAAAATGAATAGGGAGGGCACAGTCTTAAGAATTGAAGTAAGAGAATATTAATCTCACACTTCAGTGGGACAAAATGTTTAAAATGATAAAAATTTTAAAAGAAAGAGGCAAAAATAAGCAGAAAAAACATGGAAAAGCAGATTTGATAAAAACCAAAGAGATTTAAAGGAATGAAATTTGTATTAAAGTTAGCATCTGAAGTGAGGCTACATCACATTAGATGCAGATAAGGGAAGAATCACTGAAATGAAAGATAATTCTAAGGAATTTACCCAGAAGAAAAAGAGAAAGGTGGAAAATATAAAAAAGAGATTAAGAAATATGAAGAACAGAATAAAAAGATTTAGGGCTTCCCTGGTGGTGCAGTGGTTGAGAGTCTGCCTGCCGATGCAGGGGACACGGGTTCGTGCCCTGGTCCGGGATGATCCCACGTGTCACGGAGCAGCTAGGCCCGTGAGCCATGGCCGCTGAGCCTGTGTGTCCGGAGCCTGTGCTCCACAAAGGGAGAGGCCACAACAGTGAGAGGCCCGTGTACCACAAAAAAAAAAAAAAAAAAAAGAATAAAAAGATTTAACATGTCTAAAAAGTATATGAGAATGAGAAAATAAAGACAAAAAGGCAATATCTGAAGCAATAATGGATCTTTTCCAGAACTGAAAAAGACATGGAACATCAGATACATAAAGCAAGTCCCAAAAATAATAAATAAATATAAATCCAAATCTGGAGACGTTATAATGAAATCTAGAATACTGTATCACTCATGATCCAATCAAGGAAACATAATCCCGGGAGCTGTGAGAGCAGAGACAGGGAAATCTCTCTGTGCAGCCTCCGAGGCAGTGGATTAAAGCTCCACGGTCCATTTGATGTGCCCTGCGTCTGTGGAGTGCATGAATGGACAGCGAATCATCCCAAATTGAGGAAGTGGACCTTGAGGACAAGATTTAAGACTTTCCCCCCTTTTTTTTTCCTCTTTTTACAACGAATTATCTCAAATTAAGGAGGTGGACTTAGCAATATTTCAGACTTTTCGCCCTTTTCCTCTTTTTACAACGAATTATCCCAAATCGAGGAGGTGGACTTGGAGAGCAAGATTTTTGATTTTTCCCCCTGCTCTCTTTTTGTGAATGTGTATGTGTAATCTTCTGTGTAAGATTCTCTCTGTATAGCTTTGCTTCCACCATATGTCCCAGGGTTCTTTCGGTCCGTGTTTTTTTTCAATAATTACTTTTTAATTTTAATAACGCTACTATATTTCATACTTTATTCTATTTTACTTTACCTGCTCTTTCTTTTTTTCCTCCCTTCCCTTCCTCCTTCCCTCCCTCCGCTCCTCCTTTCCTTCTTTCTTTTTCTTTACTCCATCCCTCCCTCCCTCCCACCCTTCTTCTTTCCACTTTCTTTTTCTTTCCTTCCTCCCTCCCTCCCTCCCTCCTGTCTTTCTTTCTTTCTTTCCTTCCTCCCTCCCTCCCTCTCTTCTTCCATTCACTCTTCCTTTTGCTTTCATTCCTCCCTCCCTCCCTCCTTTCTTTCCTTTCTTTCCATCCTTCCTCCCTCCCTCCTTTCTTTCTTTCTTCCTTCCTTCCTTCCTTACTTCCCTTCTTCCTTTCTTTCAATCTCTCTTTCTTTCTTCTACTAATTATTTCTTTCTACTTTTTCTCACTGTTATTCTGAGCCGGGTGGATGAAAGGCTCTTGGTGCTGCAGCCAGGAGTTAGTGCTGTGCCTCTGAAGTGGGAGAGCCAACTTCAGGACACGGGTCCACAAGAGACCTCCCAGCTCCACATAATATCAAGCAGCGAAAATCTCCCAGGGATCTCCATCTCAACACCAGCACCCAGCTTCAGTCAACGACCAGCAAGCTACAGTGCTGGTCACCCTATGCCAAGCAACTAGCAAGGCAGGAACACAACCCCACCCATTAGCAGAGAGGATACCTAAAAACATAATAAGGCCACAGGCACCCCAAAACACACCACCAGACGTGGACCTGTCCACCAGAAAGACAAGATCGAGCTTCAACCACCAGAACACAGGCATTAGTCCCCCCCACCAGGAAGCCTACACAACCTACTGAAACAACCTTAGCCACGGTGGACAGACACCAAAAACAACGGGAACTACGAATCTGCAGCCTGCAAAAAGGAGACCCCAAACACAGTAACAGAAGCAAAATGAGAAAGCAGAAAAACACACAGCAGGTGAAAGAGCAAGATAAAAACCTACCAGACCTAACAAATGAAGAGGTAATAGGCAGTCTACCTGAAAAAGAATTCAGAATAATGATAGTAAAGCTGATCCAAGATTCTATTTCCCAGATCCAAAATCTTGGAAATAGAATAGACAATATGCAAGAAACAGTTAACAAGGACCTAGAAGAACTAAAGATGAATCAAGCATCGATTAAAAACACAATAAATGAAATGAAAAATACTCTAGATGGGATCAATAGCAGAATAACTGAGGCAGAAGAACGGATAAGTGAGGTGGAAGATAAAATAGTGGAAATAACTGATGCAGAGCAAAATAAAGAAAAAAGAATGAAAAGAACAGAGGACAGTCTCAGAGACCTCTGGGACAACATTAAACGCACCAACATTCGAATTATAGGGGTTCCAGAAGAAGAAGAGAAAAAGAAAGGGACTGAGAAAATATTTGAAGAGATTATAGTTGAAAACTTCCCTAATATGGGAAAGGAAATAGTTAATCAAGTCCAGGAGGCACAGAGAGTCCCATACAGAATAAATCCAAGAAGAAATACGCCAAGACACATATTAATCAAACTGTCAAAAATTAAACACAAAGAAATCATATTAAAAGCAGCAAGGGAAAAACAACAAATAACACACAAGGGAATCCCCATCAGGTTAACAGCTGATCTCTCAGCAGAAACTCTACAAGCCAGAAGGGAGTGGCAGGACATAATTAAAGTGATGAAGGAGAGAAACCTGCAACCAAGATTACTCTACCCAGCAAGGATCTCATTCAGATTTGATGGAGAAATTAAAACCTTTACAGACAAGCAAAAGCTGAGAGAGTTCAGCACCACCAAACCAGCTTTACAACAAATGCTAAAGGAACTTCTCTAGGCAAGAAACACAACAGAAGGACTATACCTACAATAACGAACCCAAAGCCATTAAGGAAATGGGAATAGGAACATACATATCAATAATTACCTTAAATGTAAATGGACTAAATGCTCCCACCAAAAGACACAGAGTGGCTGAATGGATACAAAAACAAGACCCATATATATGCTGTCTACAAGAGACCCACTTCAGACCTAGAGACACATACAGATTGAAAGTAAGGGGATGGAAAAAGATATTCCATGCAAATGGAAATCAAAAGAAAGCTGGAGTAGCAATTCTTATATCAGACAAAATAGACTTTCAAATAAAGACTATTAGAAGAGACAAAGAAGGACACTACATAACGATAAAGGGATCGATCCAAGAAGAAGATATAACAATTGTAAATATTTATGCACCCAACATAGGAGCACCTCAATACATAAGGCAAATACTAACAGCCATAAAAGGGGAAATCGACAGTAACACAATCATAGTAGGGGACTTTAACACCCCACTTTCACCAATGGACAGATCATCCAAAATGAAAATAAATAAGGAAACACAAGCTTTAAATGATACATTAAACAAGATGGACTTAATTGATATTTATAGGACATTCCACCCAAAAACAACAGAATACACATTTTTCTCAAGTGCTCATGGAACATTCTCCAGGATAGATCATATCTTGGGTCACAAATCAAGCCTTGGTAAATTTAAGAAAATTGAAATTGTATCAAGTATCTTTTCCGACCACAATGCTATGAGACTAGACATCAATTACAGGAAAAGATCTGTAAAAAATACAAACACATGGAGGCTAAACAATACACTACTCAATAATGAAGTGATCACTGAAGAAATCAAAGAGGAAATTAAGAAATACTTAGAAACAAATGACAATGGAGACACGACGACCCAAAACCTATGGGACGCAGCAAAAGCAGTTCTAAGGGGGAAGCTTATAGCAATACAATCCCACCTTAAGAAACAGGAAACATTTCGAGTAAACAACCTGACCCTGCACCTAAAGCAATTAGAGAAAGAAGAACAAAAAACCCCCAAAGTTAGCAGAAGGAAAGAAATCATAAAGATCAGATCAGAAATAAATGAAAAAGAAATGAAGGAAACGATAGCAAAGATCAACCAAACTAAAAGCTGGTTCTTTGAGAAGATAAACAAAATTGACAAACCATTAGCCAGACTCATCAAGAAAAGAAGGGAGAAGACTCAAATCAGTAGAATTAGAAATGAAAAAGGAGAAGTAACAACTGACACTGCAGAAATACAAAAGATCATGAGAGATTACTATAAGCAACTCTATGCCAATAAAATGGACAACCTGGAAGAAATGGACAAATTCTTAGAAATGCACAACCTACCAAGACTGACTCAGGAAGAAATAGAAAATATGAATAGACCAATCACAAGCACTGAAATTGAAACTGCGATTAAAAATCTTCCATCAAACAAAAGCCCAGGACCAGATGGCTTCACAGGCGAATTCTATCAAACATTTAGAGAAGAGCTAACACCCATCCTTCTCAAACTCTTCCAAACAATATCAGAGGAAGGAACACTCCCAAACTCATTCTACGAGGCCACCATCACCTTGATACCAAAACCAGGCAAGGATGTCACAAAGAAAGAAAACTACAGGCCAATATCACTGATGAACATAGATGCAAAAATCCTCAACAAAATACTAGCAAACAGAATCCAACAGCACATTAAAAGGATCATACACCATGATCAAGTGGGGTTTATTCCAGGAATGCAAGGATTCTTCAATATACGCAAATCAATCAATGTGATACACCATATTAACAAGTTGAAGGAGAAAAACCATATGATCATCTCAATAGATGCAGAGAAAGCTTTCGACAAAATTCAACACCCATTTATGATAAAAACCCTGCAGAAAGTAGGCATAGAGGGAACTTTCCTCAACATAATAAAGGCCATATATGACAAACCCACAGCCAACATTGTCCTCAACGGTGAAAAACTGAAACCATTTCCACTAAGATCAGGAACAAGACAAGGCTGCCCACTCTCACCACTCTTATTCAACCTAGTTTTGGAAGTTTTAGCCACAGCAATCAGAGAAGAAAAGGAAATAAAAGGAATCCAAATTGGAAAAGAAGAAGTAAAGCTGTCACTGTTTGCAGATGACATGATACTATACATAGAGAATCCTAAAGATGCTACCGAAAAACTACTAGAGCTAATCAATGAATTTGGTAAAGTAGCAGGATACAAAATTAATGCACAGAAATCTCTGGCATTCCTGTACACTAATGATGAAAAATCTGAAAATGAAATCAAGAAAACACTCCCATTTACCATTGCAACAAAAAGAATAAAATATCTAGGAATAAACCTACCTAAGGAGACAAAAGACCTGTATGCAGAAAATTATAAGACACTGATGAAAGAAATTAAAGATGATATAAATAGATGGAGAGATATACCATGCTCCTGGATTGGAAGAATCAATATTGTGAAAATGACTCTACTACCCAAAGCAATCTACAGATTCAATGCAATCCCTATCAAACTACCACTGGCATTTTTCACAAAACTAGAACAAAAAATTGCAAAATTTGTTTGGAAAAACAAAAGACCCCGAATAGCCAAAGCAATGTTGAGAACGAAAAACGGAGCTGGAGGAATCAGGCTGCCTGACTTCAGACTATACTACAAAGCTACAGTAATTAAGACAGTGTGGTACTGGCATAAAAACAGAAAGATAGATCAGTGGATCAGGATAGAAAGCCCAGAGATAAACCCACGCACATATGGCCAACTTATCTTTGATAAAGGAGGCAGGAATGTACAGTGGAGAAAGGACAGCCTCTTCAATAAGTGGTGCTGGGAAAACTGGACAGGGACATGTAAAAGTATGAGATTAGATCATTCCCTAACACCATACACAAAAATAAGCTCAAAATGGATTAAAGACCTAAATGTAAGGCCAGAAACTATCAAACTCTTAGAGGAAAACATAGGTAGAACACTCTATGACATAAATCACAGCAAGATCCTTTTGGACCCACCTCCTAGAGAAATGGAAATAAAAACAAAGATAAACAAATGGGACCTAATGAAACTTCAAAGCTTTTGCACAGCAAAGGAAACCATAAACAAGACCAAAAGACAACCCTCAGAATGGGAGAAAATATTTGCAAATGAAGCAACTGACAAAGGATTAATCTCCAAAATTTATAAACAGCTCATGCAGCTCAATAGCAAAAAAACAAACAACCCAATCCAAAAATGGGCAGAAGACTTAAATAGGCATTTCTCCAAAGAAGATATACAGACTGCCAACAAACACATGAAAGAATGCTCAACATCATTAATCATTAGAGAAATGCAAATCAAAACTACAATGAGATATCATCTCACACCAGTCAGAATGGCCATCATCAAGAAATCTAGAAACAATAAATGCTGGAGAGGGTGTGGAGAAAAGGGAACACTCTTGCACTGCTGGTGGGAATGTGAATTGGTACAGCCACTATGGAGAACAGTATGGAGGTTCCTTAAAAAACTAAAAATAGAACTACCATATGACCCAGCAATCCCACTACTAGGCATATACCCTGAGAAAACCATAATTCAAAAAGAGACATGTACCAAAATGTTCATTGCAGCTCTATTCACAATAGCCCGGAGCTGGAAACAACCTAAGTGTCCATCATCGGATGAATGGATAAAGAAGATGTGGCACATATATACAATGGAATATTACTCAGCCATAAAAAGGAACGAAACTGAGCTATTTGTAATGAGGTGGATAGACCTAGAGTCTGTCATACAGAGTGAAGTAAGTCAGAAAGAGAAAGACAAATACCGTATGCTAACACATATATATGGAATTAAAAAAAAAAAAATGTCATGAAGAACCTAGGGGTAAAACGGGAATAAAGACACAGACCTACTTGAGAATGGACTTGAGGATATGGGGAAGGGGAAGGGTAAGCTGTGACAAAGGGAAAGAGAGGCATGGACATATATACACTACCAAACGTAAGGTAGATAGATAGTGGGAAGCAGCCGCAGAGCACAGGTTGATCAGCTCGTTACTTTGTGACCGCCTGGAGGGGTGGGATGGGGAGGGTGGGAGGGAGGGAGATGCATGAGGGAGGGGATGTGGGAACAGATGTATATGTATGACTGATTCACTTTGTTATAAAGCAGAAACTAATAAAAAAAATAAAAAAAAATAAAAAAAATAAAAAAAAAAGAAATTGCTGCAGTGAGCCTTGCACCTTGGCGCTAGTCAGTATTTTAGATACCCTATTTTTGAGATAGCAAAAATATTTTTTGCTGGGAAAAAGCCCAGAAACTTTAAAAAAAAAAAAAAAAAAAAAGGAAACATAAACCACTCACAGTGTTTAAAATGAGGCAATATAGGGCTTCCCTGGTGGTGCAGTGGTTGAGAGTCTGCCTGCTGATGCAGGGGACAAGGGTTCATGCCCTGGTCCGGGAGGATCCCACATGCCATGGAGCGGCGGCCCGTGAGCCATGGCCGCTTGGCCTGCACGTCCAGAGCCTGTGCTCTGCAACGGGAGAGGCCACAGCAGTGAGAGGCCCATGTACGGCAAAAAAAAAAAAAAAAAAAAGAAAAGAAAAGAAAATGAGGTAATATAAACTATGCAGAAGAGGCTGATAAGTGAACCAAGGTATGATGATACAACCCAGAAATTAGCAATGGCAAGGGACAGAGGGGTAAAATAGGGAGTCCTTGTGAATCGGTTCATCAGGAGTTGGGTCCACTACAGAGATGTAGCAGCGTTTGGAAATGTCACTCCGGCGGACAAAGGAGACATTTTAAAATTTCTCCTTTCCTCCTGTTCTCAGTCAATCACCAGTGATTCCCACTGGATGAAGTCTGGCAGAAGAAAACTGATTTGGTAGCCTAGGAAATTCAGCCTGAATGGTCAGCCCTCTTCAAAAACAACCAAGCAGAAGAGAGAAGGATGAATCTTAGAGCCAAACAATCTGCAACCTGTACAAACACCAAAGACAAAGAGTAAGGACAGATTATCTATAGAGGAAACTCAACTAAATAGATAGTTGATGTCTCAACAACAACAGTATAGAGTCTAGAAAACAATGGAATAGTATCTTCAAAGTATTGAGGGAAAATAAATAAGTACGGTAGTTTATATAGTCAAATAAACTATCATTAAAAAGTGAGAATATCAAAATCAAAACTACAATGAGGTATCACCTCACTCCAGCCAGCACGGCCATCATCAAAATGTCTACAAATATTAAGTGCTAGAGAGGGTGTGGAGAAAAGGGAATCCTCATACACTGTTAGCAGGAATGTAAATTGATGCAGTCACTGTCAAGAACAGTATGGAGGTTCCTTAAAAAATTAAAAATAGAGTTACCATATGATCCAGCAATCCCACTCCTGGGCATATACTCAGAAAAGACAAAAACTAATTCAAAAATATTCATGCACCACAGTGTTCACAGCAGCACTACTTACAATAGCCAAGACATGGAAGCAACCTAAATGTCCATCGACAGATGAATGGATAAGCAATATATACAATGGTGTATATATATACATATATATATACACCATATATATATATTCTTTTATATACACACACACACACACATATACACACTGGTATATTATTCAGCTATAAAAAAGAATGAAATAATGCCATTTGCAGCAACATGAATGGATCTAGAGATTATCACATTAACTGAAGTAAGTCAGACAAAGACAAATATCATATGATATCACTTATATGTGTAATCTAAACAAATGATACAGATGAACTTATTTATGAAACAGAAATAGACTCACAGACATAGAAAACAAACTTATGGTTACCAAAGGGGAAAGGGGTGGGGAGGGATAAATTAGGAGTTTTGGATTAACAGATATAAATTACTATACAGAAAATAACTAAGCAAGGATTTACTATATAGCACAGGGAACTATAGTCAATATCTTGTAATAACCTATACTGGAAAATAATCTGAAAAATATACATTTCTATATAACTGAATTACTTTGCTGTACACTTGAAACTAATACTACATTGTAAATAAACGATACTT
Source organism: Hyperoodon ampullatus (assembly GCF_949752795.1). Classification (NCBI taxonomy): domain Eukaryota; kingdom Metazoa; phylum Chordata; class Mammalia; order Artiodactyla; family Ziphiidae; genus Hyperoodon; species Hyperoodon ampullatus. The sequence goes on along the minus strand of NC_136918.1, from coordinate 85,542,338 downwards.
CAAATTTTAAAAAGTACATTTTCAAATGAGGATCAGAAGTTTACTTATAATTTGCCTTCATTTAAAGAATATAAAAATATAAATTAGTAATAAGTAAATTTAACCCAGAATAAAGGATTGGATGAAAAAACAAATGAAAAACAAGAATACTGGCAGTGGTGTACTGGTAAATAGTCAACAAATGATTCTTCCAAGAAAAAAAAAGCCCAGATTTGTAGTGTTTACTTATTTCTATTGTATAAATACTCCCACCATGGCCAACTTCAAACTACAAACATAATGTCACTGAATGAAGAGCTGGAAAGAGATACACACAATCAGCTTTTGCCAGTCAACAGCACACTGGAAATTGGTAACCACCTAAGGAATCTTAAATAAATTCTTACTATAAAAAGTTAAATAATACCAGTTATTAAATGGGATATAAAAACAAGTTGGATCTAAAATATTAGACAGTATTAATATGTAAGATAAGGGCAGGGGTGATTGAAGATGAAATATTTTAACATTTTTATATTGTTTGAAAGGAGGTAGAGATACTAACATCATCAAATCAAGTAGGATTATACAGTATTTAAAGGTAATCACTATCTGTTAGAAATTTTAAATATGCATAATTTTCAAACTAATAGAGGGGTGAAAGGAACTTAAGAAAACTCAATACAATAGTGAAAAGCAAGAACAAAATTTTTTTAAATGCATTGTAAATAGAGGGCACAAATTAGGATTTTAGTAATTAAACGTATAAGTAATTACAATAAATATACACCAGTTAAATTTCTGGTTAAAAGTGAGCAACAATTTGAATTTTAAAAAGTCAGTGGCATGCTATTTACAAGACACTCAGCTAAAATATAATGTTTGAAAGTAAAGAAATGGTAAAAATTGAGGTAGCTATATTAATGTCTAATAACTAGGTTTTAAGTAAAAGAATTATTTAAAAATAAATATGTCCATTAAATAATGAAAGTGAAACAAATCATTAACAAGATACAATAAACTGCCCTTCTAAGCATCTAACAACAGATACATAAAATATATAAAACACAAATAGCAAAATTCTCAATCATAAAGAAAGATTTGATCATATTTATAACATTAATTGCAAGAGTAAGCAGGCAAGAAAAGTAATGATAATTTAACAAGGCAGATCTAATTAACAAATATAAAGCCTGCACCTAAGAATTATAAGATACACATATCTTCCAAGTACAAATGAAAAATTTACAAAAATTGACCTTACATCAAGCCACAAATTGTCTTAACATATACTAAATAATTAAAATCATTGAATCATCTCCTCTAATCACAAGTAAATTTAGACTTTAATTAAAAAAATAACCCTGACCCCCCAAATCTCCAATAGTTGGAATATTTAAATTAAAATTTTATGTAATTCATAGGCAAATAGCTAATAAATATTTTGGAAGTTAGAGAATATATAGAACTCAATGACAATGAACACAATACATACCAAAACTCAAGGAATGCAGTTAAAGCAGCTCTTAGGGGAAACTGTATAGCTCTAAATTTATATGTTAAAAAGACTAAAAATTACCAAGTTAGAAAAGGTACATTAAAGTAAAAACAAAAACTTTAAAAGCAGAAAAATAACAAAATAATATCAGAAATAAGTGAAATGAATAATAGACATAAAGACAGTCGACAAAGTAAAATATTTTGCTTCTTTGAAAAGACTAATAAAAAGACAAATCACCAGGAAGTTTTATCATAAAAAGAAGGTATACCAATAAATAGCATTAAAAAAGAAAAAACAAATCTGTTTGAAGAATTAAATTAATTACTGAGTACCATGAACAACTTTATGCTATTTATTTGAACTAATTATTCAAGCTATTTTAAAACATAGATTAAAGGACATTTTTGTTGAAAATATAACTAGCTTGAGGGGAACTAGAAAACTTGAATAGAATTTTATAAATAAAACATTACCTAAGCAGTTAAAATCTATATAAAAAAACACACACACACACACACACACACAGAGGTGTGCAAAAAGGCCTAAATACATTTAAAAGCAACACTTAATAAACCTTCAAAAACCAGATGGTCTGTTATAAAAACTATACTGCAGAAAACAGAAAAGCACCTTGACTTATTGTATAAGACTATTAAACATTCATTCCAAAACTAGAAAAAGGCATTATGAGAAAGGGATATTATTTTCTATGATAAGTATTAAGAAGTACAACCAAGCAAAGAACATTGAGAAGAAAAAAAAAAGAGGTACAAGAGCTATCATTTATCTAACTTCCACTAAGTACTTTGCCAAGACTTCTGCATATATAATTTAATCTGTACATCATCCATATAAGGTAGCTTTATTTTCACCTTTATCATCATTTTATAAAGGAAGAAAGTGATGTTCTAAGAAAACAAACTGGCTCAAGGTCACAGCTTGATGTTAGGAGACTAAAGCCCATTACTTAAACACTACATTCTACAGTTTCCTCATCTTTTAAAAAATATATTCAAATACAACATTATAACATCTACATAACACTAAACATAATTTTGAATGCAGTATTATTTTTGGCTTTCAACAATTTTATTATGCTATTCCTAGGCATTGTTTTCATCAAATTTATCATGTCTGGGGTTTGCTAAACTTCTTGAATATATGTATGTCTTTCACAAAATTTAGGAAGCCTTTACCTTTATTCTTAAAATACTTAAACATTTTTTTCTACCCATTCTTATTCCTCAATTGCATATATAGTAGATGTTTTAAAATTGTCCTTCAGGCTTCTGAGGTTCTGCTCATTTTTTCCATCTTTTTTTTCTCACTCTTTTTCAGATTGGATGAATTCTATTGCTCTAACTCAAGTTTACTGACTTTTCCTTTGGCCACATCCATTATGCTATTAAGTCTATTCAGATAATGTATTTTTCTGTTTTAAAATTCTCATTTGGTTTTTTTGTATAGATATATATTTTTAAATTTCTCTGTTGATATTTCCTATCTTTTTATTCATATTAACAATATTTTCTTTTACTTCATTCAGCAGTTGTAATACCTTCTTTAATTTTCTTGTCTGATAATTTTAATATCTGGGTCATTTCTGAATTTTCATCTATTGATTTTCTTACCCTTTGAGAAAGGGTTACAGTTTAGCATGCTTTTTTTGTATTTGAACTAATTTGGGGTTGTATCTTGGACACTGTCAATGTTAATTGTGAATACTCTGGATTCTGTTATACAGAGACAGAGAGTGCTGGTGTTTTTTGTTTTAGCAGGTCATTAGCTAGTCTCAAGTTGCAAACTCTGTCCTATTCAGATCTCAGTTTGGATTGCTTTCAGTCTACCCTATGCATGTGTGGTTCAGGGGTCAGCCAAAGAGTAAGGCAGAGTTTGTACATGGAATTTTAGTTTGCCCATCTCTGTCTCTTTCCTTTCTTGAGTTACCCCTCACTCTCTGGCATCCCTGTCCCTTCCCATTTTCCTCCAGTCTGAAGGCAACAGGCTTTCTCTTGAAGTTTAGCTTCCTTATGTTGCCACTACAACTGCAGATACTCTCAGGAAAAGCCACAAAAATGTGAAACTCACCCCACCCTATGCTAGTTGCTTAATACAAGTTTCAACTCCCATCTAAAATCTTCCTACTATTGTTCATTCTCCAAAATGCTCATATCATATTGTATTTTGACTTGTTTGTTTTGCCTTGGTTTTTTCTTTGGTCAGAGTTTATGGTTGTTATTTGTAGGTGGGTTGTTTGATTAGAGATTTATTTCTCCAGAAACATCTAATGAATTATGATTAATTCTAGGAACAGAAGGATCTAAATAGGTACCAAGAAGTACAGATAAAAATTGAAGTCAATGGGCTAGAAACATGTCACTTGCTTCTGCAAGAGGCCTAAATAACAACACATGAAGAAAGGGAGAAATGAAATGGATAAAAAATAAATTTAAAGAAATATGTACAAGCAAATGGCTAAGAATGCATGTGAAATTTATATATACATCAAATTCTCAAAAGTTTGGGAAGTGGAAAAAAGTTGTCAGTGAAATGTCTCAAGACCAACACCCTTCATCAGATCCCAAAATCAAAGTAGGGAAAAAAAAGGAACTTAAAAGAATCTTTGTCCAACGTTCTTTGCCAAGATTTATAGTAACCCACAACATATCTCAAAGCTTGAAAAACTATCTCAAGAGCTGGTCATGATTAAGTTCCCAAATAAATTATATTTTCTAAATTAAAAACGAGCACATACTCAAATGCAAAATATTTTTTAAATTGAAGCTGAAGCAAATTTGCTTTATAGTTGATAATAGAGCCCATATATCTCTGTCATTACAAGATCTGTTTTCAGATCTTGATGCATTATAGGATATGGTAATATCAGAGAGTAAGGAAAGAAAATCTTATTTAAAACTCAGCAAGAATATAATCTCTACAAGATATCCATCATTTGAAATAATTTCATCATACTTTTTTCTCCTTTGGTATGCCTCTGGATCTAATTCTACTAGGTTACAGTAAGAAAAACTGCCCCCACCTCCATCAACCATCAGAAGATATGGTTCCACTATTAAGCAGCAGTGGGACTTTGGACAAGACCCTATCAAGGCTTCAGTTTACTCATGTGAAATGTGAGGCTAGAAGAGATGTTTTCTACTTTCCAATTGTAGCAGTATACCACTATATAAATAGCTCTCCCCCCCTTTTTTTTGTTGTTGTTCCCCAACCAGTGATCGAACCAGCATCTCCTGTGGTGGAAGTGCAGAGTCTCAACCACTGGACCACCAGGGACGTCCCTAAATAGCCTTATTTCTGAACTCCTTAATATTTGAAGATTTGTATGATTTCTACAAAACAGCTCTGGTTAATTCCTCAGATTTCAGGCCCGTGGAGAATATTTCAAGAGAGATATATTGTCCCTTTCAGAAAAGTGAGAAAAAATGCAGGCTCTCACATACAATCTCAAGTAAATCATCAACTGACACCTGAAGTTTTCATACCTGTGGAGATAAGAAGCTTGTTTACATCAGTACTTCAGCTGAGTGGGAAAATTTTGTGAATGGTGTGTTTAAAATAATTTTAAGTTTGAAGATTAAAAAATTGGAACCTGGCTGCAAGTTTCAAGAAAAAGATTTTGCAGATTGTTTAAGATTCTGAGAGCTTTAGATCTATCTTCTGATAAAAACTCTGCTTAGAACCAAAAAACAGGATAAGTAGTACAATGCTGTTTAAAACTGCTTGGATTATATTCACTCAAATAACATTAATAAACACTTATTAAGCACCTGGTTGGTGCAAGGTGCTGTACTATTCACTGTGAGACACATACATGTAAGAAAGAGTTCTGTATCTGCCTTTAGAGAGTTGGTAATCTACCAGAAGAGATACATACGAGAAGATATACATATGTAAATAATAACAGTGCATAGCAGGAAGAGGAAAATACTATTAAGGAGAAACAGAAAGAGCCCTGTGCCTCAGGCTTGATTCCCTGTAGGGAACTAAGGTAGCAGGGGTCACACTGCAGAAACGGGCCAACCACACAGCATGCAGGACATTCAGAGCTAGCCAGGGAAGCAAGAGATGGAGGGATGGCTAGAGGAACCTGGAGAAACAGGGGCAGAGCGGTGGACCTAGAGGACCAGTAGTCAGTTGAAGATCTAACAGGTGCCTGCCTGGATGAGAGGATCTAATTCCTGGTACAAAGGTCAGGACCCAAGGATGATTCCGTGCAAATGAGTGTTGAGAAAGGACAGCAATGGAGTGAGTATTCTGTTATGGGAAGAATGGTGTTACAAGTTGAGGAAATATCAAGAACAAAAACCACAGCAGAAGGAATTTTTATTTTTTTCTAGTTTCCTGCCTCATGAACCATAATCTTTTGAATATCAGTTTTAACAAAATGAATAAGAGTGCAACAGAGTTCAGATGAAGCTTATTTCTTGCCAAAATCCATATGAATGCTAAATACCTTCCAAGCAGATTGTCTGGCCACTTAGTACAGATGAATCTTTTTGCCTTCCATTTAAACTAAAAAAAAAAAAAAAATCTCATATTGGGCACTTATCACTAAGTTACAGTCTCCCTCGTCACTGCTTAGCAGTGAACAAGAACTAACTGAACTAAGTGAGAAAGAGTGAACCCTTTAGGCCACAAGAGTACTTACAGTAGACCACACGTATTAGAAACAAGCTACAACAGTAGAAAGAGAAGGTATGTTATGCTCTACCTATGAATCTTGGCTTACAGAATGGGGGAAGGAAGATTAGGAGAAAGGGAAATAATATTCAATTGTACCCTCTTTGGGCTGGGCACTTAGCAAATATTTTACAACTTAATCTCATCACAATCAAATGAGGTACTAAGACCATGTAATACAAGAAGGAGTGGGTTTCAAAATGGCTAAGTTACTTTCGCAATGTCATGTATCACTTAACTGGTGACACTATGACTTGAGTCTAATTTGACTCTGAAGCTTCTTTTACTTCCCTTACATTTATTTTTGTTTATGTCCCAGTTAAAAAAAAATAGCATACCTCCTTAGGGTTGCACCTCTGATAGGCAGGAGACTCTCCTCAAGCTGTTTTGGGGTGACACTGATTGTGTTAATGACCACCTCTTCTCCAGATCTAGTGTCATGGATCATCATAACACAACAAGCTAAAGGAGTATTTATCTAACACATAATCTAAAGAATTGATTCCTAAAGCGGTGAGTCTCACTACCACAGTAGTGGCAGCTGCCTGTCCGAAGAGTGATAAAATTGTGTCTTTGCTCCACTGGTTTCTGCTCCTTAGGGTCACCAAGGGATACTCTACCAGTAATGGACCTACAACCATAGTCTCCTTTCTTTCCAGGCTTTTCTCCCTGCCAAACTTAACATGTCTAGTTTTTTGATATCATAGATATTGTCAGACCCTAGGCCTCCCGAGTCTTCTGCTTTTTGAACCCTTTAACATTGTTTTTCTCACCCAGCCCAAACCCCATGACCCATCACTTTATTCTTTTACTAATACTCTCTAATACTTCACTTCCTGGTTTTCCTCTGTCTCATTTACCTCAATTTCGTTTGGTTAAGATTCTGAGACAAGAATTTTGTGTAAGTAGTTTATTTGGAAGATGACCCCCGGAAACACTAATGAAGGAGAAAAGTGAGGCAGAGAAGGGAAATGAGATAGTCTGCAAAGATAACCATCAATGGTTCTAGATCCCTGTTCTTGCATATTGCCCCACCCATCAGGAGAAAAAGTTTGTTTCCCCCCATCTTGAATCTTGGCTGGCCTTGTACCTTGTTTTGACCATTTAATTATAGCAGAAGTCACACTGTGCCAGTTCTAACCCAAGAACAGAAGGGTTCCGGCAGCCTACATTTTTTTTTGCTTTCTTGGAATGCAGACACCATGTAAAGAAGTTCTGACTAGATTAGTGAATAATAAGAAAGCATGTGGATAAAAAGAGGCTCAGACCCCAGCTATTCCACCCTTTGCACTGAGGCCTCAACTTGTGAGTAAAGCCACTGTGGACATTCCTGACCCAGACAGGCTCCCAGTCAAGTGCAGCTACATAAGTGACCTCTGGTATTCCTAGGCAGAGCAGAAGAACTCTCAGCTAAGCCCAGCCACCCCACAGAATTGTGAGAAATAATAAATCCTACTGTTTTAAGCAACTAACAAACTACCTAAAGGGGTAGTTTGTTACACAGCCATAAATGAAACAGGTAGGAAGTCAATAAGGGGTGCATTTATTAAGCAGCTTACTGGTATGGTGAATTGGAGCTTAATCTTATTGGCCTATTCTGGGAAACAGTATAAAACATGCCTCACAGTTATTCCACATAAAAGGTGGGGATGCTGGGATATTTATCCATTAACTTGCCACCAGTTATTTGCTTAAGGCTTCTTCTAGTGACATTAAATCTTTGGCACTTCAAGCCTGGCCAGAACTTGAGCCAAACCTGCTGAATATCCAGGAAAAAAAAGCCCCTAGAGAGTCACAGTATCAGCCATAAGAAGTCTTCAGTGACAAGAGATGAGTAGTGGAGAAAACAGAAAGAGCACCAACATCAGAAAAGACCCAATCCTGGAGCAGTCCAGCTATCTGCCTTCTCTATCCTTATATTTCAGAAGCCTAAGAGGGTCTCACAAACTTGCTGACCATAACCACTACTCATCCTCAGCCTTTACACTTAGCTGGGCCCTAAATGTTGCTTAATAATCCTTCCAGGTTTCCTTAATCAACTTTCTCTCTACTTCTGTATATGACATCTATTTCAAATCTTCCCTCGCTCCTGAAATCTTCTATTCCACCCCTCCCCTTTCAGAATCTGCAAAGAAATCTGCTATCTATACCAATGAGAAAATAAAATAAAGGCCATTATATCAACTTTTTGGTATCTCACTTACAAACAACTGCATTCATACACTTCTATTTATTCTTCCCTACTAGTACCACAGGAAAGGATCAACCTTACTCCAGCATTAATTCATCCACCTCCACCACTGGAGCCCCTGCCTTAGGGATTTTGTCCCTCTTCTGTAATTGCCCTTGTCTGTCTCTCTTAACATACAAATGCTGGAGAAATGGAAGGATATAATCTATTAAAATCCTACACACCATTCCTACTGCCTGAAATGTACTCTTTTTTCCCTCACGCCTCCCTCAGACTCTTGCCTGGCAAACACCTCTTCATCCTTTAGGTCTCAGCTTACTACTACTGCCTCAGGAAAGCTTTCCCTAACCTTCCCACTTCCCAAATCTAAGTTTACCCCATCACAGTGGTTTGCTCTGTACTGAAATTGCACATTCCCTTTCCTGATATTTCTCCTTCCTCTCCCACTGAATGTAAGGTCCTCCAAGTCAGGTACTTGTCTTATAAGTTTTTGAACCACAGTCTCTATGCTTAGAACACAGTTGGTGTTTAATAAATATTTACTGAATAAATAAGTGAACAGGGTCCTCTCATTCTCTCCTCACCATCCCAGAGTAACTATAGTGAAAGCGGCATGCAGGACATAACATATTGTGGCCCTTCCTTTTACCACTATCTTTGCTTCCTTTTAGTCTGCTATGAAGTATGATACTGTGGCCCTTTTTAATTTTCATGCAGTTTAGCAAAAAATAGCGGAGCAAAATGCACTTGCATAGAAGCTCAGGAATCCATTGCTAACTTGGAACTTTTTGTTTTGTTATAATGCTATGAAGAAACAGACTTCAACACTGGATTCTAAAATGTAATTCATATTTCTCATCAACAAAAATTCAGAACTTCTTAAGTTTTGAAAGACTTTTCAGCAGAAACTAACACAACATTGTAAAGCAATTGTACTCCAATAAAGATGTTAAAAAAAGACTTTTCAGAGGCAAAAATGCATACTTGTATATTCACAGTGATTTCTCTAAAAAATGTTTCTAGAAATGTAAAATAACCTCCGTTTTAGTAGTTAGATTGATGGGTCTATCTATATCAACTTTTATAGGTATGGTTTTCACTTTCATCAAGAAATGAGCCCTCAAGTTTAAGAGAAATGAAAAAAAAAATATGTTTGGGTTTATGGTCACTTCTGAGCCCTACTACCCAGTCCTATAGTCTTCTTAAGCCATAAGCCAGATTTCCTGAGAAAGGATTTGGAGCAAAGAATATATACTTCTTTGCCTCCTCCCTACCATGTTCTAAGCAACTGAGGAATGTGGGACATTTTAAATCTTTCATGTAATATTAATACCACTGCTTTAGAAGGCTGAAAATCTGCTCAGAATGATTCTCACCTTCCCCCTTTCCCTCTATTGCCATCTTTTGGAATAGGTGAGGGAAGTGAGGTGGCTTTTAAAAGCTGGTCTTGAGGGAGAAAAGGACACTGAAATTCCACTACAACTATTTTTTATTTCCTGCCACCTCAAATCCTGAATACATGTGCTATTATGAAGTCTTTGTGTTTTTCATTAAAAGCAACCTTCTAATTAATATTTTTTAAAATTTAGATTAAAGCAAAAATGCAGAAAAGAAGGGTGAAATCAGATTAGCACACCATCTGAAAAGCTCTGTCATTTACAAAAATTGGTAGGATATAGGAAGAAGCATGTTTCCCAGTCTGTTTTCTTCATCTGTGGATACCTGGGACATAATTTAGTTTTTCATCCCCTGTTCCCAGATCAGCTCACTCTGTTCAGCTCCATCTTCACTCTGACATATAATTACTTCCTCAGCTCCTGTGCTATTTGGTTTTAAGCACCTCTTACCCCCAAGGCCTCATGGCTCTAAGGGCTTGTTGAATTTAAACAAGCACATTTAAATCTTTGTCTTTAAATGAGTAAAATAAAAGTCTTGACACCTCACACAGAGTACTCTTCTATCCACCTACACTCTAAATGTGCATGTTATAATTGTCTACCAGATCATAATGAGTATCTATCTATCCTCAAAATCAGAGAAAGGAGGACTCATTCTAGAGGTAAATTTACAATAAATGGTTTTATTCTTGATTAGCTCTGTGTGTTTGAGGACACAGAGATTGACACATGCATAATTTAACTACCTAATAAATATCAGATGATCAGGGACATCTTAGAAATAAAGGTGTGAATGAAAAACAAAAGAAAAAAAAGCAAAATTACTAACAACAACAAAAAATAAGACAAGAAATTTTAAGCTTTACCTCTCATACAAAAAATTCTGCACACTTATCCACACCTGCTACTCATGCATGTACATGCATATGTACACACACACACACACACACACACACACACACATTTTATAGAAATGTTAAACTATATGCCTTTCCTGGAGACTTACAGTAAGCCTGGAATCTACTACCGTTGCTGCTAACAAATTATAAATAATATCTATGGTCTTAGTTTAGGCTTCAGTAAATGAGTGATCATGATATTTGTTCTATATTCTTAATTTATCCCAACTACTGAAAAATGAGTATTGAATGAGACTTACATTCAAATACACTATCAAAAATGCATCAAAAAGAAGTATTATAATTATGACTATGAATTATAAGAAAAGTTTCTTAGTGAAAAATGAATAGATTTTAATACATCTTAGATGGAAAAAAGGATATTTAATCTAATGAAGGAAATAGAAATTTTAAAAGTGGAATACCATTCTTTCATCTATCAAATCAATGAAAATTCTAAAAAGAAAAGAAAAGCTGCACTGCACTGGGGGTATAAGTTGGTACAAAGTTTTTTGAAAGAAAACTGGACACTATGTATCAAGAGACTGAATAATGATTATATGCTGCGTCAGTTTGGGTCCTCTGGTGCCAAGACCAATTGGGTTTAAGAGATATCTATTGGGAGAATAACTTGTGCATGATAAAGGAGGAGGGGCTTAGGCAAGGAAAGTGCTTAGACCATGATGCAAGTCTGACACCCATGAAAGGAAAGAAGGAAGGAAGGGTTTCACATGCAGAGGAGTTCTAAGAAAGTCTCAGCCAGGTTGGGAGGAGTCCTAGGCTAGGAGCAACCCAGGAGAAGCACACCTTCCATGTGAATGTCTGAATGCTGTGGTGGAGCCAAAGGTGTGGCAGCTGGAGGCTGTCAATCATCTATGCTCTCCACAGCCGCCTCTTTTGAAAGGAGATCTAAAAAGGACACCTCCATGGCCACCACATAAGGCTTTATTCTACGTCTATGAATTTATCTCAAATACTCTAAATACTAGGAGGAAAAATGTTTTATGCACAAAGAAGCTCTTCACATTCTTTTTTAAGATAACTAAAAGATGAAAACAATTATTGTCCAAGCATAAGGATTGAGTAACTATGGTATATCTACTCTATAGAATATGCTGTAGCTATTAAAATGGAAAAAGTACTTATATTTTAAGTAAAATTAAAAATTAAGATACAACATAGTATAACAATTAAGATTAAAATATTCAAAAAGATGTATTTTTTAAGACTGGAAGAAAGTAAACCAATATGGTATTAGGAATATTTTATTTTTTGGAGCATTCTAAAATTTTCCAAATTTTGTTTAATAAAGTGTACAACATTTAACTGGGAGAATGAAGTATGAAAAATATGAAAAAAAGCTTAATATTTTAAATAATTTAGAATGGAAAGTAAGGAAAACATGAAGATAGATATGGATGAAAAAGCAAGACCAAAAAAATTTGAAGAATACTGTCTTTAAGAATTCTGGAAAACAGCTTCATGGATCCAACATCTGACTAAACAGAATTGAAAGGGAAAGTTTTTAAAATTTTAATCAGGGTATTGGATGCTTGAATGAAAATTAATGTTTCATGCACTCTTCTATGACTATTCAGTATAGGTGTTCTACAATCACTGTAAAGTGTGTCTTCTGCATACTTCTCTGTGTGTTCATTAGTGTATTCATTTTCAAGCATACTATGGAACATTTTTTGAGAGTCATCATATGTCAGGCATTGTGCAAGTAAATCAATGGTCACAGTGTAATGTGATAAAATGTATGCTTTAGCCTTGTATTCTAAAATTGCTTATAGTAAATATATATTTCAAGTATAGTGCATTTCATTGCTTTTCAGATTCTCTTCAATATGGACGTGAGTGACAGAGTCTGATTACAATTTTATTAATTCATATAAATGAAAACAGCAGGACATTATCCATTCATTTCAGACTCTATTTGGACTGTGGAAAGTGTCCTGAACTGCTATAGTGTTCCAAACACCCTCAGGGTAGAAACCTATTTACTCACAAGCAATGGTTTCATAGATTGCTGTCATGCTCCCTAATGATACAAATGTGTTTTCCAGGTATATTTGAATGACATCTCTGATGTAATGCATACCTATCTTCTTATTCAGCTTATGCATACTTTTTTTTCACTTAAAATCCATCAATTAATGATCTGTGAACTTCAAGTAACTAATTTAATGATTACATGAATCAAAATAATGCACACCCTTCAAAGGAGCCAATATTTTCTATGTTTATGTTACAAAATTGGCCTTGGGTAAACATCATTCATTCCCTGAATTTCATAATGGTTCAAGGATAAACTGTTTCTTCTTCGTAATTCAGTAAGTTTGCTCCAAAGGAGACTATTGCTTCTCCACTCAACAACGAGTAAAATGCATTCAGGGACCTTAGGGGACCTATTCTTAAAAAGATAGAATCCTGTCCCAGTTTGTTGAATTCACTGAATTTCTATCTCTTTGTTACTGACAAAGGAACTAACCCAAGCTTGATACTTGATTGATCTCATAAAACCCACAGATTAAATTTGGTGCCATTTTTTAAAACATAAAATAACCAAAACAAAAGTACAAAGGATGTGAATAAGTTATGGATAGGAAAGCAGACTTTATATTTATCATCAGGCAAACTAGAGAAAATTTGTATCAAAACTGTTTTATGCTTCTGAGCAGTGCTATAGTCATCCACTGTCATCAGTACCACTAATGATGAGGAGGACAACAGTAATGATCTCCTACATTTGCATAATACTTTTACTTTGGGAAAAGACTGCTATATACATCTTTTCATTTGATCTTCATAATGACTTTTTGAGAAAGTAAGGTAAATGCTTTAAAATGTCTCATTTTATGAAGGAGGAAATTCGAGTACAGAGAAGATACAAGACTTGCCTGACAGCAACACAAAACTGGAATTAGGTTATTGGCCACCTGACTCCTATTTTAGGGTTTGTTTTTTAATACTTTCAAATCAAAAGAATCCATGATTTGCAAAATTTTCTAAATTTTGTATAAACTACTTAGAGCCATGAATTTCTATCAATCATAGCAGTTTAAAACACAGACAATTGTTATGCAGGTGTGTGATAAACAATTTAGACGCTGGAAAGGAAGATACGTCTCTAAACAGCAGGGCAGAAGGGAAGATAAATCAAAGACATCTAAGGGTTCTACAGCCCTTGGAATAATTAATTGGTACCTTTACTTATTTTCATTCTCTGTTTCAAAATGTATTCAGCTTTTGAGACTTTCATCACTATAAAATACAATGGATTGTTAATAACAATAAATAAATCTCCAGTTGTCTAAATAGATATGCTTATCTAGGTCCTCACTGTTCAACTTCCATTATAACTGCTTCACTTTACCCAAGTTTCCAGTACTGGATATCCTAGGACAAACACTGATTTTTATCTGCTGCTACTGGTTTTACTAATTGAATATTACATTATATATGGTTCATCACATTATCCAGGGAGGTAAGAAAGTTCTAGGGGAAAAAAAATCAGTAAATCAAAATAATTTCAAAAATATTTATACTCCATTTACGAAACTACTTTCTATGCCTATTCACTACTATTACCGCAATATATACATGAATCAGTTTTAAATAACATTAATTTCCCTTTATAAATTACTTTACCCACTATTAAAGGAACTTGGCACCAGTTTATGACACAGGAAAATATTAATCATAGTTCAGTACACAAACTGGAGAAGGATATATAGCCTACTAAAACAATTGGTATTATTTGGATTCTCAGAATGCATGTAATTACCTAAATTAGAAGATTTTCTTTGCACCAGGGAAACCAACTTTCTTTTAGAAAACAACAATTTTATTTTTGGTAATTTTTAAATTTCAGAGGAGTATAGCTCTAACTAGGGTGATTAAGGTAATCATTCAAATGGAGATTGATCAGTCTGTAAAAGCCAAATGAATTTCAGTAACAAAGTCTTTTTGTACTTTTAAATACTGAAGGAATAATATTTAGATACAAATAAACAATAAACGTAAGGAATTCATATAAAGGGGATTATAAAATATATTTGGAAGAAGAAGGATATCTTCATACATTACTTTGTAAAGAAACAAAGTAGTTAGCTCCCACCCACCCTCAAATAACCTGTTAATAAAACAGCATTATAAGAGGATGCCCAGTTCCACCATGATAGGATGGCTTGTATCAAAATACACCTCTTGCTGAGAAAATTATAAATGCTGAATAAAATAAAAGTTATTTTAAAAACTGTTGGAAGGCCCAGAGATCAACCAAAGTGGATTCAGTTTAAAATTCAAGATATTGTAAAGAAGGAAAACACACTGAAGTAAGCTCTATAATTTCTACCGCCTTTGCATTCAAGGCATTTAGTGATCCTACATATTACAGGGCTGAGAGACTGAGCACAAATCTCTGGATCAGAGCATTAAGTAATCTACTGCAGGGAAAAAGTCAAGAATCAACTTCAGAACTGTCAAGATAGCTACAACATGGAGAGCCAAAATCCTGGACAGAAGGTAAATGCAATGAGATGAAGCCTATATTCTTTTATACTTTTAACCCTTGAAGCATTTGCAGGTTACCTTTCATGGGATGAAAAGCCCCCAAAATAGAAAGCAGAAAGCATCAACCTAGATACTAGAAAATTAAACAGAATGTTCAATGTCAAATCCTTAGGTTCTTATGGTGCCAAGGAGGCAAAAACTGGAGTTTGTGGACCACTTGAAAAAATTCCATAATTTTATTCAAGGCTCTAAATGGCTATTTATAGGAGTAATGGCAGAACAGAAAGAGGCTAACCATCACAAAGATATAAACCCAACTTCAAGTTATCTCAATCCCTGATTAGATCAAGGTGAATTAACTTTAATTATCTGCAAGAAGAAAATTATATCCTCCTCTGAAAAATACAATATCATAAAAAGCCTTCTCAATTTTTCATATGCAAAGACCATCAGGCATGCCAGGAGTTATGATCAAATAACCAAAAGCCAAGAAAAAAATAAACATAAACTCAAAAAATAATAAAAATAGAATTATCAGACATGGACTTTTTGGTTTAATAATTTTAAATAATTATTTATTAATTTTATAATTAGTAATTAATTTAATGATTGGCTGATTAACTGATGATTAATATGGTTTAAAAAGTAAAGAAAAAGATTGAGTATTATCAGAAAGCTGGTATCTATAAAAATATCAAATAATATTTTAGAATTAAAAATAAAATAACTGATATTAAGAATTCAATAGATAGGTTTGACAGCAGATTAGACACAACAGAAAAAGGGATTCATGACCTTGAAAATAGGTTAATAGAAAATAGCCAAACTAAAACACAGAAATAAGAACAAAAAACACAAGAAGAAAGACATATGAGACACAGTAAGAAAAAAAGTGTCCAATATACAAATAATTTTAGTTTTAGAAGGAAAGGATAGAGAGAATAGACAGAAGCAAAATTCAAGCAATAATGGTCAAGAATTTTCCAAAATTGACAAAAGATATCAAGCCACAGATTAATGAATGTTTAAGAACTCCAAGCAGAATAAACACAAAGAAATTGACACAAAACAGTGTTTTGGGTTTTTCAAAACTGCTTAGAAAATAATAACCAAAGAAGAAACATTAAAAGAGCCAGAGGAATAAAAATGCATTGCTTTCCAAGGAGTAATGAGTCTGATAGCTGATTTCTCATGGAAATCAGAGAACAAAGCCATGATATCTTTAAATGCTTTTAAAAAGTAACTACAAACTTAGAATTCTACAACCAATGAAACTATCCTTTAGTTGAATGAAGGCAAAAGAAAAATATTTTCAGGAAGACTAAAGTGGGAAAAAATTTCACCAGTAGAATCATTCTCTAAGGAATACTAAAGGATATCTTTCAGGTAGAAATTTCCATATCTCAGATAGTGATATGGAAATTCAGGGACAAATGAAGTACACCAGAAAACGTCAACATCTAAGTAAATATAAAAGAATATATACACACAGGGCAAAATCCCAATAATAATAATTTCTTATAGCAATTAGAGCACCCAAAGAATTATAATATAGGACAATGGCACAAATGGTCCTATATTTGGATAGGAACAAATAGGGTTTCCTTGATGAAAAGAGATAAAAAGTATGATTTATAGTAGGCTTTATTTGGATAATCATTAAAGAATTTAAAATATACAATTAGCAAGGCAAAATGGAAGGAATGAAATAAAAAGGAAAAGAGAAATGGGAAATGTAAAACAGGTAGAAAAAGTAGAAAAAATATAGTAAAATAATAGAATTAAATCCAAAAATATTACTAATTTTATTTAATGTAAATAGACTAAATATTACACTTGAAAAACAAATACTGTTGAACTGCAAGTTAGAAAAAAACAATATGCTGTTCACAAGAAACACACCTTAATATGAGCTTACAGGAAAGTTGAAGGTTAAGGGGTGAAAAAAAAATTACCAACCAAACATCATTTTATTTTAGAAAGCTAGGATAACTACACATTATACTATCAGTATAGGTAGAATTTAAGACCAGATATAGTACAAGAAGAGCATTTAATAATCTACTAGAAAGAAATCAAAATTCTAAATTTGTAGAAAACTAATAATATACTCTTAAAAAGCAAAATCTAACAAAACTAAAAGGAGAAACAGACAAATCCACAACCACATAGGAAATTTTAGCATAACTCTCTCAGCAAGTGAAAACACATGAAGGTAGAAAATCAGTATATATAAAATATTTGAGCACCAAAATTTAACAAATTTGACCTAATTGATATGTATAGAACCCTATACCCCAAAACTACAAAATACACATTATTTCCAGATACACATAGAACATTTATCAAAACTTCCCTTAAACTGGGTCATAAAACATGTCTTTTAATTCATATAATGTATATGATTAAATCATATAATATACCTGACCATAGTTAAACTCGAAATCAATAACAAAATGTTAATTATAAAATGCCCCAAACATTTTAAAATAAAGCAATAGATAAAATGAAGAAATCCAAAAATTGTTTTTGGAAAGACAAATAAAAATAATAACCCTTAAGAAATATGCATTTTAAAACAAAAAGGAAATAGTACAAATAACCTTAATAAGAATGAAAAATGGGGCATTCCTATTGATACTATAGAAATTAAAAATATAATGAGAGGATATGATGAACAATTTCAGATCAATAACTGAAAATTTAGATGAAAGGGTAGATATTACAAAGATAATAGGAGGATATGGTAAACAACTTAATATCAATAAATTGGAAAAATTGTATGAAATGGACAAATCTCTTAAAAAAACAAGTATTACCAAAAAGGATGAAGAAATGAGAAAAAATGTATAATCCTATTTTTTAAAATAAACTGAAATTTTACTTTAAAACCTTTCCACAAGGAAAACTTCTGGCCCAAATAGCTTCACAGGTAAATTTTTAAATTAGATAATTAATTAATTATTAATTTTCTTTTGGCCATGCCAGGAGGCATGCGGGATCTTAGTTCCCCGACCAGGGATTGAACCGGTGCCCCCTGCAATGGAAGTGCAGAGTCTTAACCACTGGACCATCAGGGAAGTCCCCACAGGTAAATTTTTTCAAATATTTAAAGAAAAAAGTAGCACCAATAATACACAGACTCTTTCAAGGGTCGAAAAAGAGGACTACTTTCCAACTCATTTTATGAGAATAGTATAACTATGCAACAAAACCTGACAAGAACATTAAAAAAAATATTACAGGCTAATTTCTTTCAAATGCAGACAGAAATATTTTAAAGGAAATATTGGCAAACTCAATCCAGTTCCCTATTTTTTAAAAAAGGATAACATATCAACATCAAGTTTCATTTATTATAGGAATGCAAGAGTGGATTAACATTCAAAAATAAATTAATTGAATTTATCATGTTAACAGAATAAAGGGGGAAAAATCCAATTATTTCAATGGATCCAGAGAAGTGTTTGGTAAAATTATATATCCCCTCATGATTTAAACACACACACACACACACACACACACACACTCACCCCAACTAAGCAAACTAAGGAATCAAGAGGAATTTCTAAAATCTGATAGAGGGCATTTACAATAAAAGCAAAAACAAAAACAAAAAACCTAGAGCAAACATTATGCTTCTACTCAATATTGTACTAGACCTCCTAGCTAATGCACTAAGTCAAGAAATAGAAATTAAAGGTATATGGAAGGCTCAAACTACTAGTTATGATAAATAGGTTCTGGGAATCTAGTATAACAATACTGTATTACATATTTAAAAGTTGCTAGGAGAGTAAATCTTAAATGTTCTCACCACAAAAAAGAAATAGCAATTATGTGAGGTAATGGAAGTGTTAAACAATGCTACTGTGGAAATCATTTTGCAACATATAAGGGTATCAAATTATCATATTTTACAACTTAAACTTATACAATGTTGTATATCAATTATCTCAGCAAAACTGGAAAAATAAATAAAATAAAGGTATATGGCGTGTACAGGTAGAAATAAAACTGTAATTATTCACAGAAAACATGATTGTGTTCCTTAAAACTCAAAAAAAACACAAAAAATCTAATACAAATAATAAGTGAATTTATCAAGATGCCTGGCAGAAAGTGAATAAATTTATAAATGAATTGTTTTCTTATATACTAGCAACAGACATTTAGAAAATAAAATAAAACAATACCATTTATAAGAGCATAAAATAAAATAGTCGAAATAAATCTAACAAAAAAGTATGCAAGTGTGCAAGTGCTCTGCAGAGAAAACTATAAAACATTACTGAGAGAAATTAAAGACTAGAATAAGTGGAGAATATAATGCATTAATAGGATATCAGTTTCCCCAAAATACAATCTCAATCAAAATTCCAGAAATTTATTTTTTGTGGATATTGACACACAGATTCTAAGCTTTTTACGGAAACACCAGGCCCCAAGAATAACCAAAGCAATTATCTAAATAATTTACACTACCAGATATGACTTCTTCTAAATCTACACTAATAAGCAACGTAATATTAGTACAAAGATAGACAAATAGACCTGTTCAATGGAACAGAATAGAGAGTCCAGAGATGGACACACAAATCTGTAAGCATTTGATTTATAATAAAGTTACTGCTGAAGTACTTGGGGAAAGGTCTACCATCCCAACAAATAGCGCTTGATCAATTAGACATCGACCTCAAAAAATAAAATGAATCTTGTCCATCCCAATCCCTACTTCACATTGTACACAAAAAATGAATTTCAGATAAAATGCAGACCTGAATGTTAATGGCAAATAATAAAGCTTCTAGAAGATGACAAAGGAACATATCTTCGTGATCTTGTGTTAGGCAGAGGTTTTCCTTTTTAAAACAGGATTTAAAAAACACTAACTATAAAAGAAGAGATTGATTAAGTTAAAGTTCATTAATATGAAAAACTTCTGTTTATCAAAAGACAACTAGAAGAGAATGAAAAGACAAGGTTCAGAGTAAGAGAAGATATCTGTAATATGTTTATCTGACAAAGGACATACATCCAGACTATATAAAGAAACACCTACAGGTCAACAACTGGAAAACGGCAATAAACTTTAAAATGCTCATCACAAAAGAGAATATCTAAATTGAAAAGATGCTGAACTTCACTAGTCATTAAAGAAATGCAAATAAATATCACAATGGGCTACCATGCCACGCATACTAGAAAAACTAAAATGAAAAAGATAATACTAAAAGTTGTCAGGGATTAGAGCAATTGGAACTCACATATACTGATATTAAGAATAGTAATTGATACAATATCTTTGGAAATTATTTGGCATTATCTACTGAAACTGAACATAAGCACATCAGAAATACCACTCTTTAGTACATTTCCAACAAAAATATTAATACTTAGACATGTAAAGCAAAACATGTTCTAGAATATGCACATGGTAACCACTATTCACAATGACTCTAAACTGGAAATAACTCAAATTCCATCTATAGTAGAGTAGCTAAAAAAAATTAAGTTGTAATATATTCACCCACAGGAATATTATAAAGCAATGAAAAGTTTTTAAATAATCTGCAGCTTCACAGAGATGCACCAAAACATGAATGAAGAAGTGAAAGAAGATATACCACATGATTCTATTTATATTGGGGTGGACAAAAAGTTCATTTGGGTTTTTTCATAACATCTTATAGAAAAACCTGAACAAACTTTTTGGCCAACCCTATACATTGTTTAAAAACAGTCACAACTACTCTCTTGTATTAGAAATCATGATAGTGGTTGCCCTGGAGGCGTAGGGAGTAGAAGGAGGGATGAGAAGACCTCTGTGTTCTGGTAATGCTTTGTTTCTTGGAGGGTGCCACTTACATGGGTATGTTCACTTTCTGAAAATTCACCCAGATGTATACTTATGATTTCTTCACCTTTTTATATGTAGGTTTTATTGCAGTAAAATATTTAATTTTAAAATTAGCTTGAAAAATAAGCTTATGGTCCCAAAAGGGTTGGGTGAACTCCCATTGCTTTTATTTTTCTCTCTCTGTCCTCTCACCACTTGGCCTTGAACATAAGCAAAGTCACAGAAATGTACATCAGAGTGCAGTAAATAAAGCCACAGCTTGCTGGCTGGAGGACCACAAAGTGGAGCACCAGGTAACTGAAAAACACCAGTAATATCATGGAGAGAAAAGGACTCAGAAAAGTAACCTAATAAAGTTGTTATTCTGGGCTCCTCTCAAGCTGCATATACATGGATCTGATTTTAATCAGCATACAAAAGAAACTGAGAACTAAATAACAGATAGATCAGTGCCTAAGTCCAATACTGACCATTGTACACATACAGGACAGATCTGAAAGCACTGAAAATAAAACTGGCATTGAAACCACAGAAGGCAGCTTGTAACTTGTGACCTCAACCTAACGAGATCAATTACCTGCTAAAACAAAAATACCAACATTCTCCATACAATTTAAATGATTCAAAATCTCATAATATTAAAAATGTCCAGGTTGCAATCCAAAATTACTAGGCATGTGAAGAACCAGGAAAATCTCAGCTCACATGAGAAAAGATAATTAACAGTCACAAACACTGAAATGGGACAGATGTTGAAATTGTCTGACAATGATTTAAAAGTAGCTACTATAAAAATGCTCCAGCAAGGAACAGTCTTGAAACAGAAAAATAAAACCAACAACAATAACAACAAAATTCCTCAATAACAAAATGAAGATGACAGTGAAAAGAGTCACTGAGCTTTAAGACAGATCAGATCCAATTCGAACAACAGAGAAAAATAAGTAAGAACAGGCTCAGGGACCTGTGGAACAATAACAAGAAGTCTAGCATTCTTGTCATCATAGTATCAGAAGGAAAGGAAAAAGGGTTTAGTGCTGAAAAAATATTTGGAGAAATAATGACTGGAAAGTTCCCAAAGTTTGTGAAATACATAAATCTACAGGTTCAAGAAACTCCAAACAGAATAGAAACAAACAAACAAACAGAAAACCCATGTCCAGATACATGAAAACTAAACGGTGGAAACTGAAAATAAGGATAAATATCTTAAAATCATCTAGAGGAAATCACACATTACCACTAAGGGAACAATGATCCAAATGACTGTGGATTTCTCATTGGAAACCACAGAAGCCAGAAGGAAATGACATACCTTTTTTAAAGTGCTGAGATAAAAGAACCATCAACATAGAATTCTATATCCAGTAAAAATAGCTTTACAGAAGTGAAATAAAGACGTTGTCAGGGGACTTCCCTGGTGGCACAGTGGTTAAGAATCCGCCTGCCAGGACAGGGGACATGGGTTTGATCCCTGGTCTAGGAAGATCTCACATGCCACGGAGCAACTAAGCCCATGCGCCACAACTACCGAGCCTGCGCTCTAGAGCCCACAAGCCACAACTACTGAGCCTGCACGCCACAACTACTGAAGCCCGTGTACTCTAGTGCCCGCATGCTGCAACTACTGAGCAAGCGTGCTGCAACTACTAAAACTCACACACCTAGAGCCCATGCTCCACAACAAGAGAAGCCACTGCAATGAGAAGCCCGCACACCGCACCGAACAGTAGCCCCCACTCGCCACAACTAGAGAAGAGTCTGCGCGCAGCAACGAAGACCTAACGCAGCCAAAAATAAAATAAAATAAAATAAAAAGACATTGTCAGATGAAAAAGAACTAAGAAAACTGGTTGCCAGAAGAACTGCTCTAAAAGAATTGCTAAAGGAAGTTCTCCAGACAGAAGGAAAATGATACCAGAGGAAATTTTATACATCAAGAATAAAGGAAAAGCAACAGAAATGATAAACATGTGTCAACAGAATGAACTGTTCTTCTCCTCTTCAGTTCTTTAAAACATGCTTAATAGTTGAAAGAAAAAATTGTAACATTATCTGATACAGTTTTCAGTGTATGTAAAGATAATATATGACAACAATATTACAAAACTGGGAGAGTAAAAGAACTTATACGGTGTCAAGATTTCTACATTCTACTTGAAGCGACAAAATATTGATTCTAAAAAGACTGTGAACCTAAATGGGAGGGAAATCCAAAAGGGAAGGGATAAATGTATATGTATGGTTGATTCATTTTGCTGTGCAGTAGAAGCTAACACAACATTGTAAAGCAACTATACTCCAATAAAAATTAATTAAAAAAAACAAGCAATTCCTGTTAGCACCTGAAAAATAAATAAATAAAAATTAAAAAAATAAAGACTGTGAAAAGTATACATATTGTAACCTATAGAATAACCCCTAAAAATATACAAAGATATATAGTCTAAAGCACAATAGATAAATTAAAATGAACAATAAAAATGTTCACATAACCTCAAAACAAGGCAGGAAATGGGAAATGGAGGAATGTAAAACAGAGGGAACAAACAGGAAACAAAATATAAAATGGTAGACATAAATCCAAACATATCAATAATTACAATAAATGTAAATGTAATTATTGATACACACATACATTTACAATTTCCTGGAGCCATATACAGCTGGTCCTCCATATCCACAGGTCCTGCATGTGTGGATTCAACCAACCACCCATATAAAATATTCCAAAAAATTTCCAGAAAGTTCCAAAAAGCAAAACTTGAATTTGCCCTACACTGGAAATCACTTACATAGCATTTATATTATATTTACAATTACTTACATAGCATTTACATTGTAGTAGGTATTATAAGTAATCCAGAGATGATCTAAAGTATAAAAAGGGATGTATGCAGGTTATATGCAAATAATAGGCCATTTTATATAAGGAACTTGAGCATCCTGGGATTTTGATATCCTTGGGGGTTCTGGAACCAACTCCCCCACAGATACAAAGGGACGACTATATACTAAGAAGGAAAAAACACAGTACTGTGGTATGAATTAACAGGAGCGTCTTACCTTAGACAGGATGATCTAAGAAAGTTGCTTTGGAGAAGTATTATTTAAGCTAAGATAATGGAGTGAAGAAAGACCCACCCAAGAAAAGAGTGAGTTTAAGAAGCGCCAGTTCCAGCATGCTTCAATGAGAACACTGAGAGAAAGTGAAAGTTGAATAGTCACAGTTCTCCTCCAAAGCAAGATAAGATTTGCAGCACCTCAAGTGCACTCAACAGCAAATACTATTAGAAGCCAAGCACTCCCTGGGGGACATACCAGAGGAATAGAAAAACTTCCCTGGGTCCTGGATGGAACAACATCTTGTGGAGGTAGATAGAGTCTACTCTGCTCTAGCTAATATTGGGCAACAAGGAAAAAAAAAAGGTGCCTGCACGTGCAGCTGTCATTGCTGCTAACAAAGCTCCTAAAGCACTTTGATCATGGCTGCCAAGTAGAAGTCTGGAACTCTGCTTCATCCCATGGAACAATCTCACCAGAGCAGGTGTGTCCTGAGGTGAACCATACTCCTGCTACTATGGTTACCTAGAAGTTGGAGATCAAGCATTCAGCCCCTCATCAGCACAGGGTAACCAGCACAATGAGCCATTCCATGACTGTGAATGAATTCTGACAACTCCAGTAACTCCTGGGCAAATTCCTAAATGGCAGTAACCAGTGACAAAATAGCCTCCTGCTATCTACCTGGGCACTCTAATTAACTCTCGATGTACCAAGTGGTTGAGGACCAATATAAACAAGATACAGTTTCCCAAGTTCTGTTCATACAGCTTACCCAGAAACTTCTTCCTTTTTCTCTCCATATTGCTTTGCTTAATTCCTAGCTTTTGGATTAAATTCACTTGTTAGTTGCACCATTGTGCTTGGGTTTGTCTTCTGATCTTTGCTTCACTGACTTAATGACAACCACTCCCTAAGGACTTTGACAAAATAAAAAAATCACCGTTTCTTTTCATGCTGCCCAACTCAAGTGGGGTAAGTCTTCATTATCTTACCTCTTGTACTCAACCCTGAAATCATACACAGAGATGTCTCACAGGTAAGGTTTTTCTCATTATAAGGGAAGATTAGGGCACTGGTAAGTCCCCTCATCAAATAAGAAATGACAGCTCCAAATGAAGAAAGGGAAAGAGAACTGACACTCCATCACTCCATCTCTAACTTTGGCTTTCTATGAAATCTTTTTTTTTTTTTTCCTGGGCAAAGGTGAACAAAAAAGTTGGAAAGAGGAGGATACATTTTGTTTGTAAAGAAATGGGCCTATTTCCACAGACAGAACAATATGAGTGGAAAGTAACTGGGAGAGGAATCTAGTAAAAGTGAAATAAGAAAGGGCAAATTCTGTGACATACTAAGTCTAATTGTTAAAATCCCTTTTAAAATTTGGTGCCAAATAGTGTTGTTTTACTTTATAGATGGATCTGAAGTATCCATGTACAATGCTAAAGATTTAATACTAAATGTGTTCTACTACTGCAAATAGGACCAAGGTCTCTAAACAACCAGATAAGAGCATACCATACTGACAAAAGTGTGCAAAAATGCTAATAAACTCAGATCATAGGAAGAGGAACTGATTGTTATGATCTCATACCCTAAATATAAATCTCCAACTCAAGGCATTCTGCAATTGTCACTGGGTCAACACAACAAAAGCAAGGGATTAACTTAAATCCTGCCTTTTCAGTCAAACAGATGGACAAATACTCATGAGAACAGCACATGGACCAGGAAGATGATAGCAGAAAATTGCCCATGCTCAGCTCACCTCTGCGTGACTAAACCCTGTTCTGCAGGTCTTTTGATGACTTAAGAGAGCAGGGTAGGTATCCTGGAAATTGACAAATAATGGTCCACTACTAGGAAGATATACTGAAATCACTAGGGGAGCTTTTTTCCCCCAAATTAACCCTTTACCCCCTTCACCTGAGAATGACTACATTTAATTGGTACAATCACTTTAGGTAAAGGACATGAAGAAAATTAAGGTATAATGGTAGGCTTGCCATCAACAACTATGCCTATTAAAAATACTCTGAAAAGCCAATACTCTGACAATATTCTGAGAAGCCAAGAATATTGGTTAACTTTATACAACCATGATAAATTGGACACTGCACCAAAACATGAAGGCTACTTGACTCCACATTTGCCTCAATCAACAATAGGCAAGGGAGAGGCCCAATATGCCAAGTCACCATCCCACAGCTTAGGGATGACTCACTTTGACAGGAAAAGAAGAGTGTTTTACTCTCATCTCATTGAACCCTGTTCATTTTCACATAACACCACATGGTTCCTAATATGCACCACAGAGGCAACTTTGAGATTTTAGATCCAAATGCCATAAGTGAGCTGGGGTAGTGCTGTTTCTCTTCCCTCATTTTCATGGCAACAAAGGGGAAAGGTGGCAATCAGACTTTATACCAGGACTACTGGAGTATGGGCCCAGGCCTCTCCCCAAAAGAAATGTGGACCACAGTCACACATGGAAATTACAAGCTCTGCTTAGAATAAAAGGAAACCAAGTCATATTAAAGGCTAGTTACTTTGTCTTTTACCCTGTTCTTACTAGTAAATTTAAAGATCTCTAAAACATTGTTTTCAAACTGTCCAGTATACTATTAGTGGTCTTGAAGTTAAGAGAGTGGGTTTTAGACTTTAAAAGAAAAGGAAAAATAGAAAAGGATAGAATGAGAAAAAATTGATAGAATGGAAAATACTTGTAGGTATCATGCACAGAAAGGGTAAATACTGTGATATTTTTGTTTCAATTTATAAATGCCTGCATTAGTATACTAGGTCATGATTTAAATGCATTTCTTTCTGTGGTTTATGAAAATGTTTGAAAACTACTGCCACAAGTGATGCCTTTCTGATTCCCCAAATAGCATTTCGCTATAGAAATGCTACTGGCTTTGGGAGCTGGCCAAGTCTCCTTTGTAAGTAATTAGTCCACATATTGCAGAACTTAAAGTTATGTCTTTTCCCTATCTACTAAATTCCAATAGTGCTTCCTGGTCACTGTAACGACCATATATTTCCAAATGTTACCTGGGAAGTGATGCCACCCTTTATAAAGAAATATGAATCCATAGATCAAAGGTTGCTAACTCAATTCATACCTGCTGAAAAGAAAGTGTTTCCAAGTATCCTTTTGTATCTAGAGCTTGACCTCCAATGGAGATTGCTTTGTAGGCCCTTATCTGGGAAGTGTATACTGCTCTACTTAATCTGCAGATTAAGTCTTCTGTTCCAAGCACCCATCAATCTGATACTAAATTCATTAGCAAAATGAAATGAAAAGAACACAACATAAATTGCTATTAATGGAGTTCCAGGCATGTCACTCCCCACACAATGTACTAAAAATGGACTCATCTCTGAGTGTCTCCACACAAGTATCTGTGCTTTTCAATACATAGCATTTCAGAAGGGAGCTTTTTCTTTTGGCTAAAAAGACATTTTATAAAGCTCCCTTTCAAGGCTAAACTTCAGGAATTTTCACCATCAATTTATGCTGACTGAGTATTTACTCTTTGGTGGATACTCTCTTCTACAGACAGGATCCAATAAGGAGAAATTGTGGTTTCTCGCCTAAAGAATTGAAATTGTAATATTTTTTAAAGTCCAAATATTTCTTACTTCCTGTGACTTATTTTGTATGACAGTGATAAACAGCTCATAATGCTTCATCTGCCATTCTTATTCACAGAATCGGGGAACAATATAATATACAAAATTTTAAAAATGAAGACAGAATCAGCTGGTAGCATCCTATTGCAGCACAACATTTATACTTGCACTTCTGTGGGGGAATTCTTATTTGGGGTAGAGTATAATCTTTATAGATTTCTAAAAGTTAGATATTTTGAAGATATCAAGAGAAATAGTTTAAATTTATAAATTACTCAGAAATGGTAAAATTGCACTTAAATTTTTCATAAAATTTCCTATCTCTGGCTAGCTCGGGACCAAACTATGTGTAACCAAGATTTAAGCAGACCAAAACCTAAAATTCACAAATACTCTGAATTACCCAGCTATTTTCTTTCCAGGACCCCAAGAGGAACTAAATAGAATTCTCACTTCCCTCACTTCCCATAATGAGCACCAATGGACAATTAGTTAGAGATGGACAAGCAAACCCTAAAGGAGTGTTTTTAAGACAGAAAATTACACAGGTGGCTCAAGGCTTACCTTCAAATAATTTATTGGATAAAATGTGAAGAAACAAAAAAAATGGACATGAAGAAAGATAAAAGTGGAAATGGGGAATATCCTACTGTATGTTTAAATGATAAAGTGAACAAAGAAATATGAGAAAAAAGACCATTTATTTTTTAAACAGAAAGACTGATCAAATGAGTAAAACAAGATCACATCAGGTGAAAATTGATATTGATTTCTTTCCTCTAATATTTGGAAGAGTTCTAAAAGGTAAATAAAATGAGATAACAAGACAAAAAAAAAAAAAAAAGAAGGTCACGTAGTGGATGGTTTGGGGGGTAAATCCAGGTAGATTGCACATTGCAAGTGTTCAGTAAAAATTATTCAAATTGAGAAAGAAAATCCATTTGATATTGGGTAAGATAAAAAAAAATCCATAAGAAGAAAAATGAGCCTGGCAAGGGACAGCAAAACCAAGTGAGTTTTCTTTTGTTGTTCTTGTTTCAATTTTGTCTGTTCGTTTGTTTTGGTTTTTTGTATGCCAAGGGAATAAATAAGTTAGCAATATGCAGGGAAATTCAGAGATATTTTATTAAGTTAGTAACAAAAAATATATACACACATACTAAGCAAATGCACACACACCCACACACACACATGCACATACACTAGGAAAACACTAAGTAGATTCCCATTCCTCAGATGTATTTTGAAGCACACAAATTCAGAGGTTCTAGATTCAAAATAATGACAAATACAAAGTTTATCCTAAAATTCATTAATAAGCTAAATGTAGATGAATCACTAGCATCAAATGGGCTCTAAGAATAAAACTGTCTCCTGAATATCCAACTAACTTGTCCTTAAAGTGGCCATTTTCACAGAGACCTGAAAGTACATTGGCAATGTGACCCAATCACACGTAAAAAAAAAAATAGGACCAAAGACAAATGAGGGGAATATGTACAAAAGGGTAAGACCCTTGAAAATCTTAAGCCCTACTTGGTTAATTGAGCTTCTCACATCCAGGCTTCCTGTGGGGTTAATTAAGCATTGGTGAGTGCAGTAACCATAATATAAAATCTACTCAGATTTTCAAAAGTGTTTTGATAAAATTTCATAGCAAAAACCGTGCAAAGAAATTTTAAGTAAACATGGAAGTAGGAATAGTTCCACAAGCATGGAACTATCTTAAAAATAGGAAGTAAAGTGTGTAAGTGTAGATGTGGAAAAGACAGACAAGCATTTTTATAAACTTTGACTATGTAATTCAAGTGATAGCTGCACATCCTTTAGAGTTCACTGTCCTCTTCAGGTAGTAAAATATCAAACCATAGCATAATGGAATCCTAAAGAGCTGGTATGGTTCCTCATATAATATAGATTAAGAAACTGAGATTCAAGGGGGATTAATAATTGCCTAATATTAAAACATAAACATCAGGAAGATTTTATAAGGTGTACAAATTAGAACAAAAGTTACATATGAGTTCCCCTGTGGGCATGTGTTGAGTATTATTGGGCTGGCCAAAAAGTGCCTTCGGTTTTTAAGTAAAAATAAAAGACACATTTTTCATTTTCACCAAGAACTTCATTGAGCAACGTATTCACCCTTTTGTTCCACTACCTTCTGCCATTTTTCAGGCAACTTCATAATTCCATCTTCCCAAAACTTTTTATCTTTTTAAGCAAAGAACTGTTCCAGGTGCCTTTTACAGTCTGCCAAGGAACTGAAATTTTTTGCATTAAGATAATTTTATAAAGACCTAAATAAATGGAAATCCAAAGGTGTAATGTCTGGTGAATACAGCAGATGAATCAAAACTTCCCAGCCAAGCTGTAACAGTTTTTGCCTGGTCATCAAAGAAACATGCGGTCTTGCGGTATCCTGATGGAAGACGATGCATCTTCCGTTGATTAATTCTGGACGCTTTTCGTCGAAAGCTGCTTTCAGATGGTCTAATCGGGAGCAGTACTTGTTGGAATTAATCGTTTGGTTTTCCGGAAAGCGCTCATAATACAGGACTCCCTTCCAATCCCAACATAAACACATCACCTTCTTTGGATGAACACTGGCCTTTAGTGTGGTTGTTGGTGGTTCATTTCTTTTGCCCCATGGTCTCTTCCATTCCACATTACTGTACAATATCCACTTTTGATCGCCTGTCACAATTTGTTTTAAAAACGGAACATTTTCATTACGTTTAAGTAGAGAATCGCATGCGGAAATACGGTCAAGAAGTTTTTTTTGCTTAACTTATGTGGAACTCAAACATCAAAGTGATGAACATAACCAAGCTGGTGCAAATGATTTTCAACACTTGATTTGGATATTTTGAGAATGTTGGCTATCTCCCACGTGGTATAATGTTGATTGTTCTCAATTTCATCGCTATCAACTTCAGCTGGTCTACCTGACCGTGGAGCATCATCCAGTGAGAAATCTCCAGCACAAAACTTCGCAAACCACTTTTGACACATTTGATCAGTCACAGCACCTTCTCCATACACTGCACAAATCTTTTTTTTTTGCGTTTCCGTTGCATTTTTACCTTTCTTGAAGTAATAAATATAATATGCTGAAAATGTTGCTTTTTTTCTTCCATCTTCTGTATTAAAATGGCTACATAAAAATTCACCAATTTTGATCTTTTTTTAAATGCACACAGATATGACAGCTGTCACATATAATCTAACAAAATTGTTTTGAATGAAGTTAAAGACAACAACGTG
This sequence comes from Hyperoodon ampullatus, assembly GCF_949752795.1. Taxonomy (NCBI): domain Eukaryota; kingdom Metazoa; phylum Chordata; class Mammalia; order Artiodactyla; family Ziphiidae; genus Hyperoodon; species Hyperoodon ampullatus. Next base: position 85,511,326 of record NC_136918.1, on the reverse strand, counting down.
CTACTAGAGCCATCTTACGGGAAAAAAAATGAACCTTTTGGCCAATCCAATACGTATTACTAGTAATAAAGAATACAAGACTATGTACTTAAATATAACCTTTGAAACAGGGTCCCCAAAAAAGGACCTTAAAAGAATTATAGTACATTCTCTGAAAACATCTCAATGTGTTGTGGCTATACAGATGCCAAAAATACTAGGCATCAATAGAAGCGCTTTGGATCCAGACTTGAGGATCTCCAACATTTAACAGCTAGTTATTGGAGAAGATGCCTGCAAAGGAAACATCAAGGGAGTAACAAGGGGCATACGAAGAAAATCAGAAGAGCATGATGGCATGGAAAATAGGACAGAAAGCATTCCACAAAGGAGGAAGTGGTCAGCAAGATAAAATGCTCAATGAGATCTCAATAAGAGTTACTTTGGTGAAGTGACAGAGGTCTCAGAAGCAGATGGGGTGAACTGATGAATGCATTGGTGAGGAAATGGAAATACAGAGTATAAACATCTCTGGTGAAATTTGAGTGTAGATAGGGAAAAGAGAGAGGGCAGTAGCTAGCTGCATTTTCTATCTTTATAAATGATCCTTTCACTCACCAAATCCAGGAAGCTGGCTTATTCGTGACTCCTCCACCATCCTCCATACCCACTTGATCATTAGGTGGTATGGATTATATTTCCACACTCTTGAATATATCATCTTATATTTATCTTCCAATGACTCACCAACGGTGATAAAATAAAATCCAATCGCCTTAGTACAGGATTTAGGGCCCTTTATAATCTGACCAACATTACCCATCCAGCCCTACTTCTTACTTCCACCCTAAGGTGCAGCCATACTAAACCAGTTGCCATTTCTGAATGAGCCAGGCCTTCTCATTCTTCTGGGCCTTCATGCATACTATTACATTTTCCTAGAATGTTCTCCCCCAACGCAACCACGCCCCACCCCTGCCTGCCCTTCACCTATCAAACCTATTCATCTTTCAAATTTCCATTTGAATATGATCTTTGTAAATCTTTCCTTGCTCTCCTAAGTAGATTTTAATGTTCCCATAGTAACATTTTAGGCCCCTCTTAAGGTATTAATACTTATAGAATTATTTTGTGTTTGAGACCCCAGCAGACCATATAGGGTGTCTCTTGAGAGCAGACACCCTATATTTTCACTTGTATATCTCTTTGCTTTGCACAAAGTTAGCACTAATATATATATTTTTTTCTTTTAGTGAATGAAAGAATGTATTTGTTACCAAAGATGTGTTATACCAAAATACAACTAGCTTTAGTTTAGGTTATAGGTGGGATATATATAGTTGTCTACTAGAGGAAACTAGTGATTTATAAGTCAAAGGTGAATTTATTTCCTTGAAAACTTTATGTATTTGAAAATTAAGATGAATCACATTCCAATGCAAAAGAAATTTCTCGAACCACTCTTCAATTTGGTGGCTCTCCTCAGTGACCTCAGCTTCTCTTCATTTAAAGCAAGAAACACCTAAAAAATGCACTGCATACCTGTAATATCCAGAGCACTAAAGATGATATAAAGTTATAAATGATATATTGCCTGCTCCCACAGTTCATAATCTGGTGAGGATCTAAGACATATGCAAATATATACTGCTTTGAAACACCTTCAAGTGCTATTTGGGCAATAAGTGCCTTATAAGTAGAAAAAAAGGTATACAGTGACCCTGTCTAAAATGTATGGTTTCGTTAATGCCCCTAAAAGGAGAAGACGTTTCATTCTAGAGTTCAAAGCCAAGGAATATCTTGAATCTTGACAAGGATGATCTCTCCTATTGTAAATAGGTTGGTTTTAAGTATCCCCCTACTTAGACTGAGCAGAATGGCCACAGATAAAATCACTTTGCCTATCTTTCTAGCATCCAATTAAAAACGTATAATAGAAAACATGAAAAATTAAAAACAGACAAATAAATAATTTTTTAAAGGATTCAGTTTAAGTATTTCAAGGTACAAAACAGGTCCTATCCTATTGCTATGAAAGATAGATGGGTAATTAGGAGGAGTTTAATGATTTTTCGTGGCTCATTTAGAAAACTTGGCTTGTTTCACATGTATTTAAACACCAAAGTTGGCAGCCTTTTTTTCTTCTTGAGGGTTTATGTGTTATTGGGGGGGGTTGCTTGTTTCTTCACTGAACCCCCAAACTTAGCCTCTGTTAACATAAAATAGGAAGATATGATGAGAGCAGAGGAAAATTCTGTGATTTAAAAATCTCTATTCTATTTTCTATATTTAAACTTCAAAAGATTAAAAGCAGCTTAATTATCAATTGGTCAAACTGTTTTCTAGTATTTTTGGCTCTCAGACAAGCATCTATACAAATAATTGTCAACCTGGGGGAGGTTAATTTGAAAAGAAAAGACCCCACAAGTGGTAGTTTTGATCTCTACTTTCTCCACTTTGAGAATCACTGTTCTCCTTATTCAGGCAGCTGATGTATTGCAGCTGTAGTGATTCACGTATTTTCTTTTCAATAGTATTATTTTCACTCTATGGACTTAAAATTTTATCCTAAACTCTAGAAAAAAAAATATAGGCAACTGGTCAGTTTTTGAACATCAAGACTCCATGAGTTTAAGAAACAATTCAATATTACCCATAGTCAGGCTTTTTTTCACCATAATTCCCAGTCACACCTATCATAAGCCTGGGAAGAAGAACTCAAAAGAACTTACTTAGAGCTGTCCTTTTTTAGCATGGAAAAACTAAAAAGGCATCTGGCTTGCAATAGGGCTATAGACCTTGCAAGTCTTCTGCATTTTGGTTTAATCAGAGATTTTCCAAAAGTCTAAAGATGATGATACATTTTTTAAAAAAATAAGAGAACCATACAGTTAACTTAGCTCTGTAAACCATGGGAAAAACAATTATCTTAAGAGATGCCTTATGGGGTCATTGTTTCACATAATAAAGCAAGAAGATTAGGGGGTCAAGTCTCGGTTAGAAGTCTGGATCATTCGAATTGTTCTAACTAATGATTCTTCTTCAAGGAAAAAAGTGGGCTCCATTTCTGTTTTTAAAAATCCAGAGTGTCTGTAATAGTGTAACTAATGACAACCTTCCCGTTATTCTCACTTAAGAGGAAACCCTATAATAAGAGCTTCCCAAAATGTCAAATAATACTTGTCTCATAACAGGGCTTCTTTGTTCATTCACCATGTCTCTTTTGATACACACAGATAATAAAAGTTCGTGTAAAACTGAAGGTAATATAGAGCAGAAGCCAACACTAATTCTGTATAAATATGTCTGATTAATAAGAGTGCCATTGTTATGGTTACTTCATAATGTCATGATTGTTACAAGAATGGAGGATACAAGTACTCTTACTCTTGCTGTTTTTGTTCATCCTCTGTCATCCAACCAGTTTGTGAATTTTTCTTCAATGAGGGAAATGAAAGATAGACTTTGTCCATTAATTATTTCTGTTTCATTAGTTCATCTCATGAGCTGTGAAACTAGCTTTAAATTCAGGGGGAAAAAATACGGGTTTTATTCTAAAATTAAACCTCGCATCCTCTTAAAAAAACTGAATACATGCTCCAGGCTTAATTTCTAGGCTTCCTTTTCTACATGTACAACTACTATATCACTCCAACGATAAAATTTAGCATGATAGCACTAAGACATGGCTAGGAGCCTAACATGTTAAACCAAGGTTGTATGTGAGATTCAATTCCAAAACTTAGAAAAACCCCACCCTGTGAAGTAATAAGAAAGTCCAGAAGTGAGTATATGGTTCCTTATTGGAAAGGAAATAGAAAACAAGTAATAGATAAGAGCACACATTCATGGCAAGCAGACAGGCTGATAGATTTTGAAGACATTGTCTTAGGCTGGTAGATAAGTTTATATTGTCATTACTTTGCTTTTCTCTTTAAATTCTTATCTCCCAGATCCTGGCCTCCCCCATTGGGGCAGCAGTATAATATAAAAACTTAACAGTTGATCTTAAATTTAGCTGACATTTTTATATCCTTCACAACATACTCTTTTGATTGCACCCAAGAAGGAGATCATTAAACAGTAGCAGGAGACCAGTTACCAGAGCATTTTGACTGAACAAAAAACACTGTGCCTTCTTGCTGACAAATCAAACAATATTCATACAACCATTACAATCAATTTCATAAATAAAGAGCTATAAACAACTGGAGAAAAATAGGAAATAAATTCTATTTCACCCAAGTTCCTGCATCCTCTCCTCAAATCTCACGAAGTTTCAGCAGTGGAGGATGCTATGCATGAGAAAGAATGGACTTGGTTGAACTGGAGTCTCCTGTGAAGAGATTTTGTCACTCAGAAGGCAAGGACACATTTCTGTGATTATTTCAGCCTATTTTTTTGTAGTAATTAGCCAGAGTTCCATTTTGCTGGGGCTGGCATGGCTCACAGCTCACTTATTATTTTTTTTTTTTAATTTAGGCTTTTCTTTCCTTTTTATAAAGTAAATTTACATATTTTCAGTCTCTCAATCCCTTCTATGTTTTATTTATGAATATAGCCCTTCTTGATGGTAACTTTAATGTGAAAGTGGTAGTAATTAATGTCCCAGTCTGCTAGGTTAATCCCTTTCCACATTCTCTATAGAGAAGTTTAAGGTAAGTAACAGTTTACAGTCAATATTAGGTTTAATTATGCCTAATGAGAGTTAGTGTCTCTGTTACCAACTGCATTTAGGTGTGTGGATCCTAGATGAATTTTCCCTTGGCCTCATTCTGATTTTTTAATAGTGCCACTGTGTACTGTATACTCAATGCTTAAATCTATAAAGCTGTTCCCGGAGAACAAAGCAGGGAAGGCACCTGTTTCAGTTGAGACACCATTAAATGAGTGCAGCCTTAACACAACTGCATGTTTCTTTGGGAAGGGAGGTATTATTTTATAATGCTTTCCAAACAGATCCATTTGAGAGGCTAATTATTGCCTAAATTTCAGATCCTGAGTAAGTCTATACATATAAAAAGCTGTTTCATACTAAGTACTGTCATCACTAGTGGGTAGTGTAAAATTATAGAGTATTAAACACTTTTAAGACTTTATTATATTAATCCTTCAATGTTATCATTTCAAATATTAAGATATAAAACTATTTTGACAAGTCACTGGTTGGGTCCCTCTTTTTTTTTTGCCTAAAAAATGTCTTTTGTCTTAAAATTGTATTTAAATTCATTGAAGCATATAGGACAAAACTTCTGTTTCCTTACTGAGCTATAACAATAAGCACCAAAACAAATACTCAGACCTAGAGGGAATCCTGTAGCAGTGATCCAAAGGAAATTTAGTACACGTATTTTTCTTAAAGGATTCCTTTTTGCTATGTTTGTGTTGTGGATAAATTTTGAGTAGAATTGAGTACTACAGTTAGTTTCTCTAAGTCTACTGGTAGGCTAATCAGTTCAATAAACATTTACTGAGAACCTGGTCTGAGCTAAACACAAAAAATGAAGAAGGCATATTCCCTTCCCTCAAGAAGCTTACTGTCTGGGAAAGGAGACATACTTGATAAAATAAAAAATTTGTTTACAATTAGTTTGAGAAATTTTTTGTCTTTTGAAAATTCTACCTTTAGTTAGTAATAACCTGAAAAACAGAGGCAAACATTTCCTTAAAAACCACAAACTAATGGGCTTAAAAGGAAAATAATGCAATCCAAAGTATATGCTTAATCAGAAAAAGACTTTCAACTGCTTAGATCCTGTTTTAAAAGTATTTTAGAAATAACTAAACACATGGCCTATGATAAGTATTTGCCTCTTTTTGGAAAATTAATTTCCCCTTTTGGGGTTTCTATAAAGTTAATTTTTTCTTAATCTTTAAGTAGCACACTCAAACATACAAGGGAAATCTATTTTGCAGGAAAAAAATTTAGGAACAATACATTGGATCCTTTAAGAGTCACTTTCCTTAGGAGGTCTTTATTTTCAATGTCATCATCTAAATTATTAACTTTTCATATGAAATACATCACGCTAACAGTAGCCTAGAGAAGAATTTGAACAAAACCAGATTAACCATTTCTAAAATACTTGAAATACAATGGGATGGTTATGTACTTCTAAGAAAAATATTCAGATGTTTTTAAGTAATCATCTCTCCATAATATTTTAGATTTAATTTTATGAATTTAGCAACAAAGAACATGGTTTAGTACAAAATGAGAAAAACTGCTTTAGAAGTGAAGAAATCATCTAAATATTATTAGATTTTTATTAAATAGCAACAGAAAACTGTATGCTGAACTACTGTCAGATATATGCATATCTTCTTTTTATCCAATACAAAAACACTAAATTCCTCCATTTCAAATACTGAGGATACCAACGAAGTGTTCACACATCTGGACGTCTTTCTGCACTTACCTTAACTGACCTTCCTGCTACGTACTTTCCATCTCAGTACCTTGAGCTATGCACATTTGCGAAAACCACTTGAACAGTTTATATTCTCCTTCATCATGCTACATTGAACCATCTTGAGAACTTTCAAATTACTGACAGACACTGAGCATTCATAGGCACCAAGTTCTGTATCCCTGCTCAGCAAAATAAAAAAAGGGAAAAAACCTAGAATCAAATAGTAATAAAGTCCCTCTCACCCTGATAAACATTATTTAAAAAGTCAGTCTCATCCTGACACCAGTTATATAAAACAAGTATGATCTTAGTGTTAACTCACAGGTTATTATATAAAAATTTCTATAGTTATGTATAACAGGCTTAATATATAAATATGCATAAATATATTTGAATATAGCATGCATATGCAAGCCAGCTATTTATTATACTTGAATGTACATATTATACATATTTTTTTTACATGTAAACATTTATTCCTGAAATTTAAAGGGAAAATACTTAAACTATTTTCATAACACAAATTCTAACTGAAATAAAATGTCCTTTAAAAACTGTAATTAATGGATGCTGTGTCAAACAGTGAACCAAAGGGTCAAACCTTATAATTCACAGTTTGAGAGGTCATAGCTTAAATTATAACTTTAAAAAACTGATTATCTGTGAGTAATTTGACAAATCCATCTAATATACTCTGAATGCATATAAAGTCTTTTTGAGAGTAAAAAGAATGTATGTCCAAGTGGACAGCTGATGGAGGAAATGGCCTTTTTACTGAACAAGGCTGAAGTTTAGCATAATGACTTGGAATGCCTTTGAATGAGCATGCAAGGCTGGAAGGCCAAACAATACACACATCCAAAGGGAGCATAATGAACAATCTAATCGGAAGACAAAAATATTCCACACACATGTCCAAAGAGAAGAAGGAAAAAATATACATTTCCATCACCTGCTCTTTCATCACTGCTACTACTACCCAATTCACAGATAAACTTAAACTCTGGACCATTAATAAACAATCTTTAAATAAATAATTTTTGTTTTTTAAAAATACTAGAAATTCCCATGACTTTTCAATCTGAGATTGAAAATACTTATGGAAGTCACCTATATCATATATAGTAAGCCAGATTTATAAAATTGTTTTCTTTATGACTTACCTTGAAAGCAAATATTGCTTCACCTGTCTTCATCCCAAGGCCACCCACCCCTCAAGACATAATCTGAAATAATTTTGCCAGCCTGCATTTTTTAAATCTAGAAGTAAACCTCTATTAAGGAGGTAGACCATTGAAGATAATTCCTCCATTATAGACCAAACTTCTTAACCCATGCCAGAATTAAGAAGTCCAGAAAAATGTCATTTAGTTATATGTCTATGTTATAATATTTACTTATATGTGTATTTTATTTTCTTCTTAGTCCCTCTTATCAGTTTCCCAAAGGGGAAAGACTATGTCTCATTTTTTCAACAGTTATATCTTAACCCCTAGGAAGTTCGTGGCACAGAGCAGATATTCAATAAACATCTGCTGGAGGATGGAAAGAAGGAAGAGAAGGAAGGCAGGAGGTCTATAGTTAGTTAATCCCTTCTAGCATTATTTATGTGATTGTAGGAAGAAAAATTTGGAAAAAAGTGTATACTTTATTTAGTCAGTTTACCTACCCAGCAATTCACTGACCCATGCATCTATTCTAGAAACCAAAAAGATTTAAAACAGCTTCCAGAAGTGCATATTACAAGATAAAATAAATTAAAATAGATGAAAAATAAAAAGGATGTAAATTAGAGTGGGAAATAATATATTTATGTATGTATACATGTAAAGACAATTAAATCATAGGAAAGGAAGGGAATTTGCTTTCTTAATGTCTTCAGTTTAAATTAATCTTATTATAACCACTTATTATAATGCTCTTATTACAACAAAACACTAAGAGATATTTACTAGTTTCTCACGTGGCCATGTACTACAGCAAACATTACATAACCAGGTTTCTTATATAATAAACCATAGAGTCTATTGTCAATTATAATAAAGTATAATGAGTAAGTTATTACAGTAAAAACATAGATTTTTGTGAGAGAGCAAAGAATTCTTCTCTGAACCAGAAAAAATGTTTGCCTGGTAATTGCTTTACTTTGATGCTACTATGTCCTGTTACATGTATCAGAAAGGAGACTTTTGTAAACACTGTTGGCTCTTGATGCGCAGGGAAATACATGCACTCAAATGTTACTAGTACAAAGGAGATCCGAACATGTAAATTATTATATCATAAGAAAACATATTTGAAAAACAGTCTGTTTCTTAAAAGTGAAAGCCAAACTCTGATTCCACTTAGCCTGGTAATGTTTCTGTCATTCCCTTGGACCAGCCCACACATACTGGGCTCTTGATAGGTCCTGGGCTCAACCATCTGGCCCTTTATTTACTTAATTCTTTTTTAACACTGACAAGTGTATTAGTAACACTTCCTTGATCACTGGTAAATATAGAACCACCACACAACTAAGATTTTCCCTAATGCTGAAAGTCACTAATTAGTTGTGGGTAGGGGTTGGGGAGTATTACAAAGATATGTTGAGCAGTACTACAATAAGTAATCTAATTCCCTAGAAGAAAGCATGTTAATCTGCTTCCCACTTCATTAGAGGAATAAAAAAAATCTTGTCATCACTAAAGGATACAAAAAGAGACCTGGATATTTGGGGGAATGGTAGATAAGGAGGAAGAATGAATGCAGCATTTAGTCAAGAAACACAAATCCCCTACACATCTTGGACAATGGTCATAGTTTTTCTTGGTATCTTTTTATTGCTCTATTTATCAGTGTGTTTCATGAGCATACTTTATTCAATTAACATAAACACAAGCTTCCAAAGGAAACAAATATGGTAAATGAATCCTATTTAATAGAACTGATCATTCTACTGGTACTTAAGTTATGCATTTAGCAACTTTGGAAGCTGCATTAATATTTCCAAACCAGTAAGGTCTCGATTACTTGACCTTGCAGAATAAAATACTGTACGTTTAAAAGAGAGAATACAGTTTCCAAAGGTGCTAATAAGTCATTTAGAGAGAAGATATGGTCTAATTATAAGTCCTAAAACTGGAAATTTATGTATTTTAAGTCCATTGGAAAACATTTATTTTTAGGTTTTTTTTTTTCTGTTGAATGAGAGATAGTCTAACATTGTTTAATTTCCTATAAGGTTTAGATTCTTCAAAGAATATCAGCTGATTGTTGTCTGTGTTAACTCAAGCATCAAGTTTAAAATATCATAACTCAACTCCCTGAAGCTAAAGATTTTAACTGTGTAAGGTTGAATCAGTTGTCCTCATTTCTAGGATCAAACAACATAACACCAAGCAAAAGCCTTTAAGAGACTATTTTGGGTTTCAGTCTATCTCCTTTGTTCATTTTGGGGAAAGGATGATGTTCTCTTTGTACTTACCCCCAAATAACTATAATCTCAACTAAAAACTTATAAAACTGGATTGTGAGGTAGGTGTAAGTATTTCCAAATCTTATAACTAATGAATAAAATTTAATTGGCTCATATGCAGAAGTAAATTGATAAGAGGCTGAAGAATAGAATAAACAAGGGGGGAAAAGCACATTGTTTGCTATGTAATTTAAGAACTGTCAGAGAACCGGGGCATGTCTTATTTACTGGTATATGAAAAAAAGAAGAATGAATGCTTTTGCATACAAATAAATGCAGGTATAGAAACATAACAGAAGCCTTGTGTTACAATGGAACTTAAACTCCTCTGGGCAGTGATCAGCTAAGAAGGAAGAGAGACAGTTACAACGCAGTGATAACTAGTTGACAGATTTATTATTCATGGCAGGTATGTAAGCAGTCAGGGCAGAGATGTTGGTGGCCCCTCCTCATCAAGTAGCTTTGCCAGTACAGACTGGATGCCTGGAACCAGGCAACACACAGAAACAATAAAACCTAGAGCCAGCTAAGGGAAGATTCAGCACAATCCATCTCCAATTTTAAATTGTACTAGAAATCTCCATTGAAGAATGTTTTTCCCTGGGGTTGGCATATATTGTATTTACAGGATATTGACCAACACTCCTCTCTATTTATCTTACTGTGCTTAGCAACATACCTGAAACACCTACCCAGAAGTTCCCAGTATGTTACAGAAAAAAGTGGCTTTAACATTAGTTGGCAAAAATTTCTGTTGATAGGTATGTCATTACATGAACAGATGGTCAAAGTGAGTCCATTTCACTGACAGTATATTACGTGGGTCTTTTTATCTCTGAACAACCAAACCAAGCAAAAGCACAGCACAGAAGGGGTCATTGTGCCTTCCCTCATTTGGTTGGCAGCTTTATCTTTGAAATATGAAAATAAAACTAACATGGACTATAATCCTGCATAGTACCATTTCCACATAACATATAATAGAATATTTAAGTATTCATATATAAAAATCATCCTGATATTTGTGAAGATGGAAAACTACAAGGGATATTTTTTATCTTTCAACTCCATGATCTGCAGTAAAAGGAGAAAAAGTGAAAGTCATATTTCTTATTCAGTTTTTTATCTAACCAACTGTTTATAAGAAGAAAGCAAGTTACAGTTCTTTATTGGTATTCAGGTCTTTTAATGAAAGCTCAGGAAAAATATATTTTAAAAAAATCTCCATAAAAAATCTATTTTCCTTATTTTTACTGAATAATTTTAAAATATAACAGCTGAAATATTCATAACCAAATGAATTAATAGTGTAGCAGATATCCAATCACCAATTACTACATTTTACACCATGAGATCTCTTGAAATACACACACACACATACACACACACACTCACACACACATACTACTATTTGGATTCTTGGTATGATAGCTTCAACAATATAACCAACCCAAAATATAGTTTACCTTGATTTTGTAAAATAAAAATAAATAATATTATGAAGCAAAAGAAAAACTAAAAATGTATGTATATCTATAACAGCTAGCAGTCAAAACAACAGCTGAAAATCATACTGCTAAAATGCATCTACACATGTGGCTGTGAAAACTTAAGTGCAAGGAAAATCCTGGTTACCTACCTTCAAAAGGAGCTGATGAAGTATGAGATTTAAGAGTACATCTTTAGTACTTCTGTACCTTAAAATATTTCCGAGTATTAATTTTTCATCAAGTTGTCATTTTCTCTGACATTTGGTTTTATTAATCAAGGCATTTATCATTAATTTGTAGAAAATATCATAATTAAGCCAAATAAAATAAAATCCTTAAAAGGTTAAAATTAGAAAGCAGGTGAATGAGAACTTTGACATTACCCTGTTGACATACAGGAGCTTTTTGAAAGTATGGGAATCAAGTTTTTGCAGTGAGTTTGGTGCCTCAATCTTAGGGCTGGCTGTTTTTTTTAAATGTTATAAAGATTTGATTTAAAGCTCTCTGACAGTTTTGACATTCAGGTGAAAGTACTGCTGCTGCATTTGGAACAATTTGCATATCCCACTGCTAAACGGAATGTTTGAGGTGTGCACTGGTGTAAAGAAATTAAAAACAAGCTATCACACATGCTTAAGTGTATGTATTCACAAAACTGATGGTTGGATCACACCACCCCATCTCCCTCCAATGTAATCTGTGATTTACTCTTCTATAATAAATTACCCTACCATGTTATTCTCGCTGGAAGATCTAACCATGCATGTAAGAAGCAAAGTAATTACAGTCCCCTCTTGTTTCAGAAACCTTCTTCAATCCCTATGAGCTCTTTATACACAATGCAGCAACACAAGTCTATTGTAAAGTTCTTGCCTGAAATTCTGGATTTCTGACTATGAGTCGCCACTAAATCTTGTCTGCATGGTTTCATTGTTCCCCAAAAATGCATTTTTATTTATTATAGTTAGTTGTAAAGCTCTTGCTGAAAAGGAATTGGTACTGACTTTTTCACTTTGAGCCAATGTGTCTATTTAAGAAAAGGGCAAGGTATAAAATCAGAAGAGTTCCAAACTGATTTAAAAAACAGGGGAGGGGCCATAATACATTCCCAAAAAGAAGGATCAAGGGGTATATAGCAACACCCAATTAGGGTGACATATTCTGAGATGACACAAGGTTTCTTCTATTTTTGACTTATAATTTCAGATTGTTTTAGGTAGACATAGAAAATTTTATTTAACGTGCTAAAGGGCAATAAAGAAAAGACCTGAGGCAGTAAACCCAAGGCCTTTAAAATTATGAAACTTTCCAAGAAGATAAAAACCTATTGAAGAAAATATCATTGGATATTACCTTTAGTCTTCAGAGTCTCAAAGGGCAATTCTTAACACTTCTTTTTGTGTGACTGTAAAAGAGAAATACTGAAACTTAGTAATCTGCCAAGGAAACAATTTACATTTCCATAATATCTTTATGACTAGTCATGAGAAGTAGGTAGTTGAGTTTGTGTATGCCAACTAATATCTATAGTTTTTTGTTTGTTTTGTTTTGTTTCGGCCGCTCCATGCAGCACATAGGATCTTAGTTCCCCGACCAGGGATCGAACCCAAGGCCCCTGCACTGGAAGTGTGGTCTTAATCACTAAACCGCCAGGGAAGCTCCAATATCAGTAGTTTTAAAAAAAAAAATAAAGGCTAACACATTAATTTGTCTATGTGCAGAACAAGTATGCAGTAAAATATGGCATGAATTTACAATTTAAACCACTGTGTACAGGGTTTAGATGGAGAACATAATATTTATTACAGTATTATTAGAAGTTTTATTAATTTATACAAACAGATGTTTTTACTTTTTTTTTTTTTTTTGCAGTACGCGGGCCTCTCACTGTTGTGGCCTCTCCCTTTGCGGAGCACAGGCTCCGGACGCGCAGGCTCAGCGGCCATGGCTCACGGGCCCAGCCGATCCGTGGCATGTGGGATCTTCCCGGACCGGGGCACGAACCCGTGTCCCCCGCATCGGCAGGCGGACTCTCAACCACTGCGCCACCAGGGAAGCCCCATTTATATTTTTTAAATTTAAAAAACTGATCTAAAAAAACCCACTAATCTCCAGTAGTCTTTATTACATTTATTTGTTTATTTTTAATTACCAGAAATTTTGCAAAGATCTACTACCCATAATACACTGGTAAGCACTCGTAAGTTAGGAAGTATACAAAGATAAAATACAAGCCCTGTCCTCAAAATATGAGTGAGCTTGGAGAGATTTTCATAAAAAAGATAATCTAAAGACAATAAAAAGTAAATGGGTGGAAAGAAACAGGGAGTAGAGGGTAACATGCTCAATAGAGCTTGAACTGGTCTTTAGTACCTATTGCACTGATATTAAAACATGGCTTTATGATCCCTGTCTCAGCAAGCAAAGCTAATAGGAGGGTCCTACTCAGATTTGGAGGCAGGGATGTCAAACAAATGGGTCAGTCACTTTTAAACTATCTTCTGACCAAATGCTTTTGATAGTATAGAATGAAAACTAGGGCTGGGAGCAGTAAAGCAGGCAGGATGCTGAGGTGACTTTAAAGCCAATTTGGTGAGTTAAAATATAAAAAGGTTTAACTAGAAACAACTCTCCTATTAAAAATTGAGTTTGATATTGTATGTCCTCGGAAAGTGATCTCTCTAAATTTGCTATGAAATCTCATTGAGGACCTTGATGTCATATTTACTAATAATCTCCAGATATTCAGCCATTCAAAGTCGCAAAAGCAGTTTTACTAATGGAAATGCATAGATAAACATAAGCCAATCCTGTAAACGAGTACATCTACAGTAAAAGTTCTATTAAAATGAAGAAGGTCTAAGGGTTTTAACTGACTAGATCTTTAAGATGCAGAAACAAAGGGAAAACAAAGACTCAAACAACAAACCATACCAGCGATCCTGAGCTTATGCTGTACTAATAAATAAATGGGATCCAGAAAAGGAAGGTGATAGTTCTGCTATAGTCAGGGTACCTGAGTAATACCACACTTATTCTGCAACACCAACTTTAGAAGAAGCTCTGAAAATTAGAATCTGCTAGGAGGAGTGAGATAATAACCATTAATAATGGATAAACAGAGGATAACTAGGAATGGAAAAGAAAAAAAAATGTTTAGGTTGTAGGGATGAGGTGGGGAAGGATACTTTGGAGGAAATTAATTTGGCCATTACATGATATTTTATAAAAGTAATTTTTATTTATTTATTGTCTGTCTTCCCTACTAGAATGGAAGGGCCATGAGGTCAGTTCCTGTCTCTCACTGTATCCCCCATTTATATGAATAGTGTCTGCTACATAGTAGGAGGTCAATGAATATTTATTGAAGGAAAGAATCAACAGCCTGACCAACCTATGAAAAGGCACTAAGTCTACATCTATTTACAGATGAAACAATTTAAGCTTAAAGAAGTTAAATGTTATATATTAAACTTTGACCTTTTGTAACTGCAAACTTCTACAACCCATTTTTCATAGTCTTTCACTCAATATTCATTCTAGCAGGGGAAACAAACAATAAGCAAAAAAATCATTAAACCAATAATGTCCTATAATTAATACTACGAGGACAAACAAAGCAAGGTAATAGCATTGAGAGTTACATGGGCTGATATCTTAGATAGGTCTGGACAGAAAATCTTCTCAGAGAGGGCAACAATAAGAAAATTCCTGAGTGAAGTAAGGAAAAGAGTCAAAAAAAATAATATCTGGGGCTATATGGGCTGTTATAAGGATTAAAGGAGATACACACTACCTTTCTTAGTATTGTGGCTTGCAAACAGTACTCTCAATAACTAGTATTTTATTATGTTGCTATTATTTTTATAAATGGTGAATTCCCCTACTAGATTATAAATTTGTCAAAGACATCCATTTTTCTTTCCCTACAGCTCCTTAAATAGTGCCTAGAAAGAAATCACTAAACATTTATAGAATTGAAAATATGAAGACACAATTATCAGTTCAGTAACTAGAAAAACAGACCATATGAATATGAGAAAGTTACCATATTTCATATGCCTAAATCAATCTAATTCTGTTAAATCAATGTCACTTAATAACTAATAATTTATGGATTAAAAAGAAAGGAAAAAGTGAAAATATATAAAATGGTTAGAGCCAATCAGTCATAGATAAAAAAAGAGTAAGAAATAATCAGAAAAAAATGAAGGTATTGATACTAGCCCACTATCTTGACCATTCACACGTTCTTTGTCTGCCTCCATCAGATTAATACATGTTTCTAGCGCAAGAACCCTACAGCGCAGGCAGCTGATTCATTTATATGTTCCTAATACAAGCACAGGGCCTGGTGTATAGTGAACAGTCAATAAATCTTTGTTGAACTGGATTGAACTAAAATTATTTTTAGTAGTTCTGATGCTTTAAAGCTAGTTTAATTTTTTTAAGTGATAAAAGAAAATAGGAGATTACAATAAAAAAATAACAAGTATTAGGTATTGGCTCTGCAGCAAAGAAGTAGAAAACAAGGTTAGCTTTTACCAAAGACTAAAATATAAGTGACAGTGTGATAACTGTCATTGGAAGAGACAGATCTGTAGAACAGACCATAGGGACTTCAGTATGGGGTAAATATTACAGGTTGCATTTCCAGAGTGTTGAGATAGTTGACTCATTAAATGACCAAAAAAACAAATTGTTCCCTACCTTTGCCATGCACCAAAATAAAAATCAGATTGATATATCTGAATATAGTAAGTAAAATAATCAAAGAGCTTTAAGAAAACTTATGTATATAATTTTCTGAACTCCAAGGTAAGAAGGCCTTTTGAAGCACATAAGTAATAGTATATAACATAAGCACAAAGATTTATGAATTTGACTACTTAAAATTAAAACTTTTATAAATCCAAAAGTATCTTGAACAAAATTAAGATGTCTACAACAAATGAAGACAAATATTTTTAACATATATGATATTCATTGTGTTAACAGTCTTTATCTAGAAAGAAAGAAAATATCTCAGTTTTTCAAATGAACAAGTAATTCACAACAGAAGAAACTTCAGATATATATGAAACAATATTAATCTGTAATTGCAATGAAAGAAATGCAAATTAAAATAACCTAAATACTCCATAATAGTTAACTGGATAAATAAATTTTATGTGATATAATGATAAGCTTCCATTAAATATGGCAAGTAAAAATTTATAATACACCATTAAGCTTAAAATTCAGGTTGTAAAATGGTAATGATATTAAGATAGCAATTTTTAATAATTTGTGTATACATAATATACATAAACTATGCAAATTTTTGGTCATATGCATATATGAATGTTGATCT
This sequence comes from Hyperoodon ampullatus, assembly GCF_949752795.1. Classification (NCBI taxonomy): domain Eukaryota; kingdom Metazoa; phylum Chordata; class Mammalia; order Artiodactyla; family Ziphiidae; genus Hyperoodon; species Hyperoodon ampullatus. Next base: position 85,494,634 of record NC_136918.1, on the reverse strand, counting down.
ATATGTATGTGTGAGTACATATGTATTAGAAAAAAATATGTATTATAAAAAGCATGTAAGCACCTATATACTAAATTATCCCCAGTACTTATCTCAGATATTAAGATATAATAGATATTTTTCTTTTTACAATTTCCTTCCAAATATTCTACAATACATACAAATTACTTTTCATAAACACAAAAAAATCACTAAAACAAGACACTTAGTCTATGGTTCAGAAAAAAAATTAGATGATATATCATTAGATTTCCTGAATGTTAAGAAAGCCATTTGAAAATGTCTATCTGTCCTATTTTCAGTGAAGGCCACCTCCATTAACTGCACAGATTTTTAAAAAAGAGGTAAAGAAGGGAAGAAGATGGAGTGAGGGAGGGAAGAAATAGAACAACAAAGCAAAAAAAAGAAAGTAAAAGGAAAGAAAAATAAGATTTGTTAAAAAAAATAAAACAGCAATCACACATAATGGTACCTATTAGATTCCTAGAAGCCAAATTTTAATTGTCCACATATTTGATCAAATTTTCAAGGAAAGGCACAGCCTGGAATGTAGAAAATTTAAGAAGTTTGAGGTTATATTTATACAGTAAGCATACTACTACAAGAGAAAACAGATAAAACATGTATCAATTTCAGCAATAGGACTGCTACAGAGAGACAAACAAGTAAAAATTCAAACTAAGCAAATGACAGGCTGGGACAAAATGAATAGAAACTGTTAAAGACTATTTGTTATCAATAATTACAGAAAATGTCTTCATCATTAAATAAAAATTTAAATACAAACTTTGGTTGTATCTGATCAAAGATGCCAAATGAAAACCAATTTACAATCCTTAAAGAACATCAGAAAGAAAGAACCTGTACATACATGGTCAAGAGGATAAGACATATTCTAAGACTAGAAAAGACTAATTTAGTTTTAGTTCATCCATAATGGTGCTTCTGAAGGTGGAGGTATTCATTCTGGCTTTGGGTATTATCAAAGTTTTTGAAACACCAGAGAAATCTGATAAGTTCTATGGTAGACTTCTCCAAGAATCCATAAAAGTGACCTGGCTAAACCCTACACTAAAGCCATCTAAAATCAAATCAAATTCCATTGAGCCAGAGCTCTAGGGCAGAAGACCATTCACCTGACTCAATTATTCTTTCTGTTAGGTATTTCAGTTTCCCTTCCAAATAGAGGGGAAAAGTTCAGAAAGATTATGTACTAAATACTGCCTTTAACCCTAAAATCCAATCAATTCTTTTTTTTTCTCACTTGTCTCTTTAAAAGTAACCCAAGCCATTTCCTTTATAATGTGCAGCTTTACTCAGTTTATTTTATTTCCCAATAGCAGAATGCCTTAAATAAAATCTTAAAAACCAACACACCAACAAATAAATAAATTAAAACACCATGACTATAAAAAGTACATAGTGTAACCTGCTTAATTATTAACAGGTAAACAGAATGCATTTCTGAATTATTTACTTAATCTCCTTCAATTAAAAGCTTTAAATAAAGTTTTTGAGCTTGGAATGTGTACCCTTTCTAAGGATCCCTAAAACAATTATTTTAAAATATTCTATTAAGACATTTTAATAAAAGCAACTAAAAACACCAAAGTAAATGTGAATTTAAACGTTTGCATAAGTGCATAAGAAGTACAACACATTTTTAAGATTTCAGAGTTCAATAAAATTCCCTTTCTTCCAACTTCCACTTGTCCTCTTTCAGATACTTTATTCCACAGTGCCTTTGGACAGAATGAGTAGAAATATTCTGTACTAAACTATATTAATGAGATTGATATAATAATGGTTTTGAAGCAAGCATTTACATAATGCTTTTACTCCTAAGCATATCATAAGAAACATACAATTATGAAACTATTGCAAATGTTAATAATTCTGAAACTAGGACAAGAAAGAATGAAGAGTAGACAAAAATCACCATTTTCTCTGGACAAAATACCAACTCAGCTAATATACTGAAGAATGATTGCTGCTTGACATAAGTAAGCATTGATTACCTGGAATTCTGGCTAATTAAATTTTCTGGCTAGCTAAGTGTTCACCAGGGAGAATAAAATTTTCATTTTGATCCTTTTAACTAAAAACCTAAAATATACTATTCGATTTTTCTGCCTTGGTAAATAGGGTATTATACTTTTATCTTCACTGAAAACAAAAAATTTATATTGCTTCAGAGGATGGTTCTTACTCTTTTGGGGGATCATAATTCTCTCTGAGAAGATGATAAAAACCAAGAATCTCTTCCTCTAGGAAAGTGTACATGTTCACAAAATTTTGAATAAAATTTCCAGGAGTCCACGAACCCACGTAAAGACCACTTGTCTTCTAATTTTACAGAATTCTGAGTAGGTAGACATAGGAGACTGTACTGACTACACAGTGATCTCAAGACAGAACAGGGATGTTTAAAGTTGCTTTTTGAAGATGCCCCTAATAAGGAACTATCATCTTATGATTTGTCTCCTTTTTTCAAAAAGAGGGGTATAAAAACAATTCTGCTTAATTTAACCTTAACCTAAATGTTAAATAATGTCTCCTTTTAGGACAATTGTACTACCATTGCTTTGAGTTTTAAGACAAAATAGTGCTTTCAAATCATTCCACATTCTAGAAGTGGCAACAATTTTCTTATACATTTGTAACTCTTAGAGAAGGCAGGATCAGAGAGAGAGCTACTTAATTTTTACCTTTACTTCTGAAGATTATCAGAAAATAGCAAATACATAAGCATTTCCTGTATTCGGGTTTTGTTCTAAGTACTTTTATGTATATTTACTTAATGTAAAATTAAAAAAAAAAAAACCTCTAAGAGGTAGTTACCTCAAAATCAGATATCATTATCCCTATTTTATTGATGTGTAAACTGAAGCACAAAGAGATTAGGAAATTTGCCAAAGATCACCTCTCTACTGAGTGGCAAAACCAGGATTCACACCCATTCAATCTTCCTGCAGAGTCTATACTCCTACAAACCATACTACATTTGCAGTTTCGATCCTTCATGAGGTGATGGGTTTTCTTGCGTGGTTTTCTATTTAACACAAGTCCACCTCTTCACTACCATACAAGAAATATTCATAGTGTTGTGCTCAGACATAGCCATTTGGGGAGTTGTTCATAAGTTACTAACAAACCTAACACCACCTTTGTGACAGTTATATACCCTTGTAAATTTCCCAGAGTCAACTACTCAGAGGAAAATCCTATGATAAAAGCTGACCCCTCATTTCCTTTTCAGAAATAGCTCTGATGAGATACAAAATTGAATGATTATATATTATTGTGAGGGCCAACCAAGATAAGATAAGTGGGCCATATTATCATAATAACAGCTCCCAAAGGTAAAAATGTCTGTTGTTCCAAATTTGTCTGAAGAAAGGAACAAACCATATTATATGATTTTTACTTTCTTGTCTGAAATAGTTTCTATGAAATAGAAATATTAAAGTAAAATGTATATTTAGTGAGGGCAGGCAAGTTGCTTCAGTGGCCAAACCTGCCACAACATGAAAATTTTCTTGGCATCTTTCTCACTGACAGATTGAGTGTTCACAGAGATAGCAACCAATTTGTTGCTCAGGATTTGCTTTCAGTGTACCAACCTTTACATTTTGAGTAGTCCCATTAAGAGTAAAATTTGATGAAAGAAAGAAAGAGAGAGAGAAAGAAAGAAAGAAAGAGACAGAGAGAGAGAGAGGGAGGGAGGGAGGGAGGGAGGAAGGAAGGAAATCCCATCCTTACAGTTTGTATAGGAAAGCTTCCCATTTTAAACTTGTTCCATTTAACTTTTATTGAATTACTCCCTACATGTAAATACAATCAAGGAGGTACAAGTGAGAGACAAATATAAAAAGGCAAAATAAAGCAGAATGTTCAGAGTCCTGAAAAATTGTTAAAGATCACATAGACAGGAAAGAAGGTACAGCAAAAGTCAAATACAAATACAGATGCAAGACTACAGAACAAAAAGGACCTTGGTAACTGAGACAGCTTTCCTTTATTAGACCCAGGGACTGTTATGAAGTAATTGATTGCAATGTAGCCAAACCAGGCTGAGAATGAGAACCTGGTTAAAATAGAAAGTATGCCTGGAATAAAACATCATCCTTGGCTCCTTCTGTCTTTAAATCATCCTACATACCATAATAAAACAAATATTTGGAAATCAAGTTATTATCTTATTCCCTATAATGATTCCCAACCACTTACAATATCAAATCCTTTGTGCTTGGTTTTCAGAGTCCTCCATAATCTGGTTCCATTATGTATCCTCTCTTCAAAAATAATGCTGAAATTGTACCCTCCAATCCAATCAGGTAAGATTTCAAACCAATATACATTGATTCAGCAAACGTTTTTTTGAGCCTACAGTGTGTCTAGGAGTGTTCATGTAACTGAAATCTACACAGTCTTGGAGCCAAAGAACCAAGTGCTAACCTCCAATTTCTCTAAAACTCTATGTGAATTCTTTCTCCCTTCCCACTCTTCTCTTATTCCTATCCAGACACCTATTCATGACCTTCTCTTGGATTCAACAAAAATTGATTCAAATAAAATTAATTCAGTCACTCTCATTTGACTTTAAAAACCTACATATCTGTTTAAAAACTATTGATTCTTTGGGTACCTAAGAAAACATACAGAGGGCCACCGTGTTACTAACACTCTCCCACAGACACAAAACATGGTGGATCCTAAATTAACACAACACACACATACACACAAACTCTTTCGCTAGGATCTAGATACACTGGTCTTCTTTCTATTCCTTTGTGAGGCCACAACTGGTTGGGGCTTTTGAACTTGTTCTTCTAAAGGCTCTTCTCCCAGATCATTTCATGGTGGCTTCCACTTCTCGTCATTCAATCTTAGCTCAAATGGTACCTTGTTACTCTTTATCCCATTATCCACCCTTTCTGACACAAATCACTCTTTATCACTCTCTGCAATCATTATTTTTTAAATTTATGAACTCATTCATTGCCCATCTCCCCACATTAGGGAGAGCTATACACTATCCACTGCCAAATCACTTGTTTCTGGGCATTATGCCTGGCACGCAGTGAGCACCCATATATCTGAGGAATGAATAAACAAACACAAAAAAGTAATTATGAAGTTAATATTCAAGCCATAAATATTTATCAAGCACCTACCATGCACAGGTGATTTTTTTTAGTTGAATCGCAGGCTGAGGAATGCTCTGTTCCTAATATAAGTACTTTGGGAGAAAGGTCCAAGATAAATTTGATGACGCTTATTTTGAAAGATTTCTAAACAAAATAGATTTTTACAGAATAAGACCAAAAATGCCTCCATATTTAAGACTAACAACACTGTTTTTCTCAGTCACAGTTCCCTTCACATTTCCCCCATTAAACCTATTGATATATCATCATCAACTTTTATGATGTCAAGGGCAGTTGGATAGAACAGAGTGAAGGCAGTGACAGTGTCACATATGTCATTTTTGACCTTTATTGCTGAAACGGATGGGTCAGTCCCCATGAAACACAGAAGATTTAGTGTAAGACTAAACCCTAAGAGTAGTAACATGTACATATTAACTCCCTCCTTTATACAGTGTACAAATATTCTACCTATGCCCAGACTTGACAACAATTCTAATGCTTCTAAAGGTTAAAAAAATTCATGTAAACCAGGGATCAGCAAACTACCTGTAAAGGGCTATATGATAAATATTTTAGGTTTTGTAGGTTATGCGGTTTCTGTCTCAAATACTCAACTCTGCCATTGTAGCAGGAAAGCAGCCAAAGACAATAAATACATAAACAAGGATGCCTGTATTTCAAAACAAAAACTTTATTTAAAAAATAGAGAGTGGGATCATCAGGTAAATGCAAATCAAAGCTACAGTGACATTCTGAGCTGGTGCCCACCAGCACCAATGTCCACATGATGGGAGAAGCTCCCAGGAATGGCTGCTGCCGGGGTCTACGTCCCCAGGGTGAGCTGCAGTTGCCTCTTGCTTCTCTGGGAGACTCTCTAAGACCAGCAGGAACTAAGGGCCCTACTCAGGTGGAGGATGGTGACATCATGCTGAGACCCTAGACTAGTGGGAAGCAGAGGTTGATGATTGAGATTCCTGGAACATCACCCTTATCACCAACCAATCAGAAGAAAGTCATAAACCCTGAAGTCATCACCCCAAATGTTGCCTTTTAAAAATCTTCCCTGAAAACCATTAGGGAGTTCAGGTCTTTGGAGAATGAGCTGCCTGTTCTCCCTGCTTGGCCCTTGCAATAAACCTTTCTCTGTTCCAAAAGAAACAAACAAAAAACTCACAATGAAATATCATGTCACAACTGTCAAAATGGCTATTACCAAAAAGGCAAGAAATAACAAGTGTTGAAGAAAAGGGATATTTTATGCACTGTTGGTAGAAATGTAAATTGGTGCAGCCACTATGAAAAATGCATGTAGGTTTCTCAAAAAACTAAACAGAACTACCATATAATCCAGCAATTCCATTTCTGGTTATTTATCCATAGGAAATGAAAACACTACCTTGAAAAGGTATCTGCACCCTCATGTTCATTGTAGCATTATTTACAATAGCCAAGACTTGGAAACAACCTGAATACCCATCCATGGATGAATGGATTTTTTTTAACTGTTTTATATATACAATGGAATATTATTCAGCCATAAAAAGAAGGAAATCCTGCCACTTGTGACAACATGAATGGACCCTGAGGGCATTATGTTAAATGAAACAAGTCAGGCAGAGAAAGACAAATACCATATGATCTCTCTTATATATAATGGAATCTTATGGAATCTACAAAAAAATGTACTGTAGATACAGAGAAGAGATTGGGATTGGTAGTTGCCAGAGCTGGGGGGCGGGGGGGGGGGGCCGGGGGGAGTGGGCAAAATGGGTGAATGTGGTCAAAAGATACAAACTTGCAGCTATAAAATAAATAAGTCCTGGGAATGTAATGTACATAATAGTGACTATATAGTTAATAATACTGTATTGTATACTTGAAAGTTGCCAAGAGAATAGATCTTAAAGGTAAAAGGAAAAAAACTAACTATGTGGGGTAATGGGTGTTAATTAGACTTACTGTGGTGATCATTTTGTAATATATACATATACAGTATCAAACAATTATGTTGTACACCTGAAACTAATATAACGTTATATGTCAACTATACCTCAATTAAAAACAAACAAAACAGAGAGTAAGACAGATTTGTTTACCATTGATCTAAATCCATCAATAAAGCCTATGGAATTTCTATATAGGGCAAACAGAGCAACAAAATATGATTAGAAGGGGCACTAGGAGAACTTGTATTAGAAGCCATCTTTATGTGATATGCATGTTGCTTTTACATGAATTGTATGAGTATTTAGGGGGATCAATAGAGATTATGGGGGACCCAAACCTCTCAGGTCACCCTTGTCACTGCCACCTAATCCCAATTTGGGTATATTTTTGGCACTATATTTTGGTCTTAAGTATACTTATTGTCTTTCCATAAATATTCATTCCATTAGATTATTTGTATCCTAATTTTTAAATTATTTTTGAAAAGCTACAACAAATACTCAGTTGAAGTTAAAAAATGCATTCCCTTTACCCATGCTAATTCTGCAATTCTATTTTAAACAACTATTAATTTTGTCAGACATGATTTGTTTGTAATAAACTCATCTTGTTCATTGGTCATGATTCCTTTGTCTTCAAGATATTTACTGATTTTTCTTCCAGTATTTTATTGAAAATGTTGTCAAGCCATTTCAAGCTACATTTTCATTACATTACATTCATTACAAGAATTGTTTCTTCCTCAAAATCTTTTAGGTCTTCTAAATTTCCCAATTAAAATAAACCTTCCTATATCTGAAGTACTAAATACTCCTTTACCTGATTCGGGTTGATAACCATCTCAAAAGGTATTTTAAGCTTCTCAAAATTGTATCCCAACACCAAAATAGCTACACAATTAAATAAAGCTTGCCTGGTAAAGATTCTAAATGATAGTACATTGATCCACATTGTCATGAGATGCATTATTTATTAATTAGTAACATTATCATTTTCTATTCTCTGTATTACAGCTGCTATGATAAATCCTACTGCCAATCAGCTTTCATTAAGTTATCAGGCCTTCTATTTGTGATAACCAATAAACTGTACTCTACCTTTCCAACATGAAATTCTGCTTTATCTGTTCTGGTCACATAAATCTCCAGAACCTATGGTGGCAAAATATTTTTTAAGCTTCAACTAGGCTTTTGCACAAATGCTAAAACTGTAAAATCTAAATGTAAAGTTTACAATTAAGCTACATCAGCATGTCATACAACTATGAATTTTAAAATAAAATAAGAAAATATAAGATTTTAGATAATATTATAAAAGCTGCTTCAATTGGATTCAGTATTCAATAAATGAAAACACTTGAGAATCCTAGTAAAAGTAAACCTTGAGATGGTTGAAATATCCATTCTAAATAATGGGAACATTTAGGTAATTATCTATACAAAACAAGGATCAGGCTTTTTGAGGTCATAAAATGCTTGACCTTCCCAGGTAAGATGAACGTGGAAAGCTTACCACTAAATTACACAATAGGAATAAGACTGTTGAATCTATCTGAAAAATAACATTTTCAAAAGCTCCATAAAATAACTGATTCATTAAATAAATAATTGGGAAGATTTTTTTCTCTTTTCTGATATGAAGGAGAATCACAAAATGTTGCAATATTTGCAAAAGAGGATGAAGTGTTCACGTCTCACTTGTGAGACTTGAATACCTTTATTACCTATGCTCTTGTTACGTATAGAGAATGTTGAAGAAAAGCAGTTCCAAAAGAACACAGGTTTGCTGATACTGGGTTCCTGTTAATATCACATGATACATTAGAAGCTTTCACACACAATCAAGCTGACAGTCACCTACTCTGTACTCAGAGGGACCAATTTTCCCCTGTAGACATGAGTATAGTACAAATCATAGAGTGCCAAAAATTGAGTGTAAGTGCAAACCTCTCAACTTCACTCAGGTGTCAGCAAAAAGCACCAGTTTAGCTATATGTGAAAAGAAGTCAGATTTAAGGAGTTGAAGGGGAGGGCAGATTGGAACTAGAATAGTTTATTGTCTCTGCTACAGTTCATCTGCCTCACTGAGAAGAATTAAACCAACCTTGCCAAAGATTTGTCTTGTTTAGGTACAAGCTGTCTTATCAATGCAATCTCGCCCACTCCCCATGCTCTCCCTATCTCCCCTCCTAACCTAACCTGTCTTTTTCTTCATAATAGTCTAATAGTCTCTTTTTCCACCTAAACTCTTTAACCTCTCTGTCTCCCTCTTCTCTGCTCCCACTACACACACACACACACACACACACACACACACTCACACACACTCACACACATACTCATTGCATGATGTTAACTGTTAAAGGATATTTTCTTTGAAAAAAATCTCATACGATTTTTGATATGACACAGAAATATGAGAGCCACTGAAGAATTAGGGCAACATGATCCAAATCAAGTGCTAGATACATTAATATACTTACTGTGCATCTTCTGTAAGGGGATTACCATGCTATAAACACCCTTAATAAAGATTCATGTAAAGATCCTATTGGACATACTAGAAGTAAAGACAGTTTATTATGAAATGCTAATCATTTCAGTAACTACAGCAGATTCCACTGATGTGATTTTATCTCTCACTTCAAATACACAGGTACTTAGGATAATTTTGATAATTAAAAACTGATCTAAATTAGAATGAAAGACAGAAAAGGAAATCTCTGAGTATCAGAAAAGAACAGATAACTCAAAGCTAGAGCCCAGGGTGGGGCTCAAACCTTGCTGAACCCTAGGGCATCATACCCACATATACCCAAATATTTGGGATGATTTATAGAGTATTAACATCAATGTGTGGACAACAGACAAGACCTACAGCCAGTGAGAGGGGTGGAGGAGCATCTCCATGCTTATTAATGGATGTACTACCCATAAGCTTAGGAGTAGGAAAAAATCTATAGACTGGCTTGAAGAAGCAGTAAGAAAACTTAAATTCTTCTTAGTGCTCTGGGTGGTTATAGATAATAATAACCACATAAAAGAAATATGAAATCCAGATATGTTCCATGGTCACCTTAGGAATCAGCATTTATACTATATTTTGGAGACAGAAAATCCAAGCTTAAAAATTAACACAAAAACAATCAGGATTTCCTTAGACTCTTATGGGCACAGATCTTAAGTCATGGGATAGAAGAAAATGCTAAATCATTGGAAGGACCATCAGAACTCTCAAAGAAAACAACCTCATTCAACTGAAAATGAGGTCACCTTAATATCAGAAACTGCTATTCTTTTGTTCATTCATTCAACAACTATATATTAAATGCCCCTTTTATGCAGGTACTATTTTAGACCCAGAACATACAGCAGTAAATAAAACATAGTTACTGTCTTCAGCAGTTTATGTTCTAGTAAAGGAGACAGTGAACACATAAATATAAAATATAATATCTGGTACTAATAAATGCCACAAGGAAAAAAGCAGGATAGGGAAAAAGAGACTGAAGATATGGAGAAGTAGATATTTTAATGCAATGTTGACAGAAAGGCTTTCTAAAAATGTGAAATTCCAGCAGAACACTGAACAAAGTGAAGGTGTCAACCATGAGGCAGAAAATACATCAAGCAGTAAGGAAAAAAACCCCAGTAAAGATACTTTAAACAATATAATTAATAATTTTGGACTAACTTATGTGTAGACACTTTTCCCCTCAAGGACTACATATTTTTTTCAAGCTACTGTGTAGTATTTATAAAATTCAATAATTATTGATCCATAAAAGAAGACTCAACAAACACCAAAGAATTCATATCATAAAAACCATGTTATCTGACCACAATGTAATAAAATCAGAAATTAAAACAAAACATACAGATTAAAAACCCATACATATTTGGAAACCAGAAAACTCAGTTATACTCAAATAAACCATGAATCAAAGAAAAAAATCAAAATGGAAATATTAAATATTTAAAACTGAACAACAATGAAGACACTACATATCAAAACCTGTGGGATGCAGCTAAAGTGATACTTAGTGGAAAATTTATGGCCTTTAATGCACCTATATGATATTAAAGAATTGTAAAACTAATTAGGTAAGGATCTAACTTAGCAAGTTAAAAATATAATAACAGCAGAATAAAGCCAAATAAATAAGGAAATGAATAATAAAGATTAGAACAAAAATTAATGACATAGAACAAATATATAATAGAGCCAAAACTGGTTCTTTAAAAAGACAAATAAAATATTAGGTTAAACCATAAGAAATTGCCAAAGTTCAACCTGATAATAAAACCTATACTGATCAAAATAATATTAATTATAAACTATGAAGCAAGAAAAAAGGCACAAATTAGAAACTTTAGAAATGAAAGAATGTATCTCTAAGATAGAGGAAACATTAAAATATCTAAGAGAATATATTGAACAACTAAAGGACAATTTACAAAATCAAATGAGATGGGAAATTACCTGGAAAACTGTAACATACTGAAATCAATACAATAAGAAATAGAAACACTGAATAATGTTATGATCAATAATTGATAATGAAATTAATACTAAAAGTAGAGAGCATGAAAAAGGAAACGTATATCCTGATCCCACTTAAGAACTTAGATGCAAAAACTCTAAATAAAATAAGAGCAAACTGGGGCTTCCCTGGTGGCACAGTGGTTGAGAGTCTGCCTGCCGATGCAGGGGACACGGGTTCGTGCCCTGGTCCGGGAAGATCCCACATGCCGCAGAGAGGCTGGGCCCATGAACCATGGCCACTGAGCCTGCGCATCCAGAGCCTGTGCTCTTCAACGGGAGAGGCCACAGCAGTGACAGGCCCGTGTACCGCAAAAAAGAAAAAATAATAATAAGAGTAAACCAAATAAAACAATGTGCATATGTATATGTGTATGTATAAACATAAATACATAATAACTACAGAGAATTGACCCCAAGAATGTAACAACTGTCCAACATCAGAAAATATATTAAGTGATACACACCATATTTAGAGATTAAATCAGTAAAACCTTTGTTATCTCAATATAAGCATAAACCAAAAAACCAACACAAAACAAATCCCAAACACTATAAACATGGATAAAAGACATGCAATAGACTGGGAAGATACATACATTCTCGGTGAATCACTTCTATTTAGAATATACAACAAGCTACAACAAATCAATAAAAAATAAGCATTATAATTTTAAAAACTGCTGAGAGAATACAAATGAAAAAAAATCAGAGAAAATAAAACCTGATTGGCCAATAAGAATATGAAGACAAGCTCAACTTTATGTAAAAAATAAAATTAAATTAAAGTAGCAAATACAGTTTTACTCTTATCTGTTTATAAAAAATTTAAAAGTCTGTCTATACCTAGAGTTGGAGAGGATATGGAGAAAGGGGAACTCAGAAACATTTGGAGAACAATTTTTCATTACCTTGTAACGTTAAAGAAGTTTATTCCCTAAACCTATCAATTAAAATACAGAAATCCTCTCACAAACAAAACAGACTCATAGATAAAGAGAACAAACTGGTGGTTGCTAGAGTGGAGAGGGGTGGAGAATAAATGAAATAGGTAAAGGAGATTAAGACATACAAACTTCCAGTCATAAAATAAGTCATCAGGATGGATGTAATGCACAGCATAGGGGATATAGTCAACAATATGTAATAACTTTGTAGGGTGACAGCTGGTTACTAGACTTATCATGGTGAACATTTCATAATGTATATAAATGTTAAAATACCATGCTGTAAACCTGAAACTAAAACTGATATAATATTGTATGTAAACTATATTTCAATTAAAAAAAAGAATAAAATCAAATGTTGAAACTGTGAACTACCACCAGCTAGTAGTTGACCTGGCTTCTGACAGATGTTGGATATTGCCATGTTTCTCTTGAAAATTTAAAATATCCCACAGCACATCAATAAGTTCACTGTGGCACTCCAGGAGCACCCTGATACCTAGATTGGAAACCATGGCATTATAGTGAGATATGATTTATGTAAATTTGTAAATGTACAAAACTATGCTAAATGTTCATGGACACACACACAAACACTATAGCTATATATTACTATATACAGTAAAAATATAAACTTAAAACATAGTCATTAATCTCAGGAGAGTCGTTACCTCTGGGGGAAAAAAACGATAAAGAAATACAAACAGGGACTTCAACTATTTCTCTATGATGATTAATTTCTGTAAAAGTTTTCTTAAGCAAATATGGTTAACGCTAACATTTTAAAAATAAGTGATGGGTATTTGATATTTATGTTAATTCTGTGCCTTACTAATATTTTAAAATAGTTCATTAAAATAATAAGAAAGGACTGAAATTGTAAGGTTTCAAAAGCTTTACATAGGCTACTACTTTTAGCATACGATTTAAAATCCCAGGACATCTGGTTACTGTTAGACCTGCTTTTCCAGAGTTCCACATAGAATCATTAAACTATCCACTGGAAGTAGTCTAACATTTAATGAAAAAAAAAAAATCAGTGCAAAGACTTCTATTTTGAAAGCTCCACCCTAAGTCACAAACATTGCTTTCATTTAGTAACTTCGGTAAAACTCTCAGCATACATGAAATGTAAGCATTTTTTATCCCCTTCCTTTATAATATAACTATTTGCTCATTTTACTTCCTGAAGATAATGTCACGGTATGATAGAACATAACATTTATTTATTTGGTGCTATCACAGACTCCACAAATGTTTGGCCCATTTCAAGAAACATACCTATTCCCAGCCTTAATCTTAGTCTATTTATTTTTTAGGACCAGCAAAGTTAGAAGTGCCAACTACTGTGAACCAACTGATGTTTTATAGTTATGTTAGGTATACATTAAGTTTGTGTTAGTCATGTGTGCCAATACCCCATATTCATCCCTTTGCCCTCTCCCAGCCCCAGTATATATTTTTTAAATTATTATTACCTTCATTAGAAGAAGGAAACTACAGATGTTGTGGGACTGTTGGTAACACTGTTGGTAATAGTGGACAGATTTCAGGATTTCTATGTATCAGTCAAGGCCTTATGATCAATAATATCAGCCACAATAATAAAGAAGATAGCAATTATCCCATGTGCACTGGTCAAGCCACAGCCTGTGTCTAACTTTAGACACTCCATTTTGATAAGGATATTGCCATATCAAAAATCCTATAAAGAAAAACAGGCAGAATGGTGAGAAGTCTTGAAGTAGGGGGGTCAGTTGATGCAACTAGGCAGGGGTGGCTTGAAAAAGGGGACCAAGAGAGATCTCCAGCATCAACATATTCTTCATAGACTATTAGGTAGCTAAAGGATCAGGTACTTAAAAAATCACTGGAATAGTACAGGCTGGATCTCTAGGAATGGCTGCCAGGACCACACTGTAGAATCCTTGGGGTGATGAAAATATTCTAGAATTAGATCATGGTGATGTTTGCATATTCTTCTGAACATATTAAAAGACACAAAAATTGTATTCTTTAAATGGCTGAAATTTTATGATATGTGAATTATACCTTAATTTTTCAAAAAACTATTTGTTAGATGTAGTATAGTATAATCATAAGTGAAAGGTCAAGAAAAAGGAACAATAAAAACTGTGGTTTCAAACAGGGAGAAAAGAAATAATGTAATAGAGTCCTATCAATACTATCAGCGACATAATTATATCTACATTTAAGTGAACTACCATAAACTTTCTCTTATATTGGTATGTATACAAACCTTGATTGTTTCTAGGAAGAAATGATATCTAGAGTGCCCTTTCTAACCCTGATGTCATTTCCCACAAATCAAAAAACCACAAGAGCCTATGTTCCAAAATATCACAAGTGCGGTAGGATTCTGAAAAAAAAAAATACACTTCAGTGTTTTACAGGTTTTTTTTTACATGAGTACTTTAAAAAATTAATAAAGTATTACAAAATAAATTATAGCCCTCCAATTAAAAAAAAAGTGAGAACTACTCTTTTATTTCCAATGGAATACATAAATGAAACTTACAAAGTGGTTGGAAACACTTCATGCCACATTTGACATAGACTCCAGAATAAAGTTAAATATGAGAATAAAAATATGATCTTGTGACCAACAGCAGTATTATAAATTTATTATGGGAGGCTGTTTGTTTTCTAATCTCATATGGAAAAGAACAATTGGGAACCACATGGAAGCAAAGAGTAATTTAATGTATTTACACTAGTTTAGGCTTTTGTCTTTGTTTTTGTTGTTTTTATTTTTGAGAAAACAAGAGTCAGGCATTACAGCTATACAAAATTCAATTGCTTTCTCATATATCACCAATTAACCACTGAAATTTGAAATTATAACAGGACACTATTTACATTAGCACAAAAATATTAAATAAATTCTTATGTATAAAGCTAATAAAATATACACATTATCCATATGAGAAAAACTAGAACTCTGATGAAAGACATCAAAGAACTAAATAAATGAAGAGATATCCCATGTTCATGTATAGAAAGATTCAGTATCATCAAGATGTCCATTCTTCTCAACTTGATCTACCTATTCAATGTAATCTCAGTCAAAATCCCAGCAAATTATTTTTTAGATATCAATGAACTGACTCTAAAGATTATGTGGAGAGGCATACTAGTCAACTCTATACTGAAGGAAGATAACAACACTGGAGGACTGACACTACCTGACTTCAAGACTTCCTATAAATCTACGGTAATTAAGACAGTGTGGTATTGGTACAAAAATAGACAAATAGGTCAGTGGAACAGAAAAGACAGTACAGAAATAGACCCACATAAATATAGTCAACTAATCTTTCACAAAGGAGCAAAGGAAGTACAATGGTGCAAAGATAATCTATTCAACAAGTGGTGCTAAAACAACTGAACATCCACATGCAATCAATCAATCAATTTATCTAGACATTGACATTGTACCATTCATAAAAATTATCTCAGAATGGATTACTGAACTAAATGTAAAACTATAAAACTTCTAGAATATAACATGGGACAAAATTTAGGTGATACTGAGTTTGGCAATGAGTTTTTTGATATAAAAACAAAAGCAGGATCTATGAAAGACATAATTGATAAGTTGTATTTTATTAAAATTAAAACCTTCCATTCTGTCAAAGGTAACTCATAGACTAGGAGAAAATATTTGCAAATCACATTTCTGATAAAGAACTGGTACCCAAAATATACAAAGAACTCTTAAAGTTCAACAATAAAAAAAACAATTCAAAAAATGGGCGAAAGATCTGAACAAACACCTCACCAAAGAAAACATACAGACAGCAAATAAGCACATTAAAAGATGTTCGACATCATAAGCCAATAGGGAACTATAAATTAAAACAACAATGAAATACCAGTACACACCTATTAGAATGGCTGAACTCCAAAACAACTGACACCACCAAGTGCTAGTAAGGATGTGGAGCAACAAGAACTCTCATTCACTGCTGGTGGGAATGCAAAATATAATAGCACAGCCACTTTGGAATACAGTTTTGGCAATTTGTTGCAAAGCTAAATATAGTGTTACCACATGATCCAGCAATCACACTCCTTGGCATTTACCCAAATTAGTTGAAACTTATGTCCACACAAAATTCTGCACGTGAATATTTATAGCAGATTTATTTATAAATGCCAAACATTGGAAGTAACCAGGGTGTCTGTCTTTCAACAGGTGAATGGATAAACAAACAATGGCACATCCATACAATGGAATATTATTTAGCATTAAAAAATGAGCTATCAAGCAATAAAAAGAGATGGAGGAATCCTAAATGCATATTGCTATATGGAAGAAGTCAATCTGAAAGGTTACATACTGTACGATTCCAATTATAGGACATTCTGGAAAAGGTAAAACCATAGAGACAGTAAATAGGTCTCCAAGGGTTTGGAGGTAGGAGAGAGAGTACTGTAGGGGAGAAGGATAAATAGGTAGAGCACAGAGAATTTTTAATTTTTAGGTGGACACATGACACCATGCATTTGTCAAAACCCATAGAGCTGTACCACACACAATGAACTCTAATGCAAACTATGTATCTGAGCTAATAATAATGTATCAATATTGGCTCATTGATTGTAACAAATATACCAGGCCAGCATGAAGCTAGTTAATAACAGGGAAAACTGGGGGTGGGGTGGAGGGCAGGAATGGGTACCTGAGAACTATGTACAGTCTGCTCAGTATTTTTTTGTAAACCTAAAACTGCCCTAAAAAATAAAGTCGATTTATTTTTTTAAAACAGAGTTAAAACCACCTATTTCTAAAATTAAGAACAGGAAACATAAAACTACTAAGTTTAACAGATCTATTTCAATTCCAGTGACAAACAATCAAAATGGAAGGAAGACTATGACAAGGGAATGGAAGAGACAGGGAAAGTGAGAAAGAGATAAAGAGGAAAGAAAGGAGACAGAGCAAGAGAAAGACAGGGGCATGACCACTAAGAAAAGACATACAGGGCACACACACAGAGAGAAAGACAACAACGACAAAAAGACAGTGTTTATGAGACTCGACTGCATTAAATTGAGGCATATCTTATAGTGCTGATAAAGTTGAAAATAGCACAGTTTTTACAGCAAAATCTGTGATTAGAAAGTAAAATGTTCATTTTTAAAAGACAAAAACCCCACTCTACAATTGAACAAGTTACTTTCTCTTCCCAGAATGTCCCTTCTTCTAACCCCACCTGTCAAGGTTACAAGCTGTGTACTTCTAGATTCAGCTTGACTGTCACGCCCCAGTTACAATGAATCCCTCCCTCTCCTGTATTTATATAGTGTTTTTTAACTCCAAGAACTCTTAAACCTGTCTTGTAGTCCAGTCATTGAAGGGTATTCCCCTCTCTCACTATGAGTCCATGAGTCAGACATATTATTTCTTCATCTTTGATTTTGCATTATTGCCTACTATAGTGTTTTGCATAAAACACGTACTCAATAAATACTTAACTGCACTGAATTGAAGATATATATCACATATCCAAAAGTTAAGGATTCCAATACCCTTTATCACAGTAGAAGTAATATCTTTATTCCAATGATTCTATCACTCTTGAAGTAGTATAAGTTACATCTCTTGAAATTGCCTTTAGAGACTGCACAAAATCACACAAGATAAATGGCATTACTATGTCCATAATGTTAAAAAAAAAAATACCCTTTTTGATCACCCCAAACTGAGAGGCCATAGCCTTAGAAAGAGTAATCTGAATGAAGTGGATGGGACAAGAGCACCAAATTGGAGTAGGCTGAAGAGTTGGAGGTGAGGAAATGAAGATACGGGATTTAGAGAACTGTATCAGTCAGATTAGGCCAGGTTTTGTTATGGCAATAAAATTGTAAACATGGCTCTAATTTACCCCGAAATATTTTTTAAAAATAAATCAAAGGGTCTTTGTCAATGAAAATATTCAAAAGGATTTGTCGTTGGCTCTGAAGGAAATTCCAACACAGTACAATATTTAGAGCAACGGCTGTACTTCTTAAATGAAGAAATATCTCACAAGGTGACTACTTTACAAAGACTAATACTCATTTGGATGCATAAAAGTCCATTACATAATACACAATATTTGTCTTAAAAATATGAGTTTTGGAATATGGAGTTAATTCTTTTTATATGATAAACAAGTATAAATCAAAATTTGTGAAGAAATAGTACTTTTAAAATATTTTGCAAAACATAATTCTTCCATGTATCAAACCAACATTCCTTAATTTGTCTCTTTTCTCAAATCCTAAATTTTCATCAATTAGGTTTTTAAAAGTGGAGATCACTTGAATTATCATGTGGACAGATTCGAATCTAGGGAAAAAATGTCTCAACTTTTATTCAAAATATTTTGAATAATGAGCCATAAAGGCCAAAATACTGCTATTATTCAGAAAAAAAAATCAAAATGCAATGAATTCCTAAAATCATTATACTAGTGAGTAAATTGCATATTTATTTTGATCCAAAAGTCCAGCCACTTTCAAAATGTCTCTACTCATTTTTTAATGAAAACAGCATTCTCTGTATAAATGTGTGAAATATTTTAACATAATATTTTTGACAAAGATACAAACATTCCACTGCTAGAACACACTATTTTTTTCCAGTTTTATTGAGATATAATTCACATACAGCACTGTATTAAGTTTAAGGTGTACAACATAATGACTTGACTTACATACATCATGAAATGATTACCACAATAGGTTTAGTGAACATCCATTATACATATATATATAGAACATTAAAGAAGTAAAAAAAAACAAACTAGTTTTTCCTTGTGATGAGAACTCTTAGGATTTATTCTTCTAATGACCTTCATTTATAACATATGTCAGTGCTAATTATCTTTATCATATGTACATTACACCTTTAGTACTTATTTATGTTTTGACTGCAAGTTTGTACTTGTTTTTTTTTTTTTTGCGGTACGCGGGCCTCTCACTGTTGTGGCCTCTCCCGTTGTGGAGCACAGGCTCTGGACTCGCAGGCTCAGCGGCCATGGCTCACGGGCCCAGCCGCTCCACGGCATGTGGGATCTTCCCGGACCGGGGCACGAACCCATGTCCCCTGCATCGGCAGGCGGACTGTTAACCACTGCGCCACCAGGGAAGCCCAAGTTTGTACTTTTTGACCACCTTCATCAAATTTCTCCTCCCCCCCATCCCAACACCCCACCTCTGCTAACCACAGATCTGATCCCTTTTCCTACGAGTTTGTTTGTTTATTTTTTAAGTATAATTGATCTACAACACTAAGTTAGCTCCTGGTACACAAAATGATCACCATAAGTCTAGTTGTCCTCTGTCAAAATTACAAAGATATTACATAATTATTGACTACATTTCCCACAGTGTACATTTCATACCTATGACTCATTTATTTTTTAACTGAAAGTTTGTACCTCTTAATCCCCCTTACCTATTTCTCCCCCCAACCCCCACTCCCCTCTGCTCTGGGAACAACCTGCTTGTTCTTTGTATATATGACTCTGTTTCTGTTTGGTTATGTTTGTTAATTTGTTTCTTAGGATACACCAATTTTAAGTGATGGTGACTTTTTGAGTAAGGAGGAGAGTGGATTTTTTGATTTGTAGAAGTAGACCTTGATGGCAGAACAAGGATAATAGCATTATCCTTCAAACAGACCTCCTCAGTTTGTATAGTAGAACATGTGCAAATTTGTTTATTTTAATAGGGAGTCATGTTTGACAGTGAGTCAAGTGCATTAATTTTACAAAAAAATTTAAATAAATTTTCACTTTATAGGACATCATTGAAAAGAACAGCTTCATTATACAGAAGCTTTATTTAGTAATGTTTTTAATTTTGCATAAGTGTAGGGTTTTTTAAACAAATTTTCGTGTATGTGCACGTATATATATATGCTATTTATATGAAATATTAGAAAAAATATATATACATTTTACAGTAAGCTTGTTAGAGAAAGATAGTGTTTTTTTTAGTGATAAGGTTGGTTTTGTCTTTGCTGCTAACCTTCATAGGTTTAAGCCTGATTTTAATGAGAAATCAGGATGATTATATCTGAAATTCAAACATCAAGTTCTTTGTACTCCTGCAAGCTATTAACCTAGAAAAAACAGTTAAATATTTCTCTTAAAAATACTCTAAATTAATAATGGTATTCCAGGGAATTCCCCAGTGGTCCAGTGGTTAGGACTCGGAGCTTTTACTGCCAGTGGCCTGGGTACGATCCCTTGTCGGGGAACTGAGATCCCGCAAGCCACACGGCATGGCCAAATAAATAAATAAATAAAATTAAAATGGCATTCCAAATATATGAAGGAAAAATCAAATAGCACACACATATAATGTTGACTTTTGTAACAAGATAAAAATTGACCATTAATGTAAGGTACAAATTATAGAAATAAATAAGGGATGAAAAATCTCTAGTCCATGACTGCAACTTGCCCTTTACTCCATCTAACAGCCTGTAAAAATTTAATTAAGTTCTACAACTAATAGGACATCCAACCATACAAAGTTATACTCTAGCAATACAGTTCCGCCTCAATTTAGTGTTAAAAGAAGCTTCCATGTAATAGAAGGGAAGTCTTTCATTTGTAATAAAACTATCTGATATAAAACCCACCCTAAATAATTATTTCAATAAATGTTTTAAAAGACTCACTAAATGAACATAAGTGGAAGAGAGTATGCATGTTTGTATATGTACATACAGAAAGACTAATATATGTTATACATACATGTTTATTTAAAGAAGGATATGAATAAGCATGAAGAAGAAAAACAGATTTATGTATAGAGAAAAGAGAATATAATTAGTATAGAACAATGAAGTCCTTAGATTTCATCTTTTCTTTATCAGCCTTAAAAAAGACAATTAAATATTTTAAAAAGAAAAAGGAAAGAAAGAAAATATTTCTTCGTTGAACTGCTTTTAAGATTCCTTTACACTAAGTTAAAGACTGTGGCTGCCATCAACTACTTGGGTCATTAGTTTATCTTAATCTGTCTAAGGCCTGACTACAGTGTTTCTCATTATATATCTCCGAATTCATTATCATTTGCAAGGGTCTGAAACCTTTGTCACTGAAACCACTTTCATGGAATTTAACAAAATATTTTGAAGGGTTTTTTAAATACTGAGGCTAAATTGACTCTGCTGATTGACTGTTATTCATATTATTTTTGGTAATCCATAGGGGTAGCATAATCATGTTCACACACATATAAATTTTAAAATTATATTTGTTTTTTTGTATAAGCCATCAAACACTAAAGGTAAATGTATTACATAAGACCCTGAGTACTTCAGGTGGCTGAAGGCATTCGGCCTTCAGCTTTTTACTTCAAAATTCATTTGAGAAAGTGTAACTAATCCTAGAGCAGAGTTGTGTTGCTCAGGAATATCTTGCTCCTCAACTCTTACAGGAAAGAGCAAGTACTTCACTTCCATTCATGTTGTCTGATTTTTACACACAAAATTTTAAAATCCTTTTCTGTCGGCTGGGCTACTCTGCATTAACATCCCTGAATTTTTGCTGTTCCTATTTCTGTTGAGACATTTTTATTTCTTTTCTAATTATTTCTAACTCCTCGCTGTATTGTTTTGTTTGCTCAGTTTTTCATTTTATTGCTTCACTGCCACCTCTTCAGAGCTCTCTGTCTGAACAGAAGTTTCACTGCAGTTTTACATAACCACATTGACTCTTCCTGTCACTTTTGGACCTTCGTAGGAAGATACTGCACTTTGTTCCATAAGTGTTCTTCAAACATCTTCCACCTGCATGCAGTATATATCCAGACTTCATTTAACCTTTCTCTAAATTCTCTTTCTGCCCTTAGTCCATTAATTTTGTAATATAACTTTTATATGAAACACATGTTCCTAGGCACACTGAAGACTAAAATAATGAATAAGGTACTTACATATCCTCTAATTTTCCATGGGTCTAATGTTAACATTGAGACCATTTCAATTTTTATTAAATCTGTAACTTGTTTTTATTATATGTACAGTATGAATATTTGAGTTTTGGAAAACTAAAAAAAAAATAGAGCATGCACTAAATGCCTCAGGGCAGCCCATATTAGATAATTCAGTTCATTAAATGCCAGGCAATTCTCAGCCTTCATTGTGTTTAAAATATAGTAATTTCTTTTGGTGCATCAGAATTCTCTTCTTAAAATACAATCCCCAAATATGATCATTAATCATTCAACAACAAACTATTTAAGTTCCAAATTAATACATCTCAGATTGTTTTCTCCGTCAAGAAGGACAGATTTAAACTGCTATCTTAAGTAGACAAAGGTAACAAAAGAATTGGGGAAAATTATATTTTTCTTTCTTTACAGCAGTACTTAAAAAAATATTTAGTCAGAGTAGGTGAAGTGAAGTGAGTAAACTGCTGAAGTCCAAACTAACTATAATTTGACCTCAGCTCAAAGGACAAAAATCATACAATTTGGAGGTGAGAAAAGTTAACACTATACTAAAATTGTCAAGCAACTTCTAAACTAGATCAATTGCCTTCATAATATTCTCAGAACAAAATGTTCTATAACAGCAGATCTGATATGAAGAGCCAAAAAATGGAAAATATTCACTATCAATTTACTGCAGTCACCCATAAACTATTACAAGAACATTATGTATTGGGGTTCAAGCCAGCAATCTATTAAAGCAGACTGCTCTGGTGTCTTTTAATTTTACTTCAATGCTACTGAAGCATTAATAAGTCCTCGGGAATTGAAGTTATATTGAAACAGTCTTATCATGTAATCAATTTTTAAAATAATCCAAGTCTCTTAAAATGAGCTCTATTTCTTTTGTGTTACTTTTTGGTCAATGTCATTCCACCTTCACAAATGCCATCATCATTTTTGTTTGTCTGGTCCCATTCATGCTTTCATCTTGGAAATATATCAATCTAAATAGTGCTAATTGCCATAGTTAATGAGTGCCAAGACATTGAGCACCCTTGGCTCCATTACCAGTTTATGTGCTTCTGCTCATGAAGAGATTAAAGAACAAAGGATGGAAAGAATCATCTTCAAAAAATGAGAAGATGCCACATATACAATTTTTTTGGCCTGTTTGTTTGTTTGTTTAAAAACTTTGATTGAGGGCATAAATAATTCTGCTAAAATTACTTTCCTTTATAGTCCCTGGTTAATTTTAACTTGTTAAAATTTTTCTAACTTAATTTTTTTCTTATTTAAAGGATAGTAATGAATACTCTGTCAAAACATGATTAACCCAATGATCTAATGCTTTTAATTCACTATTCACTGTTTTCCCTTGGTGACATAAATTCCAGGCAATTGAGGCATCTGTCAATCTATTGTACTAATGGAAAATATTCGTGCGTATAAACTTTCTACAAAATAAGAAGTCTCAGTAACTTTCATGGATACAAATCAGCAGTGATTCAGTTTGTAATTGAAACTGTAGGTGAAAAGAAAACTAGGCATAAGCAAGTTTAAATCTGGAAAAAGTTACTGAAATATAAATCTCAGCAAACTAGATATTTCTTACCAGTACAAAATTAACCACAATTTAGTAGCATTAACTGAAGGTAAATATTCATATATTTGTGTGATTATTTAATGTGTTTATGTGTGTGAGTATATGTGTATATGTGTGTGTGTAAATACACACATCTATCTCAATTAGGCTGTAAGATCCATAAGCCATGCTTCTTTTCATCACCACTGCATCTCCAAATGCCAACACAATACCTATAACACAGCATTTCCTCAACATATATTTGTATAAGTAGGTGACAATATGAATATAGTAGTACAAGATTTAAAATTTTAAAACCTTTAATATAAAAGAAATCTGGGAAAGCATTAGTGATCACATATTTCCTCAATGGGTAGTTCAATTTACATCTCTTTGTGATAGCTTATTTTTGTTTTTTTTCTTTGCCTGCTGAAATGAAGATTGCTATCTTAAGTATTAATTTATACCATAAACTTTTCTTGAAGAGATTTATTGACAATTGAGCCCAAAATAATTTTATCAACCCTATCATATAGTAATGAAACTGTATGTTTCTTTAGTTGTGCAAAAACCATACCTTGTTTTTACTCCATACTGCTTATCTTAATTAGCAGATCTAGAATATCCCTGTTTTATGTTTCTTGTATAAGCCTCTAATGTAATTAGTCACATTCCAATCAAACCTACATTAAAATAATAAGCAACAATTTCTACCTGAAATAATATATAGGTCATTTGAGACCTATCACACAGCAGGTAAACAAACATAGCTCTAGCTAAACTTCTCCCCATTACTTACATTTTGTCTTCCTCATAAAAGGACTACAGTGACGTCATTAAAACAGTCAATAAGATTTACATTAAAATTGTTTCCTCAGATTCTTATCAAGTTACATTTTTATAAGCTTATAAATGAGATCATACAGTTAAGAGATACTTTGTTTTGTCTTGTTTTGTTTTATTTTGTTTCACCAGACTTCTTGACAAGATGCTTAAGCCAATGTTTTAATGAGAAATGTTTTAATTACTCAAACAAAATACAAAAAATAAAAAGACAAAAAAACCCACTGAGAAACATTCTTTGATAAACAGACACTGACTTTTAGAGCCACCTCTCAAAGCTAACACCAGACTATAGACCCCATGAGAGTACTTTTTTGGTTCACTGCAATATCTGCAGTACCTAGGAAACTGTGTGATTCACAGTAAAACCTCTATAAATATTTATTGAATTGATTTGCGTACATACTTTAATGAAAAAAATACAACAGACCAGGGCTAAATGAGGCAAGCAGTTTGAAACTATAAATGCTCTGTGTTCTTCTACCTATCTGAATATTCTTTTCTTTTTTTTTTGTATTTCATTTTTTTTTTACAGCAGCTTCTTATTAGTTATCTATACATATAAGTGAATATATGTCAATCCCAATCTCCCAGTTAATCGCACCACCACCACCACCCCCCCGCCACTTTCACCCTTGGTGACTATACGTTTATTCTCTACATCTGTGTCTCTATTTCTGCCCTGCAAATCGGTTCATCTGTGCCAATTTTCTAGGCTCCACATATATGCGTTAATATAAGATATTTGTTTTTCTCTTTCTGACTTACTTCACTCTGTATGACAGTCTCTAGATCCATCCACGTCTCTACAAATGACCCAATTTCATTCCTTTTTATGGCTGAGTGATATTCCATTGTATATATGTACCACATCTTCTTTATCCATTCGCCTACTGATGGGCATTTAGGTTGCTTCCATGACCTGGCTATTGTAAATACTGCTGCAATGAACACTATGGTGCATGTGTCTTTTTAAATTATGGTTTTCTCTGGGTATATGCCCAGTAGTGGGATTGCTGGGTCATATGGTAATTCTATTTTTAGTTTTTTAAGAAACATGCATACTGTTCTCCATAACACTATATCAATTTACATTCCCACAAACAGTGCAGGAGGGTTCCCTTTTCTGCACACCCTCTCCAGCATTTGTTGTTTGTAGATTTTCTGACGATGCCCATTCTAACTGGTGTGAGGTGATACCTCATTGTAGTTTTGATTTGCATTTCTCTAATAATTAGTGATGTTGAGCAGCTTTTCATGTGCTTCTTGGCCATCTGCATGTCTTCTTGGGAGAAATGTCTATTTAGGTCTTCTGCCCATTTTTGGATTGGCTTGTTTGATTTTTTAATATTGAGCTGCATGAGCTGTTTATATATTTTGGAGATTAATCCTTTGTCCAATGATTCATTTGCAAATATTTTCTCCCATTCTGAGGGTTGCCTTTTCATATTGTTTATGGTTTCCTTTGGTGTGCAAAAGCTTTTAAGTTAAATTATGTCCCATTTGTTTATTTTTGTTTTTATTTCCATTACTCTAGGAGGTGGATCAAAAAAGATCTTGCTGTGATTTATGTCAAAGAGTGTCATTCCTATGT
Source organism: Hyperoodon ampullatus (assembly GCF_949752795.1). NCBI lineage: Eukaryota > Metazoa > Chordata > Mammalia > Artiodactyla > Ziphiidae > Hyperoodon > Hyperoodon ampullatus. The sequence goes on along the minus strand of NC_136918.1, from coordinate 85,468,063 downwards.
TTTCCTCTAAGAGTTTTATAGTGTCCGGTGTTACATTTAGGTCTCTAATCCATTTTGAGATTATTTTTGTGTATGGTGTTAGGGAGTGTTCTAATCTCATTTTTTACATGTAGCTGTTCAGATTTCCCAGCACCACTTATTGAAAAGATTTTCTTTTCTCCATTGTATATCCTTGTCTCCTTTGTCATAGATTAGTTGACCATAGGTGTGTGGGCTTATCTCTGGGCTTTCTACCTTCTTCCATTGATGTATGTTTCTGTTTTTTTGCCAGTACCGTATTGTCTTGATTACTGTAGCTTTATAGTATAGTCTGAAGTCAGGGAGTCTGATTCTTCCAGCTCCATTTTTTTCCCTCAAGACTGCTTTGGATATTCGGGGTCTTTGTGTCTCCATACGAATTTTAAGATTTTTTGTTCTAGTTCCGTTAAAAATGCCATTGGTAATTTGATAGGGATTGCATTGAATGTGTAGATTGCTTTGGGTAGTATAGCCATTTTCACAAAATTTATTCTTCCAATCCAAGAACATGGTATATCTCTCCATCTGTTGGTATCATCTTTCATTTCTTTCATCAGTGTCTTATAGTTTTCTGCATACAGGTCTTTTGTCTCCCTAGGTAGGTTTATTCATAGCTATTTTATTCTTTTTGTTGCAATGGTAAATCAGAGTGTTCCCTTAACTTCTCTTTCAGACTTTTCATCATTAGTGTATAGGAATGCAAGAGATTTCTGTGCATTAATTGTGTATCCTGCAACTTTACCAAATTCATTGATTAGCTCTAGTAGTTTTCTGGTAGAATCTTTAGGATTCTCTATGTATAGTATCATGGTATCTGCAAACAGTGACACTTTTACTTCTTCTTTTCCAATTTGGATTCCTTTTATTTCTTTTCCTTCTCTGATTGCCATGGCTAGGACTTCCAAAACTATGTTGAATAATAGTAGCGAGAGTGGACATCCTTGTCTTGTTCCTGATTGTAGAGGAAATGCTTTCAGTTTTCAACCATTAAGAATGATGTTTGCTGTGGATTTTCCATCCCCTCACTTTCAGTCTTTATTATGTTGAGGTAGGTTCCCTCTATGCCCACTTTCTGGAGAGTTTTTATCATAAAAGGTTGTTGAATTTTGTCAAAAGCTTTTTCTGCATCTATTGAGATGATCATATGGCTTTTCTTCTTCAGTCTGTTAATATGGTGTATCACATTGACTGATTTGCGTATATTGAAGAATCCTTGAATCCCTGGGATAAATCCCACTGGATCATGGCGTATGATCCTTTTAATGTGTTGTTGGATTCTGTTAGCTAGTATTTTGTTGAGGATTTTTGCATCTATATTCACCAGTGATATTGGTCTGTAATTTTCTTTTTTTGTAGTATCTTTGTCTGGGTGGGTATCAGGGTGATGGTGGCCTCATAGAATGAGTTTGGGAGTGTTCCTTCCTCTGTACTTTTTGGGAACACTTTGAGAAGGATGAGTGTTAGCTCTTCTCTAAATGTTTGATAGAATTCACCTGTGAAACCATCTGGTCCTGGACTTCTTCTGCTGGAAGGTTTTTAATCACAGTTTCAATTTCATTACTTCTGATTGGTCTGTTCATAGTTTCTATTTCTTCCTGGGTCAGTCTTGGAAGGTTATACCTCTCTAAGAATTTGTCCATTTCTTCAAGGTTGTCTATTTTATTAGCATAGATCTGCTGGTAGTAGACTTTTAGGATGCTTTCTATTTTTGCGGTGTCTGTTGTAACTTCTCATTTCTAATTTTATTGATTTGAGTCCTCTCCCTCCTTTTCTTGATGAGTCTGGCTGAAGGTTTATCAATTTTGTTTATCTTCTCAAAGAACTAGCTTTTAGTGTTATTGATCTTTGCTATTGTTTCTTTGTTTCTATTTCAGTTATTTCTGATCTGATCTTTATGATTTCTTTCCTCCAACATTGGGTTTTGTTTGTTCGTCTTTCTCTAGTTCTTTTAGGTTGTAAGGTTAGATTTTTTATTACAAATTTTTCTTTTTTCTTGAGAAAGGCTTGTATTGCTATAAACTTCCCTCTTAGAACTGCTTTTGCTGCATCCCATAAGTTTTGGGTGGACGTGTTTTTGTTGTAATTTGTCTCTACGTATTTTTTGATTTCCTCTTCGATTTCTTTGGTGATCTCTTGGTTATTTAGTAACATATTGTTTAGCTTCCATGTGTTTGTGTTTTTTTACGTTTTTTCCCTGTAATTGATTTCTAATCTCATAGCATTGTGGTCGGAAAACATGCCTGATATGATTTCAATTTTCTTAAATTTACCGAGGCTTGATTTGTGACTGAAGATGTGATCTATCCTGGAGAATGTTCTGTGCGCACTTGAGAAGAAAGTGTAATCTGCTGTTTTTGGATGGAATGTCCTATAAATATTAATTAAATCTAACTGATCTATTGTGTCATTTCAAGCTTGTGTTTCCTTATTAATTTTCTGTCTGGATGATTTGTCCATTGGTGTAAGTGAGGTGTTAAAGTCCCCCACTATTATTGTGTTACTGTTGCTTTCCTCTTTTATAGCTGTTAGCAGTTGCCTTATGTATTGAGGTGCTCCTATGTTGGGTGCGTATATGTTTATAATTGTTATATCTTCTTCTTGGATTGATCCCTTGATCATTATGTAGTGTCCGTCCTTGTCTCTTGTAACATTCTTTATTTTAAAGTCTATTTTATCTGATATGAGTATTGCTACTCCAGCTTTGTTTCGATTTCCGTTTGCATGGAATATCTTTTTCCATCCCCTCACTTTCAGTCTGTATGTGTTCCTAGGTCTGAAGTGGGTCTCTTGTAGACAACATATATATGGGTCCTATTTTTGTATCCATTCAGCAAGCCTCTGTCTTTTGGTTGGAGCATTTAATCCATTCATATTTAAGGTAATTATCGATATGTAGGTTCCTATGACCATTTTCTTAATTGTTATGGGTTTGTTTTTGTAGGTCCTGTTCTTCTCTTGTGTTTCCCACTTAGAGAAGTTCCTTTAGCATTTGTTGTAGAGCTGGTTTTGTGGTGCTGAATTCTCTTAGCTTTTGCTTGTCTGTAAAGCTTTTGAGTTCTCAATAGAATCTGAATGAGATCCTTGCTGGGTAGAGTAATCTTGGTTGTAGGTTCTTCCCTTTCATCACTTTAAGTATATCATGCCACTCCTCTCTGGCTTGTAGAGTTTCTGCTGAGAAGTCAGCTGTTAACCTTATGGTAGTTCTCTTGTATGTTATTTGTCATCTTTCCCTTGTTGCTTTCAATAATTTTTCTCTGTCTTTAATTTTTGTCAATTTGATTACTCTGTGTCGTTGCGTGTTTCTCGTTGGGTTTAACCTGCCTGGGACTCTCTGTGCTTCCTCGATTTGGGTGGTTATTTCCTTTCCATGTTAGGGAAGTTTTCGACTATAATCTGTTCAAATATTTTCTCGGGTCCTTTCTCTCTCTCTTCTCCTTCTGGGACCCCTATAATGTGAATGTTGTTGCATTTAATGTTTTCCCACAGGTCTCTTAGGCTGTCTTCATTTCTTTTCATTCTTTTTTCTTTATTCTTTTCCATGGCAGTGAATTCCACCATTTTGTCTTCCAGGTCACTTATCTGTTCTTCTGCCTCAGTTATTCTGCTATTTATTCCTTTTAGTTTATTTTTCATTTATTGTATTGTTCGTCTTTGTTCATTTGTTAATTCTTCTAGGTGTTTGTTCTTTTATTCTTCTAGGTCTTTGTTAAACAAGTCTTACATCTTCTCGATCTTTGCCTCCATTCTTTTTCCGAGGTCCTGGATCATTTTCCCTATCATTATTCTGAATTCTTTTTCTGGAAGGTTACCTATCTCCACTTCATTTAGTTGTTTTTCTGGGGTTTTATCTTGTTCCTTCATCTGGTGCGAAGTCGTCTGCCTTTTCATTTTGTCTATCTTTCTGTGAATGTGGTTTTCCTTCCAAAGGCTGCAGAATTTTAGTTCTTCTTGCTTCTGCTCTCTGCCCTCTGGTGGATGAGGCTATCTAAGAGACTTGTGCAAGTTTCCTGATGGGAGGAACTGGTGGTGGTTAGGGCTGGGTGTTGTTCTGGTGGGCAGAGCTCAGTAAAACTTTAATCCGCTTGTATGCTGATGAGTAGGGCTCTTCCCTCCCTGTTGGTTGTTTGGCATGAGGTGAATGAGCACTGGGGCCTACCTGGCTCTTTGGTGGGGCTAATGGTGGACTCTGAGAGGGCTCATGCTAAGGAGTACTTCCCAGAGCTTCTGATGCCTGTGTCCTTGTCCCCACGGTGAGTCACAGCCACCCCCCACCTCTGCAGGAGACCCTCCAACACTAGCAGGTAAGTCTGGTTCATTCTCCTGTGGGGTCACTGCTCCTTCCCCTGGTTCCCGATGGGCACATTACTTTGTGTGTGCCCTCTAAGAGTGGATTCTCTGTCTCCCCCAGTCCTTTCAAAGTCCTGCAATAAAATCCCGCTAGCCTTCAAAGTCTGATTCTCTAGGAATTCCTCCTGCCATTGCCGGACCCCCCAGGTTGGGAAGCCTGACGTGGGGCTCAGAACCTTCACTCCAGTGGGTGGACTTCTGTAGTATAAGTGTTCTCCACTTTGTGAGTCACCCACTCAGCAGTTATGGGATTTGATTTTATTGTGATTGTGCCCCTCCTACCATCTCATTTCGGCTTCTCCTTTGTCTTTGGATGTGGGCTATCTTTTCTGGTGAATTCCAGTGTCTTCCTGTCAATGACTGTTCAGCAGTTAGTTGTGATTCCGGTGGTCTCGCAAGAGGGAGTGAGCGCATGTCCTTCTAATCTGCCATCTTGAACCAATCAATGTCAATATTCTGGTTGTGATATTGCATTAGAATTCTGCAAAATGTGAGCTGGTGCCCCATCTTCATGCATGACTGTGGGTGACTGCTACCTCAACGTGGGCTATCTGTCCCTTTCTGAACTCCTGGCACCCTCCCTAGGTATTCTGATTAGACAAAGTCATAAAATAGGCTACAGATGAATCAGGCTGTTAATTTAAAGAAAGCCTACAGAGAGGATTTCTCTAGAAAATTCTTTTTAGGACCAAGAAAGAACTTTAAAAGCTGTATCTGAAATATTGACATTTTTATGAATGAAATTTTATGATATCTTAGATTTGCTTTAAAATAATTGAGTGTGGATGTGGTTTATTGACCACTTATTGATACTGAAGCTAGGGATTTATTATATCATACTGTCTTCTTTTGTGTAAACTTGAGATTCCATAATATTTTAAATGAGAATACACACATATACATTACATATTTTATTTCCAAAATTTTTTTTTGATTTGGAGGCTTCTGACAGCTTTTTTCACCTATCGCCCCCACCCCACAAAATACTACTAGGGACAATTAATAAAAGGAAGGGATACAACTTACTTCCATAATTTTAGAAAAGTGGAAGCCAAGAAAAGAGAGACAACTGATATAGCTCCTAATTTGCAACATTCTCTCCCACCAGAAATAGTTTTTAAAAAATTGAGTGGGCAAAGTCCTGAAACAAACTGAATAGCCCCCAATTTAGAAAAACATTCACTGAGAAGTGTGACAATCTTAAGATGGGAGTATGGGTATTAAAACAAAAGACAAGACTAGAAAGCCCTCCTTTAGGAAGGCTTTGCTTAGGAAGCTAAGCAAACTTACTTAGCTGGGTAAGGTAAATGGTCAATGCTCACCATTTTGTTTATTCTTTACTGGGAGGAAAGTAGGAAAGGAAAGACAAAATCATGTTAGTTTCCCAAAACTAATTACCTTTAGTAATAAATTGGCACTTAGTACAATGTAAAGCAGAAGAGAAAAATAAAAAACACACAGTCCTTGGAGAAAAGAGGAGTCTGGAGGGAAAAGCCACATCAGTAGGCACAAACATAATCCCTAGTTGCCAATTCTAGTCTATCATGGACTGAATATCTGTGTCTCCCCCAGATTCATATGTTGAAATGTTAACCCCCACTATGGTGATATTAGAATGTGAGGGGGGAGACTTGGAAAGTAACTGGGTCATAAGGATGGAGCCCTCAGAAATGGGATGAGGCCAGTGAGCTAGGTAGGTCTTCCCCCACTCCCTGTGGGGATACAATGTGAAGTGAGCTGCTTGCAACCTGGAAAACAGTTCTCACCAGAACCTGAGCATGCTGACACCATGATTTCAGACTTCCAGCCTCTAAATTTCCTGGTTGATAAGCTACTCCATTTATGGTATTTTTGTTATAGCAGCCCAAGCTAAGACATAGTCTAAGGTTGTAATAGCAAAACCCAACAAGTTTTACCTGATTTGTCCTCACTGCCTGAAAAAGGATAGAAGTATGGTAGGGAGAACTGGTAAATAGGATAATCTATGCACCTGGACTGATTGGCTGTTAAAGTAAAATTTTAGTTCTCAAACAAAAGCTCAGAAGATAAGTCATTATTTTTGGATTCAGGTGAGGTGGGAAGAAAACCAAGGAGCTTTTACTCACATAGTTTTCAAGCATAGAGATTAAGGGCTACACAGTAATTTGTACATTTCCTATTTAATGAAAGAACTACATAAAAATAGTACAGGAAAAATTATGTAGCATGAAAAAATATATCTTAAGAATGCATTCCAGAAGAAAACCTAACCCAAGTAACAAACAAAAAAAGTCAAGAAGAAAAATGCAAATAACCCAGTAGAAAAATGGTCAGAGGAAATGGAAACATGTCTTAAGGAAAAACTATATAAATATTCAAGAAACATAGGAAAAGATGTTCAACCTGACAATACACACATACCATTTTCCCTTATCAGGTTGACAAACTTCTTAAAATTGGATAATATTCAGGATTGGTGATCATATAAGAAAAAGATAGCAGACATAGTGCATGGGGGAGTAAATTTTTTGGAGGGCAACTTAGAAATAACTCTTAAATTTTTAAATTTATGGTAAATTCCACTGCCTCCTATACTCTTATGCCCTGATTTATCCCCTATCAAAAACAAGTTTGCCATCACATACATTGGGGACAAAGAGGAAAATCAGTTGTTTCTAATAACAAAGAGATACAAACATTACTGAAGTGACTCTCCATTTTAATCCATGCTCGCTCATTAACTTGTCTTTATATTAGATATTTTTCTCCCATTTCTAGGACTGTTTCTTCACATATAAGATCAATATTTGGAATTTTTAGAATGTTCAAGGACCGTTCCACCTACTCGTCATCAGGAACATTGTCATAGTTATTTTTCCAATATTGGTGAGGTATTGATGATAGATTTCCTCTAATAGAAACATACATTCTCTCCTAGCCCTGGCTTGAAACCCAGCATAACAGATCTACGGGGAAACTGTAGGGGAATAAAGCCTTTTCCAAGACATCTTGGTGGATGATACTGACATTCAAAGATATGGGAAGGAGAGAAGAAGAATCACATTTTAGAGTGAAGATAAAATTTGCAGTTTGAGCCATGTTAAGTTTGAAGTGCCTATGGAGGTCTTGGCTGAAGATATCCAGTGGCCAGCTGTATGTATAAGTTTGGAGAGAGATGGAAGTGCTAAGATATGTGCTGAGATCTGAGTGTCATCAAAATAAAGATGATGAGTGAAACAAAAGATGTGAATATAATCACCTAAAGAAGAGGTGTGATGTGAGGGCAAGAGAGGGAAGAAGAAAGAGAAGGAGGAGGAGAAGGGAGAAGAAGACGGAGTAGAAGGCAAAGAAGATAAGGGAGAGGGAGAAGAAGAGAAGAAAGAGGAGGAAGAGAAGGAGGATGAGAAAGAAGAAAAAGGAGAGAAAATAGGAGAAGGAGAAGGAAGAGGGGGGAGGGGAGGAGGAATAAACATACAGGGACAGGAAGAAGAAGAAGCCTACAAAGGAAACTTAAGAGAGGCCAGAGAGGGCCAGGAGAAAAATCAAAATGTATCGTGAAACCAATGGGAAGACAGAGTTTCAAAAGAAAGGAGCCGTCAATAATGTTAAAAACATCCAAGATATAAAGTAAGGTCAAGACTGAATATATTCTATTGAATTTGACATTTATATGACTTTTTATCTTTGTGGGAATAATTTAAATTACAGTCTAAGGACAGAAGTCAGTTTTCAGTGGACTGTAGAGAGAATGAGAAGTGAAGAAGTAAAAATTCCTTCCTGAAGGTTTGAATAGAAATGAGAGAGAAGAAAATGGTAATAGCAAGTCTTTTAAAAAAGGATTTTCTTTCTTTTTGTTGTTGCTTGCTTACTTTTTGTGTATATTTGATGAATGATGCTTGCACAAGTTTATATGCTAAGAAGAAAAGATTGAGTATACAGCTGAGAAAATGGGATTAGCAGTAGAACACACAGCAAGTTTTGAATAAGTATTTACTCAACAGCTAATTGTGAGTTAGCAAAGTCCTGGGCATTGAAAGTGTGATGGCATTCAGAACACACATAATACATTTTATTTAAAATACTCTGATTTTCTCTTCTTTTCCGTTTCTTTCTATCTTTTTTTTTTTTAATTTCAGAAAATGGTATCCCTACGTTATTCAAAATTAGTACGCATTATTTAGGAAATTAAATAATGAAACATATTAGAGAAATATCTTAAGAAGTTGCAGTCATAAATTATATTTTACTCGATTTTCTCAATAAAATTAATGTGTTTTCCAGAGGAATCAAGAAGAAAATACATTTAGTTCAGAATTTTACTTGAAACATTACACTGATTATGATCTGAATACAGTGACTGACTGATCTGGCACAATGAGAAATGGAAACAAATATAGATGGAACTATTTTGCAGGAAATTTTCAAATACTCTGACTCTCCTCATTAAGTTTACTAACAGGCTAAAAGTCTGAACACTCCCCCCCAAAATTACTAATTCAGGAAAAATATTGCCTTGAGTTTTAAAATAAAAAGAAATAACAAAATTAGGTCAAACTGAAAAAAATTCAAATTAATATAAGGGCATAAACAGTGAAATTTTAATAGGAGAAACTTGGAATATATTAATGCCTAAAACTCTAGACATAAATGTCAGGCTATTAAAACAGATTAAAAATTAGATGGGTTGGACTTCCCTGGTGGCGCAGTGGTTAAGAGTACACCTGCCAATCAGGGGACATGGGTTTGAGCCCTGGTCCAGGAAGATCCCACATGCCATGGAGCAACTAAGCCCGTGAGCCACAACTATTGAGCCTGTGCTCTAGAGCCCACGAGCCACAACTACTGAGCTTGTATGCCACAACTACTGAAGCCCGTGCACCTAGAGCCCATGCTCCACAACAAGAGAAGCCACCACAATGAGAAGCACACATACCACAAGAGGAGTAGCCCCCGCTTGCCACAACTACAGAAAGCCCATGCGTAGCAATGAAGACCCAATGCAGCCAAAAATAAATAAATAAAATTAAAAATTAAAAAAAAAAAATTAGATGGGTTGTCTTAAAAGGTACTTAGTTCCTTGAGTCTGGTGATGTCCAAGCACTGTCTCCAGGACCACTTGCTGGCGGATCTGCAGAGGAGGCTCAGGCTCCAAAGAGGTAATGGGAATAGACGGGGTTTAAGGTGTCCTTCAGCTAATGACCCTATAATTTATGGTTCTTTTAGATATTTTGCTAAAACATAAAGCCACAATATATTTTGGGTTGGCCTAGCAGGAAGATAACATGTTCTGAGCAAGGAATAATATTCAAAGGAAATAAAAGAAGTGCCATCATTTTACATATTCCAAACTTTGCTAAAGGACAATAAAAATACCCAAAGAGGTAAAGAATAAAATGTACATTACCAAAAGGATAAATTTTATGACTACATTTAATTAATATAAAATCACATTAGAGTGGAGAATGTATGTATGTATATGTATGTATGTATGTATATATTTATTTAGTTATATATTCTTCTAGCAAATATTTACTGAGTGCCTACAGTGCTGGACACTGTACAACAGCAACAAATAAAATAGAATATTTCTGTCCTCATAGAGATTTCAGTGTACTATAAGGAGAGGGGAGGATATACGGTAAACAAACAAAATAGTTAATTACAAATTAAGAAGGTCCTCTGACAATAACTAACAGAGATCCAGGCAAGGGGGAAGGGTGACTATTTAAAAAAGTGGTATCTTAGGATGAGAGCCATCCAAAGATGCAGAAAGCCAGGGCAGGTAACAGTATGTATGAATGCTCCAAAGAAGAAAAGCACCTGACATTGCCTAGGAACAAAAATGACATCAATGTGGCTAGAACGTTTTAAGTTATAATGAGAGTACTTTTGAGATGAGGTTAAAGAGAAATGGAGAGATAGACCTTACAGAATTTTACTCTAAGTGAAATGGAAAGTCACTGAAACATACTTCTTGGACATCATCCAAGAATAAACCTGTTTCTCATGCAGAACGGATTGCAAGCAGCAAGGCAGTTAGTGAGAAGACCAGTTAGGGGACTAACCCAGTGGTCCATGATGAAGATCATGGTAACCTCTACTAAGAAGGCAGCAGTGGAAATGGAAAGAAGTGGATAGAGATTTGTAATTAGGACCTGATTCACCTTAGTTCTTACCTATTCTCTTTGGGCCACAATTTCATCTTCTATAAAGTTGAGTTTACAGAAGCAAGTTTATAGAATGCAAAGAGATGTTCAGAGCATTATGTGAGACAAGATATAAGTACCTGGTATAAGGAAAGTTGCAATAAATCTCAGTTCTTTAAGAATACTTATTTAAAAATAATATTCATTCCAAGTTCATACTAGTGATAAGCAACTAAAATCCAGTATGATATGAACCGTTTGTCTTCCAAATGTATATAATTTCTGACGTGACAAAGGAAAATGTTTAGATTTTTGATTTATACAATATTTGGGGTTATACAAAAGTTACACAGATATTAATGCAATGCCCAATTGATTACAACAGAAAATAAATCAAAAAGGTGAAAATTTCTATTTAAATTAATTTCAATCACATTGTAACAAATATTTTTAAAAACTATTAATTTAAAAGTGAAGAATTAAAAACAAATTCTTTGGAATAAAATCCCTCTCCTTAGAAATGGGCCTATTGGCTGGAATGCAGTGAGTGCTCAATTTCCCTCTGTCTCTACTTTTCCTCCATTAAAACACACACACACAAGCACACACACACACACACACACAGCTTTTGAGCAACCCTGTTTAACATTTAGAGAGAAATAAATGACATGACAGAATAGGGATAAGGAAACATGTTGCATGGGCTCTATATAATTGAACATTCTTCAAATTCTTTAAACAGAAATTTCAGTGCCATGGAGATCCTTAAAATGAAGACAGATAAATGTTACCAAATATCAAATATCTCCTGTCAAAAATTTAGAGAAATCTTCCATGAAAATGATAAATAAATAAAAATCTCCTTTAAAATTATATTATAAATGTGTCCCTCAGTTCAAGAAATATTATACCCTTTAAAATAGAACAAAAGAAAAACTGGCTGTGCTCAGTGTGAGAAGAATACACAGAATCTTCATCTCTGAACAAAGAAAGAAATGGCACCCAAGGAAGTGGACAATGGCAAATGAAAGACCCTCTTGTGTTTTGTCTTTCTTTGTTCATGTATAAAACCAAAAAAAAAGAAAAGAAAAGAAAAGAAAGGAAAAAAGAAAGAAAGAAAGGAAGGAAGAAAGAAAGAAAGAAAGAAAAAGGCACAAACCCTCGGGCTTATTGCACTATACAGAAACTCATTTCCAAGAGTTGGTGTCAAACCTTGCAGTCTAAATCTCCAAACAGCTATCCTCTAATAAAATCTATATACCCTGCTTCCTGAAAAGAAAAGAGAAAAAAAGGAAAAAAAATGTAACGAAGGAAACAAGGGAGGAAGGGAGGGAGGGAGGGAGGGAGAGGAAGGAAGGAAGGAGAAAAAGAATAAGGTGCTTGATCACAGAATAATTCCATATAATGGAGTGTTCAGTCCTGTATATACAGAAATTATAGGCAAGGCATTGTTTCAGTCATTTTCAACCACGGTAACGCTGGATATATAGATAGCCCTCCACACTCTATTCAGGACTAACCCAAAACTGGATAAACTTACAATATGAAGTTTTCAACAATTCCTTTCTCTTTGTACTTCTTTCTTTCCTTTTTAATTTTTCTTCTCTTCCACTTCATTTCTTTGTAATATCTCCAACCTTTACAGTTTTTTCCCCTTTCTCCTTTTTCTCTCTCTCTTTCCTAATTTTACATTACACTGCTGATGGACTTGGTTGGGGGAGGTGGTGGGAATGATGCTAAAATAAAGCAAATTTTCTTTCCTGTCAGAACATTACTAAACAATACTTCCAAGCACTGCTAATTCAATCATGCAAGCTCAGTTAGGATTTTAATGACGATTCCAAGTTATATCTCCTTTCTGAATCAAATACTAAAATACTACTAATTTAGAGATAAACGTATTTTATTAAATTATGTTTTAAGAGAACTAGTCATTTATATTTGTTATCTACATCCTATTTCCCAACTATGATACACAGTCTAATTTGTAGTACACAAAAATCTTCTACAGTTGTCCACTTCTCGCAGGACTAAATCAGAGATCTACTGCTGGCATAAGGCAAAGGTGGTCAAGGCAAAAAAATGTACCTGATAGTGTTTGTCTTCAGATTCTCCCTTTTTCTTCCTTGCAATAAACCTGATCTCCTAGATTCTCCTTTTTTCCTTTAGTCATTCAATAAATATTTACTGAACCCTAATTATTTGCCAGGAACTACGGTAGATGCTATTGACAAAGACATGAAATATGCCTTATCTGACATGGAAAAGTTTACAACCTAGGTGGAGAGGCAGGAACGTAACTGCAATATAATTTGATAAAGCCCTTAATGGAAGTAAGAACAGATTGCAATCCTCATTACACATCCGGCTACTTAGACTCCTCCACTTTGTCCCTTAGATTATCCCTGTACTTGGAATCTACCTCTCTATCCTCCTTATTAAAACTTACCTACTGGGGAGGAGCTTCAAGATGGCAGAATAGTAAGACGTGGAGATCACCTTCCTCCCCACAAATACATCAGAAATACATCTACACATGAACAACTCCTACAGAACACCTACTGAATGCTGGCGGAAGACTTCAGACCTCCCAAAAGGCCAGAAACTCCCCATGTACCTGGGTAGGGCAAAAGAAAAAAGAATAAACAGAGACAAAGGAATAGGGACGGGACCTGCAACAGTGGGAAGGAGCTGTGAAGGAGGAAAGGTTTCCACACACTAGGAAGCCCCTTTGCGGGCGAAGACTGTGGTTGGCAGAGGGGGGAAGCTTCAGAGCCACGGAGGAGAGTGCAGCAACAGGGGTGTGGAGGGCAAAGCGGAGAGATTCCCGCACAGAGGATCGGTGCTGACTGGCACTTACCAGCACGAGAGGCTTGTCTGCTCACCTGCAGGGGTGGGCAGGGGCTGGGAGCTGAGGCTCCAGCTTCGGAGGTCAGATCCCAGGGAAAGGACTGGGGTTGGCTGCATGAACACATCCTGAAGGGGCTGGTGCACCACAGCTAGCCAGGAGGGAGTCTGGGAAAAAGTCTGGAGATGCCAAAAGAGGCTAGAGACTTTTTCTGGCCCCTGTTTCCTAGTGCGCGAGGAGCGGAGATTAAGAGAGCCACTTAAAGGAGCTCCAGAGACAGGCGCGAGCTGTGGCTATCAGCGCAGACCTCAGAGATGGGCATAAGACACTAAGGCTGCTGCTGCAGCCACCAAGAAGCCTGTGTGCAAGCACAGGTCACTATCCACACCTCCCCTCCCGGGAGGCTGTGCAACCCGCCACTGCCAGGGTCCCGTGATCCAGTGACAACTTCCCTGGGAGAACACACGGCGCGCCTCAGGCTGCTGCAACGTCACACTGACCTCTGCCGCCACAGGCTCGCCCTGCATCCATACCCCTCCCTCCCCCAGGCCTGAGTGAGCCACAGCACCCGAATCAGCTGCTCCTTTAACACCATCCTGTCTGAGCGAAGAACATATGCCCTAAGGCGACCTACACACAGAGGCGGGGCCAAATCCAAAGCTGAACCCCAGGAGCTGTGTGAACGAAGAAGAGAAAGGGAAATCTCTCCCAGCCTCCTCAGGAGCAGCGGATTAAAACCCCACAATCAACTTGATGTACCCTTCATCTGTGGAATACATGAAGAGACAATAAATCATCCCAAAATTGAGGCGGTGGACTTTGGGAGCAACAATATATATATTTTTTTCCTTTAACGCTGTCTGTGAGTGTCTATGTGTATACATCTGTGTGTGATTTTGTCTGAATACCTTTGCTTTTACCATTTATCCTAGGGTTCTGTATCTCCGTTTTTTTTTGTTTTTGTTTTTGTTTTTTTGTATAATTTTAACACTTGTTATAATTGGTGGATTTGTTTTTCAGTTTGGTTGCTCTCTTCTTTCTTTTATTTTTGTTTAATACTATAACAATTGTTTTTAATAATTATTTCTTATTTTTTATTTTAACAACTTTATATTATTTTATTTATTTTATCTTCTTCTTTCTTTCTCTCTTTTTTTCTCCTTTTATTCTGAGCCGTGTGGTTAACAGGCTCTTGGTGCTCCAGCCAGGCATGAGGGCTGTGCCTCTGAGTTGGGAGAGCCAAGTTTAGGACACTGGTACACAAGAGACCTCCCAGCTCCATGCAATATCAAACAATGAAAATCCGACACAGATCTCCATCTCAACGCCAAGACCCAGCTCCACTCAATGACCAGCAAGCTACAGTGCTGGACACCCTATGCCAAACAACTAGCAAGACAGGAACACAAACACGCCCATTAGCAGAGAGGCTGCCTAAAATCATAATAAGGCCACAGACACACCAAAACACAACACCAGATGTGGACCTGCCCACTAGAAACACAAGATCCAGGCTCATCCACCAGAACACAGGCACTAGTCCCCTCCACTGGGAGGCCTACACAACTCACTGAACCAACCTTAGCCTCTGGGGAGAGACACCAAAAACAACGGGAACTACGAACCTGCAGCCTGCGAAAAGGAGACCCCAAACACAGTAAGTTAAGCAAAATGAGAAGACAGAGAAACACACAGCAGATGAAGGAGCAAGGTAAAAACCCACCAGAACAAACAAATGAAGAGGAAATGGGCATTCTACCTGAAAAAGAATTCAGAATGATGATAGTAAAGATGATACAAAATCTTGGAAATACAATGGAGAAAATACAAGAAACGTTTAACAAGGACCTAGAAGAACTAAAGAGCAAAACAAACGGTGATGAACAACACAATAAGTGAAATTAAAAATTCTCTAGAAGGAATCAATAGCACAATAACTGAGTCAGAAGAATGGATAAGCAACCTGGAAGATAAAATAGTGGAAATAACTACTGCAGAGCAGAATAAAGGAAAAAAATGAAAAGAGTTGAGGACAGTCTCAGAGACTTCTGGGACAACATTAAATGCACCAACATTCGAATTATAGAGGTCCCAGAAGAAGAAGAAAAAAAGAAAGGGGCTGAGGAAATATTTGAATATTATAGTTGAAAACTTCCCTAAAATGGGAAAGGATATATCCTTTTTTTTTTTAATCAAGCCTAGGTAGCACAGAGAGTCCCATATAGGATAAATCCAAGGAGAAACATGCCAAGACACATATTAATCAAACTATCAAAAATTAAAGACAAAGAAAAAATATTAAAAGCAGCATGGGAAAAACAACAAATAACATACAAGGGAATCCCCATAAGGTTAACAGCTGATCTTTCAGCAGAAACTCTGCAAGCCAGAAGGGAGTGGCAGGGCATATTTAAAGTGATGAAGGGGAAAAACTTACAACCAAGATTACTCTACCCAGCAAGGATCTCATTCAGATTTGACAGAGAAATTAAAACCTTTACAGACAAGGAAAAGCTAAGAGAATTCAGCACCACAAAACCAGCTTCACAACAAATGCTAAAGGAGCTTCTCTAGGCAGGAAACACAAAGGATGGAAAAGACCTACAATAACAAACCCAAAACAATTAAGAAAATGGTAATAGGGACATACATATCAATAATTATCTTAAAAGTAAATGGATTAAATGCTCCAACCAAAAGATATAGACTAGCTGAATGGATACAAAAATAAGACCCATATATATGCTATCTACAATAGACACATTTCAGACCTAGGGACACATACAGATTGAAAGTGAGGGGATGGAAAAACATATTCCATGCAAATGGAAATCAAAAGAAAGCTAGAGTAGCAATTCTCATATCAGACAAAATGGACTTTAAAAGAAAGACTATTACAAGAGACAAAGAAGGACACTACATAATGAACAAGGGATCAATCCAAGAAGAAGATATAACAGTTGTAAATACTTATGCACCCAACATAGTAGCACCTCAATACATAAGGCAAATACTAACAGCCATAAAAGGAGAAATCGACAGTAACATAATCATAGTAGGGGACTTTAACACTCCACTTTGACCAATGGACAGATCATCCAAAATGAAAGTAATAAGGAAACACCAGCTTTAAATGATACATTAAACAAGATGGATTAAATTGATATTTATAGGACATTCCATCCAAAAACAAAAGAATACACTTTCTTCTCAAGTGCTCATGGAACATTCCCCATGATAGAGCATATCCTGGGTCACAAATCAAGCCTTGGTAAATTTAAGAAAATTGAAATCATATCAAGTATCTTTTGCGACCACAACACTATGGACTAGATGTCAATTACAGGGGAAAAAATCTGTAAAAAATACAAACACACGGAGGCTAAACAATACACTACTTGATAACCAAGAAATCACTGAAGAAATCAAAAAGGATATCAAATAATACCTAGAAACAAATGACAATGAAAACACAATGACCCAAAACCTATGGGATGCAGCAAAAGCAGTTCTAAGAGGAAGTGTATAGCAATACAGGCCTACCTCAAGAAACAAGAAACATCTCAAATAAACAATGTAACTTTACACCTAAACCAACTAAAGAAAGAAGAACAAGAAAACACCAAAGTTAGCAGAAGGAAAGAAACCATAAAGATCAGGTTAGAAATAAATGAAAAAGAAATGAAGGAAACGATAGCAAAGATCAATAAAACTAAAAGCTGGTTCTTTCAGAAGATAAACAAAATTGATAAACCATTAGCCAGACTCATCAAGAAAAAAAGGGAGAAGACTCAAATCAATAGAATTAGAAATGAAAAAGGAGAAGTAACAACTGACACTGCAGAAATACAAAAGATCATGAGAGATTACTATAAGCAACTCTATGCCAATAAAATGGACAACCTGGAAGAAATGGACAAATTCTTAGAAATGCACAACCTGCCAAGACTGAATCAGGAAGAAATAGAAAATATGAAGAGACCAATCACAAGCACTGAAATTGAAACTGTGATTAAAAGTCTTCCAACAAACAAAAGCCCAGGACCAGATGGCTTCACAGGCAAATTCTATCAAACACTCAGAGAAGAGCTAACACCTATCCTTCTCAAACTCTTCCAGAACAGCAGAGGAGGTAACACTCCCAAAGTCATTTTAAGAGGCCACCATCACCCTGAAACCAAAACCAGACAAAGATGTCACAAAGAAAGAAAACTACAGGCCAATAACACTGATGAATATACATGCAAATATCCTCAACCAAATACTAGCAAACAGAATCCAACAGCACATTAAAAGGATCGTACACCATGATCAAGTAGGGTTTATCCCAGGAATGCAAGGATTCCTCAATATACGCAAATCAATCAATGTGATACACCATATTAACAAACTGAAGGGGAAAAACCATATGATCATCTCAATAGATGCAGAGAAAGCTTTCAACAAAATTCAACACCCATTTATGATATAAATCCTCCAGAAAGTAGGCATACAGGGAACTTACCTCAACATAATAAAGGCCATATATGATAAACCCACAGCCAACATCGTCCTGAATGGTGAAAAACTGAAACCATTTCACTAAGATCAGAAACGAGAAAAGGTTGTCCACTCTCACCACTATTATTCAACAGTTTTGGAAGTTTCAGCCACAGCAATCAGAGAAGAAAAAATAAATAAAAGGAGTCCAAATCGGAAAAGAAGAAGAAAAGCTGTCACTGTTTGCAGATGACATGATACTATACATAGAGAATCCTAAAGATGCTACCAGAAAACTCCTAGAGCTAATCAATGAATTTGGTAAAGTAGCAGGATACAAAATGAATGCACAGAAATCTCTTGCATTCCTATATACTAATGATGAAAAATCTGAAAGTGAAATTAAGAAAACACTCCCATTTACCATTGCAACAAAAAGAATAAAATATCTAGGAATGAACCTACCTAAGGTGACAAAAGACGTGTATGCAGAAAATTATAAGACACTGATGAAAGAAATTAAAGATGGTACAAATAGATGGTGAAATATATCATGTTCTTGGATTGGAAGAATCAACATTGGGAAAATGACTATACTACCCAGAGCAATCTACAGATTCAATGCAACCCCTATCAAACTACCACTGGCATTTTTCACAGAACTAGAACGTAAAATTTCACAATTTATATGGAAACACAAAAGACACCGAATAGCCAAATCAATCTTGGGAAAGAAAAATGGAGCTGGAGGAATCAGGATCCCTGGTTTCAGACTATACTACAAAGCTACAGTAATCAAGACAGTATGGTACTCGCACAAAAATAGAGTTATAGATCAATGGAACAGGATAGAGAGCCCAGAGATAAACCTATGCACATATGGTCACTTTATATTTGATAAAGGAGGCAAGAATATACAATGGAGAAAAGACAGCTCTTCAATAAGTCATGCTGGGAAAACTGGACAGCTACATGTAAAAGAATGAAATCAGAACACTCCCTAACACCACACACAAAAATAAACTCAAAATGGATTAAAGACCTAAATGTAAGGTCAGACACTATTAAACTCTTAGAGGAAAACATAGGCAGAACACTCTATGACATAAATCACAGCAACATCCTTTTTGACCCACCTCCTAGAGAAATGGAAATAAAAACGAAAATAAACAAATGGGACCTAATGAAATTTAAAAGCTTTTGCAGAGCAAAGGAAAACATAAACAAGACCAAAAGACAACCCTCAGAATGGGAGAAAATATTTGCCAATGAAGCAACTCACAAAAGATTAATCTCCAAAATTTACAAGCAGCTCATGCTGCTCAATATCAAAAAAACAAACAACCCAATCCAAAAATGGGCAGAAGACCTAAATAGACGTTTCTCCAAAGAAGACATACAGATGGCCAACAAACACATGAAAGAATGTTCAACATCATTAATTATTAAAGAAATGCAAATCAAAACTACAATGAGATATCATCTCACACCGGTCAGAATGGCCATCATCAAAAAATCTACAAACAATAAATGCTGGAGAGGGTGTGGAGAAAAGGGAACCCTCTTGCACTGTTGGTGGGAATGTAAATTGATACAGCCACTATGGAGAACAGTATGGAGTTTCCTTACAAACTAAAAATAGAACTACCATTTGACCCTGCAATCCCACTACTGGGCATATACCCTGCAAAAACCATAATTCAAAAAGAGTCATGTACCACAATATTCATTGCAGCTCTATTTACAATAGCCCTGACATGGAACCAACCTAAGTGTCCATCGACAGATGAATGCATAAAGAAGATGTGGCTCATATATACAATGGAATATTACTCAGCCATAAAAGGAAATGAAATTGAATTATTTGTAGTGAGGTGGATGGACCTACAGTCTGTCATACAGAGTGAAGTAAGTCAGAAAGAGAAAAACAAATACCGTATGCTAACACATTATATGGAATCTAAAAAGAACCTAGGGGCAAGACGGGAATAAAGACGCAGACCTACTAGCGAATGGACTTGAGGATATGGGGAGGCGAAAGGTAAGCTGGGACAAAGTGAGAGAGTGGCATGGACATATATACACTACCAAATGTAAAATAGATAGCTAGTGGGAAGCAGGTGCATAGCACAGGGAGATCAGCTCTGTGCTTTGTGACCACCTAGAGGGGTGGGATAGGGAGGGTGGGAGGGAGGGGGATGCAAGAGGGAAGAGATATGGGAACATATGTATATGTATACTGATTCACTTTGCTATAAAGGAGAAACTGACACACCATTGTAAAGCAATTATACTCCAAAAAAGATGTTTAAAAAAAAAAAAAAAAAACCTTACCTATTGGTTAATCCCATCTTTCCCCTCAAGACACACCGTCTGGATAGGTGTCTTGGGAAAACAGTCTCACAAATCAAGTCACACAGGACATTAAAAGAGTAAAGCATGTACATCACATCTCTTTTGCGTATTAATAAGTCATTCTATTTGAAAGGAACTGGTTGCTAATGCTGGGAATTTTAACTGTATAGTTAGCTGTTTTGAAAGAAATTTTAAGAAGAACTTCCTCATACACTTCAATCTCAACAGCAAGGGGTTAACAATTCCACATAAAACGTGCCTTTATATGCCTTGACATTATTATTTTTAAACAAAACAGCATGCTGCATATTTATTCACTTAGGAAGTACAATTAAATCTAATTATTATTGTTAGTAGTAGTAGTAGTAGTAGTTACTGTTCGTAGCTACTGTTACTAAAAGGGACTATATTGATTTAAAATTATAAAAGTTTGACTTATTGTTTGATGTTATTATGAAGGTTTACTTCAGATACAAAATTTAGCACAGGACTTTTTTTAAATTGGAAATGCATGATTCTCACAATAATAGGAGTAAAATAAAATCAGACATATTTAAATATATCAAGAAAAATGATTCATTGAATCACATAATCAAAATTGTACCTATTGAAGAAAAGAGATTATTTAATGTAATTCTTATAGGAAAAAATAATTTAATATCTGCGAACTTAGGTTTTCTCCCCTGTAAAATGAAGGGTTTAAATCAGAATAAGCTCTGTGTTTGCTCCCAGGCTTGATACCTATGTGAATATTTTGCATAAATATTTCCCGATTCTCCTATGACATGAAATTTTACAGATTCTGAAATATCATAATGAAGGAGTCTGCATTAATAGTTGAAACCTCTTCTGTATTTGTGTCCCCAGTGTTAACAATGCCTAACCCAAAGTAATTGGCATAATAAATTTAAGTGGATAGATTGAAGACTGTATAAACAGAAAAACGCATTGATGTAAAAGGAATGTTACAAAGTCAGGGATATATCTAAATATCTAGAGACATTTAATGAGAGACATGGAAGACACAGGAATGAGTATTTTTACAGATTTCAAGCCTCAATGGGAAGCTTAAGAAATAACTAATGTTTAGTTTGGGGGTCAAGGCAAGATATTTTAAAATGTAGAAAATTGAATTAAGTTAAATAAGGTCTATTCTCACTAGGACTATTTATGACGATTCTCCCTCATCCACTTTCTGCTGTTCACTGTACTGTGCTTAATGACAATCTATCCCAAATAACTCCTGGTAGTTTGAAATCATTTCATTATTAATATATAAATGTCTCACTTACTTCAACTGTATGAATCTCAGATCTCATCTCACCAAAGTTTTCTGAAAATTAATTGTTCTTCACCTAGTATCTTTAGAACTCAATTTCCTCATCCGTAGAACAATAATACCTAATCATAGAGTTATTGTGATAATCAGATAGACTCAATGCATGTTGTATTTTCATTTATTTATCTTCCAACCCACTATCATTATCCTTCTACTTGAGGTCAATCCCTTCACTTGTATACTTGATTTTTATACCCTCCTAAAATCTCTGAGACTTTGCTCTATCAATTATCACTTCTCTTCCCTTATCTTCAGCGTCTTCTTTACTGGCTCCTTATTTTTCAGAACATGTAAATCACCTTCACCCTAATACAAATACCCTTGACCTTGTGCCTCCCTTTAGCAATATCTCTCCCTTCTTTTCTCACTTCTGTTCATTGATTAGGTAAACAAAAAATTTAAAGAATTTCTTTTTCAACATGAAAAATACATGTGGGTTTATAAAAAGAAAAATATAGAAAATAAAAAGCAAAAATAATAAGAGCAAAAAAAATCCCCAAACCAAAACAATAACAACAAAAAACACCTGTTGTCAAACACAGGCATTTCTTTACAGGTGTAATGTATAGTCACTTTAACTAAAGTGGACCCTTCACCTAAAGTTTCAATTCTAGTCTTTCGACCTAATAAACTTATATGTCAGTTCTCCCAAAAAGAACTCATAAATGTAGTGCAACCCCTATTAGAAGTCCAATGAAATTGAAAGTTGGGCAGGAGGTGTAGGGGGGTGGGGGGGCGGGGACCATGATTAAGTTATTCTGAAGTTCTTATGGAAGATTAACTGGACGAAAATAGTCAATAATCTTATAAAATGAAAAAATAATAAAAGAGGACTCTCATTAACAGGTTTAAACTGTATTGTAAAAGCCACAATTTTTAAAATAGCATAGTCCAAGTAAAGAATACAGAAACTGAAAGAACTGAAGAGAAAAAATAGAAAGGCTGGAAATGGAATAGAAAGGCATGAAACAAACCCATTTGTAAATTAAGTATTTAGCATATGATAAATAATGCATTTCAAATCAACAGGGAAAACATAGATTTTTCAATTGATGGTGCTGGGACAACTGGTTAAATATTTAGAACAGAGTAAATTTAGAGCCTATCTCACACTGTATATCAAAATAAAATTCCAGATGGTTTAAAGAGTTATATGTAAACAATGAAACCATAAAAGAACTAGAAGCAAATATAGGAGGATTTTTAATCTAAGTGGGAGAGGTCTTTCTAAGCATAAGAGCAAAGGCAGAAGCCATTAGGAAAATACAGCAGGTTTTTTTTTTAAATAGTAGATTTGAACATATAAAAAATGAAAAGTTCTATATAGCAAAAACAAACAACATTAAAAGGCAAATAATAAATTCAGAAAAAACTTTTTGCAACATGTGACAGAATGCCATGTAGCAATATTTTTAAAGTCCTGTGAAAATAATTAAAAATCTGGGAAAAAATGATCAGTGTGTGCTATTAAATGAAGAAAATGTTACAAAACAGTATATATGTTATGATTCCAACTTTGTAACATATATGTTTGTTTGGGTATAATGGCTCCCCACACACACCATGTTTATAATCTCCATGCTTTTACTCACGCAGTTCCCTCTGACCTAAGAGATATTCCCTCCCTCATCTAGTCATCTCCTATTCATTTTTCAAGGATCATTTCCTATATCTCTACAGACACCAAGAAGTTTTCCCAAATTTCCAGGCTGCAATAGGTGCCATCCTTTGTTTACCAGTAGCATACTGTTGCATACCATCAAGTTATTATTACATAATATTAATATCTGTGTGTGCATATATCATTCCACTCCTATGAGTGAAGTTCCTCAAGAGAAAGGACTATATTTACTTCTCTTTTTTATTCCCAGTGCCTATCACTATAACTAACATGTACCACACATTCAAAAAATATGATTTTGAAATATTGCTGAAATCTCTTCTAATCAGGATTATTCAAAAATAGAGCTAATGTCAATTGGGAGCCAAACAGTATAAGGATCAAACAGTATAAAAAGGCTGAAAGAAAAAAAGAAAAACTTAGCTACTTAATGAGAGTTTATTCTGTCCTTCTTGCCAAGACAGACCAGAAGCTTCCTTCAGTATAGAACTCAATAATTCACCCTAGAGCACCTTCAGTACATATTGATCTTTTAAAAAATCTAAAGACATACACCACTTACAGACCGTGTCCCACAATTTATCACTTAAAGTTTATTGTTATTTAATTATTTCTCATTTGTGAATATTTTCTCTCTCATCAGATGTTGAGCTCTATTACAGGAAGAGACTATGCCCTATTCTAATTAGGTATCTTATTATGTATTTGGCTAAATAGCTTAGTATTTGAATAAACTTTCAATATACACTTATTTTATTTATAGCTTTGAATAGTTTTCTATGTTTTTATATACATCTCTTCCTTATTCTCTAGGACAGGGCAAGTCTACTCCAATTTCCTTCCTTCCCCATCACCATCCAAAATGGGAGATATATACTGAGTAACACAGAAATACTTGCACTTGCTGAGTAAACCTGATATTATCTTATCAGAAGAACAGCTTCATCTGTGTTAACCTAGCCACGAATCTTTCTGAATTTTCATGAATTAGTGAAGGTAATATTGCCTCATTTTTCCAATAAGAGAATATTTAAATGACCTCATCTCTATTCAATAATAGGTCTTCTTGAGCTAAATCACGAGAGGAGGTACTAGTAAGAATTTTTTTGTTAGTCAAAACATTTTTCTACATATAGCCTAGTATATACAATGTCCCAGAACATACAGTACTATTTACTGCTAATGCCAATTTACTGCAACATTGCTTGATATATTCCAGTTTTCCAATAAGCTACTGACCTCCTATAGGTTAGAAATGAAACCATTATATTTAAATTATTAAATGACAAGGAAGAAAGTCATCTTTTTCTCCTTCTTATGTCTTTGTTTCACAAAACTATTGTCTTACGGGACATGAAAACAACTAAAAACAAAAAATTATATGGTGTAGTTAATTGAAAAAATGCTTTTGCTGCACACAGAAATTGACACTAAGTGCTGTATTAGCAGGAAATCAGTGATTTTCAATTGACATTGCACAGGAAATCATTTAGTGTCAATTGATATTAAATGGACAAAATTGTACTGAATTAGTACAAAATGATTTGGTAGAAAGAAATGTGCTTCCATTAGGTGATTTGATATTAAGTGGGCTCAAATGTAATAAGTTTTAGAGGTCACTAGTCAACAAAAATTAGGGCATGGTATCCAACCCTGAATACATCAGACTGGTTGCTTTTAACATATTTATCAAAAGATAAGTTAGTGTCATACTATCAAGACAAAATTGTCTCCCTTTGAGCTTTCAAGAGAAGTGGGAAAATTCAATTGTTTTAAATGAGTTAAATTAACCAGTGGTAAGAATCATGACTTCTTGGGTCCATTTGGTGGTCCTAATCCTTTTAAAAATATATTTTATAGAATTTTTCATGTGAAATAAAAGGCAAAATAATAGCATGTTTTATGTAATAAGGTCCAGATTGAGTTATTTCTATAAAATTGCTTTGACATTAAGCACACAATAAATTATTGGTTGAATGAGTGATATGATTGGATATTATGAAGAAATCACTTTATAGGTCTTTAAAGAAACCTGTGATTTTTTAAACCTGAGTAATGGGAAAAGGAAAGTATGTAGATGCAGGAGATATGGTGAGGGGGAGGAGATAAGTTATATAGTAGCTACAAAAAAGAACAAGTTGCATAAATATTTTAGAATATTTGCTGGGGATAGAAGTGCAGATGTTTGATGTATAAAAAACTATAAAAACCACATGTTATTCATCATACAAAAACAATTATGGGGTAAAAGACAAATACACAATATTCCTGAAGAGCCAAATCAATCCTGAAAAAGAATAATGAAGCTGGAGGACTCATATCTCCTGATTTCAAAACTTACGAAAAAGTTATAGTATTCAAAACAGAGTGGTAGAACATAGAGAAAGACATATGGAACCATAAAATAGACTAGAGTCCAGAAATAAATCCTCACATATTATGGTCACATGATTTTCATTAAGGGTGCCAAGACCATTCAGTGGGAAAGACAGTCTTTTCAACAAACGGTGCTAGGAAAACTGGATATCCCTATTAAAAAGAATGAAATTGGACCCTTATCTAACACCATATACAAAAATTACTCAAAATGGATCCATGACCTAAATGCAAGACCTAAAACTATAAAACATTAGAAGAAAACATAGCATAAAAGCTTGACAACATTGAATTTAGCAATGGTTTCTTGGATATGACACCAAAGGCACAGGCAACAAAAAAAAAAGCAGACAAATTGGACGTCATAATTTTTTTTTTAAATCTGTGCATCAAAAGACACTATCAACAGTGTAAAAAAGGAACATATAGGAGTAAACATTTGCAAATCATATATCTGATAAGGGATTGATATCTAGAATACACAAAGAACCCTAAAACTCAACAACAACAAATAAACAAACACCCTGATTCAAAAATACACAAAACACTTGAATAGACATTTCTCAAAAGAAGATATACAAATAGCCAATTAACATATGAAAAGATGCTCAACATCACTAATTATTAGGGAAATACAAATCAAAACTACAATCAGGGGCTTCCTTGGTGGCGCAGTGGTTGAGAGTCTGCCTGCCGATGCAGGGGACACGGGTTCGTGCCCCCGTCCGGGAAGATCCCACATGCCGCAGAGCGGCTGGGCCCGTGAGCCATGGCTGCTGAGCCTGCACGTCCGGAGCCTGTGCTCCGCAACGGGAGAGGCCACAGCAGTGAGAGGCCCGCGTATGGCAAAAAAAAAAAAAAAAAACCTACAATGAGATACTACCCCATACTCATTAGGATGACTACTATCAAAACAAACAAAAACAAACAAAACAAAACCCTCCAGAAAATAACAAGTGTTGACAGGATGTGGAGAATGTAGAACGCTTGTACACAATTGGTGGGAATGTAAAATGTTATAGCCACTGTGGAAAACCATACGGCAGTTCCTCCAAAAGTTAAAAACAGAATTACCATATGATCCAGCAATTCCATTTCTGGGTATATACTAAAAAGAACTGAAAGCCAGGTCTCAAAGAGGTATTTGTACACCCATGTTCATAATAGCATTATTCACAATAGCTAAAACACAAGAGAAACCCAAGTGTCCATGGATGGATGAATGAATAAGCAAAATGTAATATATACATACAGTGCAATATTAGCCTTAAAAAGGAGGGAAATTCTCACATATGCTACAACATGGATGAACCTTGAGGATATTATGTTAAGTGCAATAAGCCAAGCAAAAAAGACAAATACTGGGCTTCCCTGGTGGTGCAGTGGTTGAGAGTCCGCCTGCAGATGCAGTGGACACGGGTTCGTGCCCTGGTCCGGGAAGATCCCACATGCTGCGGAGCGCCTGGGCCCGTGAGCCATGGCCGCTGAACCTGCACGTCCGGAGCCCGTGCTCCGCAACGGGAGAGGCCACAGCGGTGAGAGGCCCATATACCGCAGAAAAAAAAAAAAGGACAAATACTGTATGATTCCACTTATTTGAGGTGCTTAGAGAAGTCAAAATCATAGAGTCAGAAAGTGGAATGATGGTTTCCAGGGGATGGGGGGAGACAAGAGAATATGGAGTCATTATTTAATGTGTATAGTTTAAATTTTTCAAAATCAAAAACGTTTTTGAGATGAGTGGTGGTGATGGTTGCACAGCAATATGAATGCCACTTAAGAATGGTTGAAGATGGTAAATATTATATTATGTTTATTTTACCACAATAAAAATAAAATGGGTAAAAATGGTAGGAGAGCTTTGTAACTTTTTACATGCTCTTGCCCCTCCAAAAAAGAACAAACAAAAAATTAATGGGGAAATCACCCTGCTAGGCATTGGGCTGAAGAAATAGTATGACTTTCTTTTTCTAATTTGGTCAGGAGAATGAAAAAATAATCCTTTGAAAGAACTCTAATCCCTCAGAGGACTTATCATGAAGGTACAAAAAGTAAACCAAGAATATTCCCTAAGATTAGCAGGAAGCAATCCGAAATAAAACTCAGTTTCATCCCTGAAGGAATGAAATTAGTTTTACAATGAAGCAAGAGCTACATTCAGGACAATCTTTAAGAGACAGGGAAGTTACTAATTCAAATGGGTGATACAGAGAAAACTGATAGGATAATGATAATAAGTTATGATAATTATTATTTACTGAGCTCTTACTAATGACAAGCACAATATTCAGCATTCTTCATAAAATATCACAATTCTTTCCTTAACAATCTGATAAGGTCCACCTAGTTTAGAAACGAAGACCATGAGATTAAGAAAACTGACCAAAGTCACAAACACAGAGTAGTGTAGTTGTTAAACCTACATCTATCCGAAGTCATGAATTATAACTAAGTAAGTAGGACTTTCAAAACTCAGATGGAGTTGGTAGTTTAAAACAAAAATCCTCTTACAAAATACCTGAATCTAAACTATTCTGAAAAACAATTGGAGCTGAGACACATAAGAGCTAGCAGGCTTTGAGTAGAAGTATGAATATACTAGATGACTTAATCTGTGGTGGGAAGGGGTTTTAAGCAGTGATTGACAGGAGATTAGTACAAAAAACACATAACTGAACCTAGATATGGCTATTCCTTTAAATCTTGCTTTGAGTGCTATTTTTTAAATAAAAATAACCACTAGAAACATTTATTCTTTATTATTTTAATGTACAGAATTTCATTTTAATTTCTAAACAGTGCAAATGAGTTCAAAATTGTGATTAATTAACTCAGTTATCCTAACTATAGAAAATTTAGCTATATTCTAACAATGAAGTTTCACACAGGTGCCACTACCGTCTACATAGTCACACATGACTAAGCTATGGTCCAATGTATAAAAAAGAAATAAGCAGTTTTTCAGGATTAAACTTCCAATCTAAAGCCTACATATGATGATAAATGTCACAGTTTCAAAGACCTACAAGGAAAATCTATATAAGTTTGAAGGGAGGTTAACCAATACACATTAATCCAAAATGCATTTGTGAAGAGAGGAAAGCAAGCACTCACAAACCAATCTTCAATGACAAAGCTTGTTCCTTGAGTATATAATAACACCATAAAACACTAAAAGAACACAAGAAGAAATACAACACAAGGAGAAAACTGACTTGGCCTTATAGGGTTTAAAATCTAAACAGAAAGTTAAAAATTACAAACAAATAGATGAAACACAACCAGTCACATCAGTAAATATATTGCACATACTTAGTAAATTCCTAAGTATTCAAGAAAGTAAGAAGTGAAAATAACATGCATTACTTGTTTACTGGACAAAACTCATGCCAGGGAAGTTTTCTTAAGATATTTTTTGCTATATAAATCATATTTTTCCTTGAATTTTTATTATAAAATTGAAGGTATATTTTCCTGAAACAAATTTATCTCTAAATATAAAGAATGTATCCAAACTTAGAGAAATCACAAATTCCATAAAATATATGCTTTTATAAATTATTAACATTGTTGTGCTATATTCAATGGAAATGCTAAAAATACTGAAATTTAAATTATACTGTAGTTCTAAAAACTACTAACTACTTTGCTTAATATGTCTGCAATATGAAAGTGGCAAAATCTAAAAATTTAGCATTTTAGCATAATATTTTCAATAGTTTTTAGCCAGTGCATGGTGTCTATATTTAATTCACACAATTTTTGCCCTTTTGTTTAATTTTTCCTCCTTCTTTACTGAAGATTACTTGGTTTCTTCTCTAACATTATTATTAGATAGTATCTCAGTGAACTGTTACTGTATCCTTAGATAGAAAGAGATAGTATCTTCCATAAGGTCACTATGAGTCAACTGTGTGACACGAACATTTTAAAAAAATCAGATTAAATCTTAAACTGTGCTAACAGAATAACAGTATCTAGAATGAGAGAGATAACATTCCCACTCTCGTCAACAATGATCAGATGACATGATCAATGTTGCGATACAGAGTGACCCAGAACTACTATAATATTCGAAGAAAGGGGACAAAAATGGTGCAAGACTAGAATCATAACAGACAAGAGATAGTTGAAAGAATCAAGGGAATTGCATGTTACTACTTATGGGATTGGGGGAATAATTAGAGTAAGAAAGGTTTCAAATATTTGAAAACTTCATATTAGATTTACTCTGCATGGCCTCAATGGATATATTAAAATAATGGGTTGAGAATACTAGATATAGACTTCAACTCAAAGTAAATAAGAACTTCTTAACATAAGAATTGCTCACACACAATATGATATCTCACCTGAGATATTAATGAGAATATGGAAACTGGAGGCGTCTGTTCACAATGTGGGGAGTTGGACTAGATTACCCTTAACAGCAATTTTACCATATGATTCTATGATTCTTCTCAAAGCTAAGAACTGAAATATTTAATCTTGCTGAGCCACGGATGTTTTTCTCATGGTGCCTGAAATCTGCAGTTATCAATCTACTATTGTCTGATTTTATTAGCAAAATACTAAAAAGTTGTTCTTTTTCCCATTTAATAAGTAGTTTGTGCAATGGTGATTGCTTTTCAAAAGCTGTCATTGATTTTTTTATTTCTAAACATTTTTTATAGGAGTATAGTTGCTTTACAATGTTGTGTTAGTTTCTACTGTACAGCAAAGTGAATCAGCTATATGTATACATATATCCCCTCTTTTTTGGATTTCCTTCCCATTTAGGTCACCACAGAGAACTGAGTAGAGTTCCCTGTGCTATACAGTAGGTTTTCATTAGTTATCTATTTTATACATAGTATCAATAGTGTATATATATCAATCCCAATCTCCCAATTTATCCCACCTCCCCCTCTTTCTCCCTTGCTATCCATACTTTGGTTCTCTACGTCTGCGTCTCTATTTCTGTTTTGTAAATAAGATCATCTATACCAATTTTTTCAGATTCCACATATATGCGTTAACATACAATATTTGTTTTTCTCTTTCTGACTTACTTCACTCTGTATGACAGTCTCTAGGTCCATGCATGTCTTCGATGATTTTTTACTTCAAGTAGTGTGGCCTGACAAAGTGCTAAATGACTCCCTGACTGAATCATTCAATCATTCATTCAGCAAATATTTATTCAGAGCCTGATATGTGCCAGAGACTGCAAGGTGGCAGACAAAAAGAGAGAACAAGATAGGGCCTCTGCTTACAATCTGTTGGAATAAGTAGACACACACACAAATTGTCATTATATAGAGCATTGGGACTTATTCTAGAAGCATGTGCTCTGAGAGCATACTGAAATGATGTTTAACCTTCCCAGGAGAATCAGGCAAGACTTCACAGAGGAATTGATATTTGAGCTGGATTTTTAAAAAATTACTAGAATTTCACTAGGTAATAAGAGAAGAGAATGACATTTTAGGCAGAGGAAGCATCATGTTCTCTGAGGAATGGAAGTACATGATGTGTTTAGGAGAAATGGCAAAAAATTTGGTAAAGCTAAGTGTAAGACATGTAGTGAGGAGATAATGAAAATAAGATTGATGAAGTAGTTTGTGGTTAAATACCTGAGGACCATATAAGGATTTGTGTTTACCTTGAGCACAAAAAGAAGATGTTTCCAGGAAGAAGGGTGTCCTGATCAGATTTGCATTTAAAAAAATTTATGAGCGACAGTGTAAGAAATTCATTTCTTTCATATATATTTTTTACTTTGAAACATATTTCAGGGGGAGTTGAATTCTCCAAATACTGGCATTAGCAAGGGTAAGTTAATAGGCACCAGATGGCAGAATAGAGTGCCCAATTATTTATAATATCAGTTATTATTTCTAGCCTCTATTTTCAACTTAAATAATTCCTTTACTCAAAAGTTCCATTAAAATAATGAATCTTAGGCTTCCTTGGTGGCACAGTGGTTGAGAGTCCGCCTGCCGATGCAGGGGACACGGGTTTGTGCCCCGGTCCGGGAGGATCCCACATGCTGCGGAGCGCCTGGGCCCGTGAGCCATGGCCGCTGAGCCTGCACGTCCGGAGCCTGTGCTCCGCAACGGGAGAGGCCACAGCGGTGAGAGGCCTGCGTACCGCAAAAAAAAGAAAAAAAAAGAATGAATCTTATTTGGACTGATTGGTATGAAGTATATTACTGTAAAGGGAATAAGCACTTTTAAACAGTTAAAGACCATGTTGATGCATAAAGGGGAAAAGGCATTTAACTCAAGGAGGATAAAGATATCTAGATCAAATTAAAAGTACAACCTTGAGTTCATTGGGCTTTTAAATTTCTCTTGCAGAAGTTGTCATTTATTTTGAAATAATAATAAATACATGTGTACACCCCCTAAAATTTGTAAGGCCATTTTGTATTCATCATGTCTCCTCTCTGTCTTGTTACCCATCATGACTATACCAACAAACATTACTATTCTCATTTTAGCAGGAATGAAACAGGCTCATATAAATTAGATTACATGCTCAGTTTATGTTACAGTTAATAAATGATAGTGTCAAAGCCAAACGTCTAGTTTCTGATTATAAGTCCAGTCCTTGGTTCACTTTGTCATGTTTCACAACTGAAAACAGTTGCAGAACTAGAACAAAGTTAAGATAAGAAGATGACAGAACCAAATGACTCTATGCAATTCTATGGAAAATAGAGAAAAAGAGAATGCAAATAGTATAAATTGGATTGCACCCTTTTCTGAGAATTATTTTGGAAGAATTTTCATGCCAAAGAAAATGATGACCAATATTTAAATCCACCAGGAAATTTACATTGAAGAAATTCTTTACATTTTTTTTGGTTGGAGTTGATAATTTATTGATGAGATGATTGACAAGACACACAGAAATGATTTGTAACTTAGGACCTAAAAAATTTCAAGTGGCTATGTACTCCTTATGGAGAAATCAGTTCTGCTTGCCCTACATCATCATACCTTTAAAAATAGGCACAAAAATTTGAATACTTAATAGTGAAATTGTATATTTAGTAGTACAGAAGGGCTTCCTCTATTTTCTAAGGGAATATCTATAATAACTCATCCTAGATTATGACAATAAAAAGTTTTTCTTTTCTCAGAGAGTTTATTCTATAAGTGAGAGGTAACTTTTTTTGCAAATTTGAAAAATGTTCATGAGATCTACATCAAGAAGCTACATATTTCTCATACTTTATCATCATACTACATTTCTGCAACCAAACTAAAGAAAAAGTTGTGCAAACAATAGGGACTAATACCTTTGATCACAAGTGTTGTAATCCAAAGTTAAATCTAACTTTTTGATTTAACACAAAGGGAGAAAATAATTACCTAAAGATATGTCATTTGAAAAATTTTCAGTAACTTCTATCTCTAGAAATTCTGATTTTTCCAGATTTTCGCTACATCTTTCTAGAAATATACATCCATTTCCTTGCTTTACCCTGGAGATATTGTTTTTACTCATAAAGTCTCATGTTGACAATATTTCAAATCTTGACTTATAATTTATATGATACCAGAATGAATCAGCACATTTCATATGTGATAACTTAAAAAAATAGTTTAACCCTGAAAATATATTCTCTGAAAGAGTTTATAACTTCCATAAATGAATTATAAAAAGGTAGTTGGAGCCAAGAAAAAGTTCATCAACTACATAAGAGCAGTTTTGAGGTATAGTTTTACTTGACATTTTCTGTGTCTCTTTCTTCATCCTCTATTATTTCTACTTCCTTGAATTTCTAAGCCCTATTTTCAGGATTTACTCTCCAAGAGGTTTCAGTCATAAGACTAAACATTGGCATATTGCTGCTAGTGAGCCTACTTCTACCCTCTTTTATTTCCGAGCGAGATAAACAAATCACTTAATCCACAGCATTGATTTTGATTTACAGAGGTAAGCAGTAAATCATTTTGTTTCTAGGTGTCACACATACTTTTCTCCAAGCTTCAGACCTTAAATGTGAAGTTAAAGCCTAATGTGGCTCAGTCCTATTACCTGGGTAACCTGAAGGTGAAATAAACACTAAAATTTTTAAAAATAATTTTAAAAAACAGACAGCTAAATCAAATAATATTAGTTTGTGGACTTTAATGGCTATTTATTAAAATTCTGCAAAAAAATGAAATTACTTTGGCCATTATCTATGTCAGTAATACCCAATCATGGCTACCCATAAGAATCACTTTGAACTTTTTAAAACATACCAATGCTGGTGTTGGCTAAGACGACACAGTAGAAAGACCCTAAGCTTACCTCTTTACACAGGCACATCAAAATTACAACTACTAAAAGAGCAACCATCTAAAAGAACAACCTGAAGAAGGGCAGAAAAGATTTTCCATAACAGAAGATATAAAGAAGGAACCACAACAAGATGAGTAGGATAGGCAGAGAGGCAGTATAGTCAAGGTCCACATCCCTGAGTAGGAGACCCGCAAATGGGAGGATAATCACAATTGCAGAGGTTCTCCCCAAGAAGCGAGGGGTCTGACACCCACATTAGGCTCCTCAGTCTGTGGGTTTTGCACTGAGGCCCCAGAATGTCTGACTTTGTCAGTAGAGCTTGAGTACAGGAGAGAAAGAGGGCTGTACGAAACAAAGACTCTGCTCTTAAATGGTGTGTACAAAATTTCACACACTATGAGTTCCAGCACAGAGGCAATAATTTGAAAGGAGCCTAGGTCAGAAAAACTTGCTGATACTGGAGAGCTTCCCAGAGAGGAGGAGGCAATTGGGACTCCCTATGGGGACATAGCCCTTTCTACCATAAGGATACTGGTGCTGGCAAGTATAATTCTGGAGTCCTTCCTTTAGCTTGTTAGTGCTGGGGACTTACCTGTCCACCAGCAAACTTCCACCAACCCTTGGTCCCCTGGCTCTGTAGCCAGCAGCCTGGGACCTGAAACCACCCACCAGTAGGCTGGCACCAGCCCCAGAGCCAGATGTGCTGGGACCTGGCCATGCCCACTAGCAGACCAGCATTAGCCCTGACCCAGTGAAACCCCACAGCCAGCACACTGGGACCCAGCCTGACCCACACTGAGCTGGCAGCCACTGCAGGTGGCAGGGCCTGGCAGCCAACTGGGTTGGGTGCCACACTGCCTACCAGCGCTTCCACAGTAGTTGACCCCACCACAACAAAAAGGCCCATGAAGGCCACACAGGGAGCATCCCTAGAGCACATAGCTCTGGTGACAAGAGAGGAGTGTGCTGCTGGGCCCCATAGGACATCTCCTACACAAGACCACATTTACAACATCAGGAAATGTAACTAACTTACTGAATACCTGGAAATAAACACAGAGAATTAGGAAAAATGAGGAGACAGAGGAATATATTCCAAATGAAGGAACAAAACAAAAGTCCAGAAGAAGAACTAAGTGAAGTAGATATAAGCAATCTACCTGATAAAGAGTTCAAGGTAATGATCATAAAGACGTTCATGAACTCAGGAGAAAGAATGGATGAACAGCTTTTCACCGCAGAGTATGACGTTAGCTCTGGGTTTGTCATATATGACCTTTATTATGTTGAGGTATGTTCCCTCTATGCCCACTTTCTGGAGAGTTTTCATCATAAATCAATGTTGAATTTGGTCAAAAGCTTTTTCTGCATCTGTTAAGATAATCATATGGTTTTTATTCTTCAATTTCTTAATGTGGTGTATCATATTGATTGATTTTCAGATACTGAAAAATTCTTGCATCCCTGGGATAAATCCCACTTGCTCATGGTGTATGATCCTTTTAATGTACTTAATGTATCCTTTTAATTGGATTTGGTTTGCGAATATTTTGTTGAGGATTCTCACATCTATGTTCATCAGAGATATTGGCCTGTAATTTGCTTTTTGGTGTGTGATATCTTTGACTTGTTTTGGTATCAGGGTGATGCTGGCCTCATAGAATGAGTTCAGAAGCATTCCTTCCTCTGTAGTTTTTTGAGATACTTTAAGAAGGATAGGTGTTAACTCTTCTCTAAATGTTTGGATGCTCACTCTCACTACTTTTACTCAAAGTAATTTTGGAACTCCTAGGCACAGCAATCAGAGAAGAAAAAGAAATAGAAATCCAAACTGGAAAGGAACAGGTAAAACTGTCACTGTTTGCAGATGACATGACACTATACATAGAATATCCTAAGGACGCCACCAGAAAACTACTAGAGCTCATCAATGAATTCAGTAAACTTGCACGATACAAAATTAATATACAGAAATCTGTTGCATTTATATATACTAACACCAAACTGTCAGAAAGAGAAATTAAGGATACAATTCCATTTATCATCTCATCAAAAGAATAAAATACCTAAGAATAAACTTACCTAAGGAGGTAAAAACCAGTACTCAGAAAACTATAAGACACTGATGAAAGAAATTAAAGATGACACAAACAGATGGAAAGATATACCACGTTCTTGGATTGAAAGAATTAATATTGTTAAAATGAACACAGTATGGAGGTTCCTTAAAAAACTACAAATAGAACTACCTTATGACCCAACAATCCCACTACTGGGCATATACCCTGCAAAAACCATAATTCAAAAAGAGTCATGTACCAAAATGTTCATTGCAGCCCTATTTACAATAGCCTGGAGATGGAAACAACCTAAGTGTCCATCATCCGATGAATGGATAAAGAAGATGTGGCACATATATACAATGGAATATTACTCAGCCATAAAAAGAAATGAAATTGAGCTATTTGTAATGAGGTGGATAGACCTAGAGTCTGTCATACAGAGTGAAGTAAGTCAGAAAGAGAAAGAAAAATACCGTATGCTAACACATATATATGGAATTTAAGGGAAAAAAATGTCATGAAGAAACTAGGGGTAAGACAGGAATAAAGACACAGACCTACTAGAGAATGGACTTGAGGATATGGGGAGCAGGAAGGGTAAGGTGTGACAAAGCGAGAGAGAGGCATGGACATATATACACTACCAAACGTAAGGTAGATAGCTAGTGGGAAGCAGCCTCATAGCACAGGGAGATCAGCTCGGTACTTTGTGACCGCCTGGAGGGGTGGGATAGGGAGGGTGGGAGGGAGGGAGACGCAAGAGGGGAGGGATATGGGAACATATGTATATGTATAACAGATTCACTTTGTTATAAAGCAGAAACTAACGCACCATTGTAAAGCAATTATACTCCAATAAAGATGTAAAAAAAAAAATGAACACACAACCAAGGCAACCTACAGATTCAATGTAATCCCCATCAAAATATCAAGGATATTTTTTATGGAACTAAAACAAATAACTTTAAAATTTGTATGGAAATACAAAAGACCCCACAATAATCTTGAGAAAGAAGAACAGAGCTGGAGGAATCACACTCCCTGACTTAAGACTACTACAAAGCTAAGTAATCAAAAGAGTATGGTACTGGCACAAAAACAGATCATGGAGCAGAATAGAGAGCCCATAAATACACCCAGGCTTATATGGTCAATTAATCTATGACAAAGGAAAGAAGAATATACAATGGGGGAAAGGCAGCCTCTTCAATAAAAGGGGTGGGAAAACTGGAGAGCTACATGCAAAATAATCAAACTGGACTACTTTCTCAGATCATATATAAAAATAAATTCAAAATAGATTATAGACTTAACTGTAAGACCTGAAATCATTAAACTCCTAGAGGAAAGCAAGCAGTATGCCCTTGACATCAGTTAGCAATATTTTTTTTGGAAATGTCTCTTCAGACAAGGGAAACCAAAGCAAAAATAAACAAATGGGACTACATCAAACTAAAAAGCTTTTGCACAGTGAAGGGAACAGGAAGCCTACTTAATGGGAGAGGATATTTGCAAATGATATATCTGATAAAAGGTTAATATCCAAAATATACCAAGAACTCATATAACTCAACAACAACAACAGCAGCAGCAACAAAAGCCTGATTAAAAAATGGGCAGAGGACCTGAATGTCTTCCAAAGAAGACATACAGATGGCCAAAAGACACATGAAAAGATGCTCAACATCACTGATTATCAGGGAAATGCAAACCAAAACACAATAAGATATGATCTCATACCTGTCAGAATGGTTATTATCAAAAAGACAACAAATGACAAATATTGGCAAGGATGTGGAGAAGAGGCAGCCTTTGTGCGCTGAAGGTGGGGATATAAATTGGTACAGCCAGTATGGAAAACAGTATGGAGGTTCCTTGAAAAATTAAAAAAAGAACTACCATATTATCTAGCAATTCCATTTCTGGGTATTTTTCTGAAGAAAACAAAAACACTAATTTGAAAAGATATATGCACCCCTATGTTCACAGAAGCATCATTTACAATAGCTGAGATATGGAAGCAACCTAAGGGTCTATGAATAGATGAATGGATAAAGAAGATGTGGGGGATATACATTTATAGGTGTATAATAAAGAGAGATATAATAAAGGAATATTATTCAGCCTTAAAAAGGAATAAAATCTTTCCATTTGCAACAACATGGATGGACTGAGAGGGTATTATGCTGAGTGAAATGTCAGACAGAGAAAGACAAATACCAAATGATTTCACTTATATGTGGAATCTAAAAAACAGAACATCAAGTAAACATAACAAACCATAAACAGACTCACAGATACAGAGAACAAGCTGGTGGTTGCTAGAATGCAGGGGGGTGGGAGGATGAGTGAAATAGGTGAGGGAGATCACGTAGTACAAATTTCTAGTTATAAAATAAATTAGTCACGGGGATCTACTGTAC
Organism: Hyperoodon ampullatus; assembly: GCF_949752795.1. Classification (NCBI taxonomy): domain Eukaryota; kingdom Metazoa; phylum Chordata; class Mammalia; order Artiodactyla; family Ziphiidae; genus Hyperoodon; species Hyperoodon ampullatus. The sequence goes on along the minus strand of NC_136918.1, from coordinate 85,429,789 downwards.
CACATCAGGAATATAGTCAATAATATCGACTTTCTATGGTGACAGCTGGTAACTAGACTGGTGATAATTCAGTACTGTATAAAAATATCCAAGCACTATAAGTTGTACATATGAACCAAATATAATATTGTAAGTCAATTATACATCAATGAAAGAGGGGATTAGGTCAGAGACAGGGTGATCTGGGGATGTCAGTGTGGACAATAGAGAAATAGGAAGGCATGGGGCATAGGGTGCAGAGAGACTGGAAGAGCACAGGAACTCTCAGGTGAAGGGGTATTAGCAGGGAAAGAGGGAATCAGCTCCCCAAACCAGAATTGGTGCTTGAAAATTAGGACTCAGAAACAGTCAAGGTCAAATCTTAATTATTTGGTATATTCCACAATGTGAATGATTTCTTCTAAGATCCACCCCCCTTTTCCCCATTTACTATATTTCATCACTTTAACTAGAGGAGCAGAGTTAAGAGAAGACAGGCAAGAGAGAAGTATAAGTCTGTTTCAAAATCATATACATTTTTAAATAGAATTTTTTGGAAGTATCATTTGAAAGTTATTGCTAAATTGAAGGATTTTTTTCCTTCTCATATTTTTTTCTTTCTACATTTTTATTACTTAAAATATATTACAAAATTAGAACATGCTCTTTGTTTCAAATCAAAAAATACTGAAGTACCAAAACAAAAAATGAGTGTTCTTTCCTCCTTCCAATAACACCCACTAAAGAGCAATACAGTTTGATGTATCTTTTTACATTTTTATAAAATACCATATATAAGTACCTACACCTTTTTTACAAAAATGAGAATATATATTATACTAACACTGTTGTGCTTTCATTTATTTATATATATCAACATACTAATTACTACATAATATTTTAGGCAATGGGTATACAGTTCTTCTTCATCCCATACTCTTCTGATAAATATTCAAGCTATTTCCAGCGTTTTGGCACTACAAATATTGTCAAAATAAAAATCTTTACACTAAATAAATAAATAAGTAAATAAAACATACAAATGCCAGAGCCTGCTGTTCACTGATTAAATCACAATTGGCAGTGTCAAGTTTAAAGCATACCTGGGATAGAGTTTTGTTGTTAACTGTTTAGGAAGAGTTATTAAAAATTCAGGCTGTTTTTAACCTATAAGAGTCTCAGTTTCCTCACCTCTAAAATGGGCACAATGATTACATTATGCGGATATTGTGAGGACTGAATGAAATAATGCTTGTAAGGAACCTAGAACAGTGACACAGCATGCACTCAAACATTTGTTGGTGCTGTTGCAATTAGAGCTCTTGTTGTTCTGCATGGGTAGAGCTATAGAAAGGAAATGGTGTGACTGTGAATAAGAAGGAAGAATGTTCTTCCAGCGTCAACCTCAGCAAGCAATGTGCTACATCCATAAAACATAGGGAAGAAAGCAGCAAATCATATCTGGGCTTCCTCTGATGTTACCCTCACGGAAGTATCCTCATGTCACAAAGAGGACTACAAAAAGCTCTATGGTATCCAATATTCAATTTCCTGTAAGAACTTATCAATCCCATTCATGAAGTTAATCATTATTTAACATTCTTCTTCAATTTCCTTATATCAAATTCCAACCAACTATAAAAAATGTAGCATATGATCTTTTTTATATATACATATAAACATATATAAGTATATATACACATATATTATATATATTAAAAAATACTAAAAGAGTCAGGTGATTTTCCTTTGGTCTATATAATTTTTTTGCAATGACTGGGTTTTCTACAATAAGTATATATCATTTTTATTATATCTAAAACAATAGAGTTATTTTCATTTGAATTAAATAAAATTTATATCTATTAAAAAATACAGGGCCTCCCTGGTGGCGCAGTGGTTGAGAGTCCGCCTGCCGATGCAGGGGATACGGGTTCGTGTCCCGGTCTGGGAGGATCCCATATGCCGCGGAGCGGCTGGGCCCGTGAGCCATGGCCGCTGAGCCTGCGCGTCCGGAGCCTGTGCTCCGCAGCGGGAGAGGCCGCGGCGGTGAGAGGCCCGCGTACCGCAAAAAAAAAAAAAAAAAAAAAAAAAAATACAAAGATGGATGGACCTATTGTGTATTATGCTTACTGAAATGTCAGACAGAGAAAGACAAATCCCATATGATTTCACTTATACGTGGAATCTAAACAATAAACAAACGAAACAAAATAAAACAGAAACAGACTCATAGATACAGAGAACTGGTGGTTGCCAGAGGGGAGGGGGTGGGGATATGGGTGAAATAGATGAAGGGGTTTAAGGGATACAAACTTCCAGCTATAAAATAAGTCGCAGGGATGTAATGTACAACATGGGGAATACAGTCAATAATACTGTTATAACTGTATAGTGACAGATGGTAACTAGACTTATTGTGGTGATCATTTTACAATGTATAAAAATATTGAATCACTATGTTGTGCACCTGAAACTAGTATATATTGTATGTCAATGATAATTCAATAAAAAATATTAAAAAGAATAAAGAGAAAATACACTTTTCTAAAACTACATTTGTACAGAAGAAATTTGTCTACTGATATTTAAATTGCATATACTGACTTTACAGTTTCTTAAATAAAAAAAAAAAGAAAGAAACTGGCAAGCAACTAAATGTGATCAATTCAGTCAAATTCAGAGAGCTGCATATTCTCCAGAACATCACTAATAGGGAAGAGCTTATAACAGGTAAAGAAAAATTAAATAAGAGAGGAAGGGGATATGAGTATAGGATTTAACCCTCCCTTTCAGAAAATTAGGAAAAAATTTTCAGGACAGAGATATTTCTTTGTCTCTACCACTTTCATATTTTACCCCTAAACTCAAATTCTGATCTGAATCTTTTTCTCTACTCTTTATTCTCATATTGTAAATTTCTAAGACTGTTTCTCGAACTGTTGATTTCTGCTAGATCACCTGATATGGGCTCAACAAATGCAGACCACCAATTTCAGCTGAAAGAATGCTACTATTTGCAGTCTTTAATCAATGTATCTTTATCTGGCTCAGTGATGAGTTGTTTGAGCCATAGATCAACTAAAAATTTTATACAGAAACCATTTTTTAATTTTTTTTAACTGAACAGAGAATCATGATTTGCCATTATCGGTCTTTGGGGTTAGTAGTAAGTTAGACGTGGCTCTGTCAGGTAGTTCTGGGTTACTTATAATAACTGTTAAGCCTGAAGTTATGGAGTTTCTCTTTAAGAACTACCTTCAGTATGTATCAGGTGCTGTGTCAACAATTATTCAAACCTCAAACACTGAAGGTTTCAACTTGATTATTAATTCATCCTTGGGCACGTTAAAAATGCAGCATCAATCCTTTGCCCTCAAAATGAAAGGAGACATCAAATGTTGAGTAAGGATCATGCTCTCAGTGATCATGGAGCCATTTGCACCAGAGTTTGTATTCTGAAGAAATACTGTTTTCTTATCTCAACTAAAAATCACGTTGACCCTAAATTAATAACTTAAGTCTACTTAAGAACTAATATGTACAACTTGACTATGCTACTTGCAATTACTGAAATAGTCTTTACCATTATAAGTATTAAGAAGAAATATTTCTCTCATCCCTCATTCATATTTGCCAATGTAGTTTATGAATTAGCTGTTAAGAGAAGCCATTTTAATTCACATATAACAAAATCCTGCCTTGCTACGGGCAAGACTGTTCTCCATACTGTAGCAATGACAATTTTCCAGTCAACATCACAGCTCAGAAAATAATTATTAAAAACAAACAAACACAAATCTCTATTGTAGAGTGTGGGTTTTTAGTGATAAACAGAAGAAAAAGCAAGTACTTGTCCCTTAGATATTCTCGGCACAAATGCCAAGAGCTGACTTAGACCTTCCAACTTAAAATTTAATTATCTGCTAGCACATACATTAGATGGTATCTGTTTTTCCACATTGTATTAATGTGTTGATATAATCCAAAATCAAACAATGTGATTTGATAACATAATTTTATCAATAGCCTCTTCCACTTTCTCTCTAAGCTTATTTGTCACTAACTTTAAGGTTGATTTAACAGTTTTAAAGCAATCATGTGCATTACTTGTATCTGTATTTCTTTGAGGAGTACAACTTTGAATTAAGCCTTTGTAGTTTTTATCTGTTCACCCTTGGCAACAAAAGTCATCAAGTTTTGTACCAGAAAGTATTAAAAACGACCAAAGGTTTCAATAACTTCCTTTGATTATTTGACAAAGTTTGAGCAAAGACAACACTAGGAACCAACTGGATAAAGTACTGCTGGTATTTATCATTGGGCTTTTCTACTTGTACTGTTTAAAGTGCATGTATGAAATCGTCACAACTGCATATTCACTTTTCCCAGCATATAGTAAATATATGGTTTATATTGCTCCAGAATATTCACTATTTATATTTGTAATATTGTTTTGAAATATTTAGTTAAGAATTTCACCAATACCTTTATATTTCTTTGAATCTATTTTTATCTACTAATACATTTTTGTGAATTGGGAATATAACAGAAAAGTAACAACAAACATCTGCAAGTTATATAAAAACATATCAGCCAAGACATATCAATACTGTATCCTATTAACTTATTCTTGGTTGAGATAAGCTGTCTTTGCAATACATATGTGAACTTTAAGCACAAAGTCTGTGAAAGTATAATTTCTTATATTGTGAAATGATTGTAAAATTAGTGTGAACAAAACTATTTCATTGCTTTTTTTTTTCCTCTAAAACTACCAAAATTCATGGGGCCCTTGATAACTTGCCAGGTCCACTGGCAACAAATTAGGAAAATACTGTTATAAAGGACAAAACCCAGAAGTCTGAGTTAGGATAGATGATGCAGCTAAGACAAATCTTTATTATACATAGGAAAACTACTTTAAGTAATTGAGAAACTTTCAAAAATATCAACTCATTCACATCATAAACAATCTTCCTTGCTGTCATCTGTGACTGAAAAACATGCTTCATCCAAATACCTTATTATGAAACACTGTGAAAGAAAACACCAGCCAGTTACATTCAACGGGTTTCTTGAGTAATAAAACTCAGATACACAATCCAGTCTGTAGTATGAAATGGCTTGTGTGGCATCTGAAAAGGATCTTCCTTTGAGCAATAGCTCAAACAAACAAGCAAAACAGAACACCACACTGTAGATGTGATTTCAGTAGATTTTGTTTCTAAATGTTTGTTTTATTTTTACAGCAAGCTCTTGCATGTGTGTGGCACTTAAGATACAAATTCTTATGTAAATTCTCACCTTCTAATGACCATACACTTCAGTCACAGTACCATGGCTTCTTTAAACATATTGCAAAATGAGAGGCCTAGGAGGGGATGGTTGTAGAACCAAGAAGAATGAAAATTGTAAATATGCAATGCAGGTTCTTTCAAAACAAATAGGTCTTTCCTTATTCTGTTATCAACTTTCATCAATTCATTTTTTCTACTGCAGTATTGATATAATGTCTGAAGTGGTAATAACTTTTTCTACTCATTTTTAATGACACTGTAAGACGTTCTGCTTTCATGAACACCAGATATTTCTGCCCCAAATACAAATGTTCTATAGGCTTGTTTGGTTAACAAATATAACATGAAGAAGCTACCTCCTACTCTTTCCCCTGTTGAGTTTCCTTACCCTACACATACTGCAACCAAAATTTCCTTAGGAAAAAAAAAATGTACTCAAGAGTACAGACTATAAATTTTTTCTCTAGTTATTAAACTGAGTGTTTTCTGATATATGGTTGAAATTATATTTTATAGGAAACAGAAACACAAAGAATCTAAGGCTGTGTCAGAATGTTGCCACAATTTAGTCAACAAAAATAAATTATGATTTAATTGGTGATGAACAGCCTGCTCCCATATGTAAGTTTACCTTATGATGGTGGAATTGAGTGTTTACAATGCTTGTTCCCTATGCAACTACCTGTAATTGTGGTAATTCCCTGATTCCAGAGATAGTATGATCATGAAGTTAGAATAAACAAAACAAATAATTATTAACAGCTGAAAAAATTTTCTGTATCAAATACCAATTCTCCTTTTATTTGAAGAATATCCATTATTCTTTATACAAGGAAAATCTATTATTTCTATTTCAATTCAATTAGCCTTTTATTCCTGAATTAGTTTGTCTAAGACAGAGTTCCCACACACGCCTATGCAACATCCCATTTCAATACCATCTCAAGGTCTGCCTATTTAATGTGGTTTAAAACCTATGCCAAAGTCAGGGCCTTGGGTTTATATGATTTATATTGATAAATCATAATGATAATTATAATAATATCCCAACAGAAGTGGGTGTCATTTCAGGTAAGATAAATAATCTTGGCTTAATTAAAACAAATGTTGAGATGATTATTACTGTGTACATTTCAAAGCAACCATAAGCTTCACAAAATGAACTGAATTCACAATTGTTACTCTCACACAGTTATGTATTAAGGACTATTATGAAAGGTCATCCATCAGTCTTTGCTCACACACATAGGAAGCAAAATCAATGATCTGTCCTTTGTTTATAAAGATGTGAGTATTTTTCAATTTTTATTTTCATTTTAATTGAGTATTTCTTAACTGTCTTAAAATAGTAATTTTTGGATGATCTACAAAAGGGTATGTATTAAAGACTAAAAAGGCATTTATAAAAATCCATGCATTTTTAAAGCTTACCTATACAAATTCATTTTTCACAACTACATACACTCTTACTTACAAACGTCAGCCATATTGAAGTGTCTGCACACTCACGAAACTGTCACACACTCTTTTTTTTTTTAAACCTCCAGGCTTTTGGACAAGCTGTTTTCTGTTCTACAATATCGTTAACACTTCTATCTTTGACTAACTCCTTTTCAGTGTCATCTTAGCCATCATGTCCTACAGGAAGTCTTGCCTAGCTTGGGGTAGGAACCCTTTTATATGCCTCCATATCCCTCCGAGGTAACTTGTTTCCAAAGCAATTATTGTATAGTACTGAAAATGTCCAATGACCTGCCTGTCTCCCCCTCTAAACCACATGTTCTTTGAGTACAGGGAGTATTTGGTGATTACTTTTACATCTCTAGCATCTAGACAAACAGGAGGTATTGACAAAATATAGTATATTCTAGAATATAAGGTAAACTGTTTCTCAATATTATTTCTCAGAAGAGAGTCTACATTTATGGGGCACACTCCCAATTATTTATTTTAAACAAGAAAGTACTACTTAAGAAAGATGTATTATCTAGAAATAACCTGTTATTATTGGTTTTCGATGGTCTTACAGGTCATTCTGATAAAATAGTTTAAAATGAAGGAAAAAATTTTGATACAAATTTACTGTTTCTTCCTTACAATTTTACTCAAAACTGCAAATATTAGATACCAATGTAAATGAGGCTTTCGAAGATCACTTACAAAAGCAAAAAAGCATATAGTTACATCATAGAGGTTATAGATAAATACTTAAGGGAAAAAAGTTAAAAAACAATCTCGTAGTGTTACACAAATGGTATTTGTGTCTTGTAATGAACTTTTAGGTGACAGTATATAATATTGTATTGGACTGGATTTAAAACATGCTATAACTAAAATAACAGATAAAACTGAAGATTATGTGCTTCAGAAAAGTTTGATAAAGATACTAATTTCAAAAAACTGTATGTGAAGAGAGGGCAAACAGCAGAGGGAAGAACTACAATCCTGCAGCCTATGGAACAAAAACCACATTCACAGAAAGACAGACAACATGAAAAGGCAGAGGACTTTGCACCAGATGAAGGAACAAGATAAAACCCAAGAAAAACAACTAAATGAAGTGGAGATAGGCAACCTTCCAGAAAAAGAATTCAGAATAACGATAGTGAAGATGATCCAGGGCCTCGGAAAAAGAATGGAGGACAAGATTGAGAAGGTGCAAGAAATGTTTAACAAAGACCTAGAAGAATTAAAGAACAAACACCTAGAAGAATTAAAGAACAAACAAACAGAGATGAACAATACAATAACTGAAATGAAAAATACAGTAGAAGGAATCAATAGTAGAATAACTGAGGCAGAAGAACAGATAAATGACCTGGAAGACAGAATGGTAGAATTCACTGCTGCAGAACAGAATAAAGAAAAAAGAATGAAAAGAAATGAAGATAGCTTAAGAGACCTGTGGAAAAACATTAAATGCAACAACATTCGCATTATAGGGGTCCCAGAAGGAGAAGAGAGAGAGAAAGGACCCAAGAAAATATTTGAACAGATTATAGTCAAAAACTTCCCTAACATGGAAAGGAAACAGCCACCCAAGTACAGGAAGCGCAGAGAGTCCCAGGCAGGATAAACGCAAGGAGAAACACACCAAGACATACAGTAACCAAACTGACAAATATTAAAGACAAAGAAAAATTATTGAAAGCAACAAGGGAAAAAAGACAAATAACATAAAAGGGAATCCCCATAAGTTTAACAGCTGATTTCTCAGCAGAAGCTCTACAAGCCAGAGGAGAGTGGCACGATACATTTAAAGTGATGAAAGGGAAGAACCTACAATCAAGATTACTCTACCTGGTAAGGATCTCATTCAGATTCAATGGAGAAATCAAAAGCTTTAAAGACAAGCAAAGCTAAGAAAATTCAGCACCACAAAACCAGCTCTACAACAAACGCTAAAGGAACTTCTCTAAGTGGGAAACGCAAGAGAAGAACAGGACCTACAAAAACAAACCAATAACAATTAAGAAAATGGTAATAGGAACATACATATCGATAACTGCGTTAAACGTGAATGGATTAAATGCTCCAACCAAAACACAGAGGCTCGCTAAATGGATACAAAAACAGGGCCCATATATATGCTGTCTATAAGAGATCCACTTCAGACCTAGGGACACATACAGACTGAAAGTGAGGGGATGGAAAAAGATATTCCATGCAAACGGAAATCGAAACAAAGCTGGAGTAGCAATACTCATATCAGATAAAATAGACTTTAAAATAAAGAATGTTACAAGAGACAAGGACGGACACTACATAATGATCAAGGGATCAATCCAAGAAGAAGATATAACAATTATAAACATATAAGCACCCAACATAGGAGCACCTCAATACATAAGGCAACTGCTAACAGCTATAAAAGAGGAAAGCAACAGTAACACAATAATAGTGGGGGATTTTAACACCTCCCTTACACCAATGGACAGGTCGTCCAGACAGAAAATTAATAAGACACACAAGCTTTAAATGACACAAGACCAGATAGCTTTAATTGGTATTTATAGGACATTCCATCCAAAAACAGCAGATTACACTTTCTTCTCAAGTGCACACAGAACATTCTCCAAGATAGATGACACCTTGGGTCAAAAATCAAGCCTTGGTATATTTAAGAAAATTTAAATCATATCAGGCAACTTTTCCGACCACAATGCTATGAGATTAGAAATCAATTACAGGGAAAAAATGTAAAAAACACAAACACATGAAAGCTAAACAATATGTTACTATATAACCAAGAAATAACTGAAGAAATCAAAGAGGAAATAAAAAAAAAAAAAACACCTAGAGACAAATTACAAGAAAAACACAACAATCCAAAACCTATACGATCCAGCAAAAGCAGTTCTAAGAGGGAAGTTTATAGCAATACAAGCCCACCTCAAGAAATAAGAAAAATCTCAAATATACAATCTAAACTTACACCTAAAGGAAACAGAGAAAGAAGAACAAAGAAAACCCAAAGTTAGAAGAAAGAAAGAAATCATAAAGATCAGAGCAGAAATAAATGAAATAGAAACAAAGAAAACAATAGCAAAGATGAATAAAACTAAAAGCTGGTTCTTTGAGAAGATAAATAAAATTGATAAACCTTTAGCCAGACTCATCAAGAAAAAGAGGGAGAGGACTCAAATCAATAAAATTAGAAATGAAAAAGAAGTTACAACAGACAAGGCAGAAATACAAAGCATCATAAGAGACTATTACAAGAAATTCTATGCCAATAAAATGGAAAACCTGGAAGAAATAGACAAATTCTTAGAAAGAATAACCTTTCAAGGCTGACCCAGGAAGTAACAGAAAATATGAACAGACAAATCACAAGCAGTGAAATTGAAACTGTGATTAAAAATCTTCCAACAAACAAAAGTCCAGGACCAGATGGCTTCACAGGTGAATTCTACCAAACATTTAGAGAAAAGATAACACCCACCTTTCTCAAAGGTTTCCAAAAATCTGCAGAGGAAGGATACAAACTCATTCCATGAGGCCACTGTCACCCTGATACCCAAACCAGACAAAGATACTATAAAAAAAGAAAATTACAGACAAATATCACTGATGCAGCACTACTTACAATAGCTAGGTCATGGAAGCAACCTAAATGCCCATCAGTAGGCAAATGGATAAAGAAGATGTGGTACATATATACAATGGAATATTACTCAGCCATAAAAAGAACAAAATTGGGTCATTTATAGAGACGTGGATGTATCTAGAGAGTGTCATACACAGTGAAGTAAGTCAGAAATAGAAAAAAAAATATTGTATATTAACACATATATGTGAAACCTAGAAAAATGGTACAGATGAACCAGTTTTCAGGGCAGAAACAGAGACACAGATATAGAGAACAAACATATGGACACCAAGGGGGAAAAGTGGCGGGGCGGCGGTGGTGGTGATGGGATGAATTGGGAGATTGGGATTGACATATATACACTTATATGTATAAAATAGATAACTAATAAGAACCTCCTGTATAAAAAATAAATAAAATTCAAAAATTCAAAAAAATTGTATGTGAAAAATTCGAATACAACTGATTCTTAAAATTAGGATTGAAAAAATATCAGTAATTTATATATTATACTATGTGACATTTTAATCACACATATGTTACTAAATTACCAAGTTAAATAAGTAAAGATTTTCTATTACATCCAAAGTGCCCCCCAAAAGTTTTTTCCATGATAAAGTAGGGAATCTACTGACTTATAATCAGAGTTACCATATTTGGAGGCATGTACAGAATTTGATAAATGTATGATTAAATGATTGAGTGAATGAAATAAGCTCTCTTTCATCCTCTTTAGAAACCAAAACTAGCATTACATTATTAAACAATTTTATGTAAAAACAATTTATAATATATTTTACAAGTTTAAATAACTTGGTGATACGTGTATTCATAGATTGATCCTCTGCATCTCACAGTGGTTTTTGACATTTATTTCAACTTCTACAAAAGCTACTACAAAACTCAATTAGAACAACAGGAAGCTAAAGTCAATCCAGAATCATAGAAAGACAAAATTACAGAAACTGATTTTTAAATGTTGCTCTATCATTTTCAAACACTTTCTTCAATTTTACATATAAATCTTTGTCCTAATATTCAAAAATTCCAAATTGGTGGTATATAAATTATAAATGATTTAATCAAAATTTTGTAATGCTAAAGCTTTAAGCTTAAAGTTCCTTGGCCAAATTTTTGGCTGGGTATATTCATTCAGTAATTCATTCAGATATTTAGATACTAATTCAATAAGTAAGTATTGAGATTCTATTATATTTTGAGTATATGTTAGTTTTTAGAATGACAATGAGGAGAATAAAACAGACACGATCCTTATTTTCATATAACTAATGCCTACTGGGAACCATACAATAATTTATAATTATACAAATGATTACATACCTATTAGTAGAGAGAAGATTTTGGAGGAAAAATTTAGGTTCTCTGATAGTATTTGAGAAAGGACCTGACATATGCTTAAGAAGGTTACTTTGCAGAAGTGACGTTAGAGCTGAAATGTGATGAATGGGTAGGAGTTTAGCAGCTGACAAATTAAAGCTGGTAGGGGCCAGGATTAAAATGTAGTTTTTTTATTAAGTGAATATATAGGCTAGTGAGAGCTGTTAATTCATTGTTGGAAGAGAAATTAATGTTGCTAAAGTAATATCTTAAAGATAGTTTGTTCTGCTAAGTAGGCTAGAAACTACTCTAGTCATGTTGGTCATAATTTCAATGTGCTTCACAAACCCCTTTTTCATAAGTCAAATTTCAGCAAGTTCTTTTTCCAATTATTTTAAATGTGGAATTAGTGATACCTTAGTGGATAAGGTTTAATCAGAATTTAATAATACTAAAGTTTTCTAAGGACAGATGTGTCTGGACCACAGTACTACTTTGTGTACTAAAGAAATATGGAGTCAAAAAGATGAGATTAGAATTATGTTGTACTATTAAATGGGAATCTATCATCTTTCATCCTGAAAAATTTAACTAAAAGATAAACTTTCCATTTGGAAGAGGCTTGTCAAACTTTCATTCCTACCATTGACTATCCTATACAAATAAAGAAACAAAAATATGTAATTCAATTTTAAAATTCATAAATTTAAATCTCTGAGAGTTTTATTATAATTTCTGAAGTATATATAATTTTTAAATTACAGAACCATAAATACCTCTTGAGGAAAATTAGAAAATGCAAAAAAGTAAAATTTCAGAAGAAAAAACTGTTCAGAATCCCACCACTGTAAAACAACCACTGTAAATATTTGGGGGTTTCAATTGTTTTTAGTTACTAATAATAATGTTTCATTGTTTAATTGGGTTTTTAATTAAAATTTAAAATCTTTATAGTTAGTCTCTCTGATTATTCAATTTTTATTACTCTCTAGTAAAACCTATAATAAAGACCAAAGTGAACACTAAAATCTGTGCCTATGATGCTCTCATTTAGAAAGCCACTTTGGCTCCCTTTTTTGAGCCACTTTGGCTCCCTTTTTCTCTTTTTTGAGAAAAAAAACAAAAGAAACACTATCTAAATCATTTGATCTATCCCTTTAAATGATGTAGCATATTGAAGACTGTACACCTCCTTTCTACAAATCCAACAGAGGCTTTTTTTCCTTCATTATTACAACTATTTTTTGTTTGTTTTGCTTTCCTTTCAGTTCAACACCTTAGAATGTAGTTGGATTGATTTCAGAGGCTACATAGCGTTTTTTTAAGCCTCAACAAATATTAGAAATATTCAAATCATTCAGAATGGCAAGATGTTCACATGAGAATACAGGGATCAAAGCCAACCATGTCCTCCTGTCTGACTCTGAGAGTGATGAGCTCACTAATGAGCAAGAGCTCATTTCAGTGGAATACGTACTAGACATATATTTTTTTCTTTCAATGGATGTTAAATTTGTATAAGTTAAATATACTTATATTAACTTATATTGATGAGATTCCACTGTACTTCTTCATAAGTTTCATTGCTGTATATATTCATTATATAATTTGTGAATTTCCATATTGAAAGCTGAGAATCATTTTTCCTCTCTATTTAAATTATCCCAATACCCTGTGAACCAATCCATTACACTTAAATTCTGAACCAAACTTCTAAGAGAGACAGTATGATAACACCCACAAAAACAAATTTAAAAAAAAAAGATGAAAATAGACTAAACCAGAATGTATTATTATCCAGATATATTGCATAGTTTTTATTTGGTTTAGTTTGTGGTAGGTTTGGCACTATACTGCAAAAAACAAAACAAACAAATTTAAAAAATCATCTTTACCATAAACTACTAATGATTGTAATTTCAATTAAATTGAGCTTTCATCTCAAGTCTGCAAGTTTCTCAACTCACTCTTAATATTAAAGATGGAGAATTTAGGTTCAGAGAGATTATTTAAATTGCATCAATTTTTTGCAATAATTTGACAGCAGCATTAGAACCCAAACTCAAATCTTTTTTCAGTCAAGTATTCTCTTAGAACACTATATCATGTTCTATTTTTAGTATTTCTAGGTTTAGTCTACACAGTTCAAGTGAAAATCATGCAAATAACTTAAAGTTATCCATTATCATGCAAGCAACGGTTACTGGGATAATACAAAATTGGTTGATTTGACACTCTGATCCATACAAACCTAAAACAAACAAACAAAAAACCAGAAAGGGCTCTTAGGTTGGCCCCTAGAGGAATTATTAATATCACTACAATTATTCCTAAAAGTAGCACAATCTTGTTGAATTTTTTTAGCACTTTATCCTTTTTACACTAATTTTACTCTTATAATGCTCTACACGCATTGGAAAATGTACAAACTAATCATAAGAACTATTAACTACAAGACTTTCTCCAGTTCTCAGGCTAGTTCATGTTGAAGGTCTTCAACCTCAAGTCTGAGTTGTAGAAGTCATTTACAGATAATGATATTGTCCTGACAACACATAAACACTCCAGAGGATCCCTAAAATCAGAGCCATGTACAAAACACAGGTCCCAGCTTTTTGGATTTCCTATTCCTATTACTGTAAAGCCACAGAGCAATTTTAACTGTAACAAACTTTTGCTACCTCCCTGCAATTTCTCTCTCTCTCGGGTCACTTGCGTTGGGAGAAGCCAATTGCTATGTCATAAGGACACTCAAGCAGCCCTATGGAGAGACTGAGGAACTGAGGCTTCCAATCAACAATCAACAAGAAACTGAGGCTTCTTGCTGATAGCCATGTGTATAAGCTACCTTAGAGGCAGATACTCCAGTTCTCACAAGACTGCTACCCAGGTTAACATCTTGATTACAACCTCATTAAGAAACTCTGAGCTAGAACCAGCCAGTTAAGTAGCTCCCAAAGTTCTTACCCACAGAAATAATAAGACAATAATGTTTGTTGTTTGACGCCACTAAGTTTGGAGAAATTTGTAATATGACAATAGATAGCTAACACCCACTATGAGAAATTAGTTATCTAGCTCTGAATCTGTTTCTTTACTCTTATGATAAAATAAACATACCAATAGCTAACCTATAGCACTATTGTAATGATAAAGAATATAAAAACACCTTGCATAGCAGACAGTAAAAGCTCAATAAATGTTATTTAGTATTTTCTATTAATATTATTATAAAATGTTATCATTATTAATCACAGAAGTTTACCACATTTCATAATATTTTGCTTGCTCATGTTTACTTCATTAGCTAAGTGGGTGAAATTCATACACTAAAATAAGTACTGAGAACTAAAATTAATAATAGAAAATGAGGCCTTCCCTGGTGGCGCAGTGGTTGAGAGTCCGCCTGCTGATGCAGGGGACACGGGTTCGTGCCCTGGTCCGGGAAGATCCCACATGCCCTGGAGCAGCTAGGCCCGTGAGCCATGGCTGCTGAGCCTGCGCATTCAGAGCCTGTGCTCCGCAACGGGAGAGGCCACAACAGTGAGAGGCCTGCGTACCGCAAAAAAAATAAAATAAAAAAAATAAATAATAATAATAATAGAAAATGAAACAATAAAAGTATTAGAATAAAATACTAAAACTATTTGTATAGCCTTGAGGTAGGAAAAATTTCCTTAGCCTAATGAGAAGGTAAGAAACCTTAAAATAAAATATTGAGAAATAGGACTACATAAAAATTAAGACTATCTGCAGATAAATGATTTTATATAAAAGTCAAATGACAAAAGTGCGAAAACATATATTATATATATGTGTGTATATATATATGACAAAATTGAATACCTTTAAAATAGAGTTTTACAAAATAATGAGATATATGAGTGAGTATGTATGTGGGTAATCTAGTGTAAAACAGTTTAATCTAGTGTAAAACAGAGTTCTTACAGTGAAATTTTTTTTAAAAAGGTAAGTAAATAAGAATTTCACAAAAGTTCAAATGTTCAGTAAACATACAGAGATCCTCAACAAAATAAAAGAAATACAAAATCAAGAATGTGAGAGAGTATCACTTTTTTACCTAGCTTAGACTGAAAATATTTAGTGGAGAAACTAACATAACCTTATGAGAGGATAAACTGGCCCAGAAAGTCTGAGGAGCACTCTGGCAATACATATCACAATCTAGTATGTGCCCCTCCACCCCCGACCTGGCAATGATTTTATCCTAAAGAAATAATCACACAAGTATGCAGAGAGTCTTACAAATGATACACAAATATCCTTGAAAGACAAACGTATCTCTTCTGAGGTTTTTTTTAATTAGCATATAGAAAGATATGTGTTATATATTGAAATTTGTGTTTTTTAAAAATGTCTCCTCTTCAAAAATTATAAAAAATATACAGAACTATAATTAATGTTGTCTGACTATGAGGAGAGTATTAGGGGGATCCTCAGTTTATATCCAGATAATTAAATCATACAGCTATCTAGCTTTTTCATAGCCAAATCTTACCTTTTCAATTTTATGGCATATTGATTAAAATAGTGATTACTAATTTTCCTTAGAGGATGTTTGGGCTTAATATGAGAAGAGAAGGAAAAAAGACATAGAAAAAGGAACACTCTTTCTTCTTTTACTTCATAGTACAATTTGAAATGAAAAGTATCTGCATAATGATAGGCTGTGTCTAATTTGTGCCCCAAAGTGCCTGATTTATTCTGTTGGAATTTTAACTGGGATTGCATTGATTCTACAGATTGCACTGGTAAGAATCAACATTGTTAACAGCATTGAGTTTTTGAATCCATGAACATGGTTTATCTCTCCTAATATCTAGTTCATCTTTAATTTCTTCCAGTAATATTTTGTTAGTTTTCAATATACAAGTCATATATTTATATGTATATATCCTTTCTTTCTATGTATCTATCTATATATCTGTCTACCTGAGAGTTCATTTTATACCTAAATATATCCAATTTTTATGCTATTATAAATTATATTTTACATTTTCTCTTCTAAACCTTAATGTTAATCATTTTCAAAATAGGGATAATAATGCAGAATCTACATCAAAAGGATTGTTGTGAAGAATATATAAAACAGAGTAATAGTCAATAAATGTGAGCTAATGTTATCACTTGTAAAACTTTTCCCTATTTCTTTATATACACATCCTATTCATAAATCAAATCTCAGTTAAAATGTACCTCTAAAAGAAGTCTTTCTCCTACATCCAAGCTGAGAATGTGCTTTCTTAAGTAGGTCATTAATAAATATTTGCCAAAAACAAACGAGCAAACACAAACATAATTATCTAAAAAAAGTATTTCAAAAGTTTATGAGTCTGCTTAAACCTACTGCCATAATTGTGTCAAATACCTTGCTTACACCAAGATACATATGCTTGCAACATTTTCTAATCTAATAACCTAGTTTACTTTATCAAAAAAAAATGAGATTAGTATGACATGACTTGCTCTTGGCAAAATAATGATATGGCTCTTAATAATCACCTTGGTTTCTACATGCTCACAAATAATCTATTCAATGTTTCATTTCAGAATTTTGCTGGAGATAAACAAAATTAACTCTGTATGTTACAGACTTTATCTTTATTTTTAAGACCTTATACTTTTGCTTATATCCAGTATTTTACACCTTCCAACTCTCTAAATGTGATCATATCTGTAAGTTATGAATTTTCAGTGGAAAAAACATAGGCTTCAGAGCAAAAGTCCTTAGGTTTGGATTCCAGGTGCTTTGATGGACCACTGTGTGGCTTGAAAAAATAATTATTTAATTTCAGTTAACACATCTATAAATGGAGATAATAGCATCTTCTTGGGTATAGTGAATATTAAATGAGAGTAGTATTCAAAATTCTTTAGTTGCTTGTTTTTCTGTTTCCTCACCTATAAAATGGGAATAATCATCCCTCCTTACTACTCAGGATCACCATAAGGACCCAGTGAAATATATATATATATATATGTGTGTATATATATATATATATATATATATATATATATATATATATAGACAATGCTTTGAAAGACACACATTACACAAATGGGCAGGGTTGTTTTTCAAAAATATGATTATTATCATTCTGGAAAAAATTGCCAAACTCTGTGAGAACTTGATTTTAAATTTGCCTAAATGGCCTCTTACTAACCAGTTCAGTTATTGAGTTCCATTGCCTTCTTCCAATTTGAATGTTATTCCTCTTAGCAGAGAAAAATGTAAGCAAAATAAATGTTCCTCATTTCTTCCTTCTTTGTATCACCTCCTAACAGTATGTCATATTCTTCCAAGTAATGGCCCTATCTATTCAGTATGTGTGACTTTTTATATCCCTTCTTAAAGTTTATTATTCTAAAAGACTAAATTAGAATGTTATTCATGTTATTGGATACATGGAAAAGAAAGCTGAAAAAATTTGGAGCGGATTTTCACAGATAATGGAAAAAAATCCATTGAGATATCCTTACAAAAATCAATAACTAAGTATTATAAACAATAAAAGTCAATTATTTTATTATGAAAAGATTCTAGTGTAGCTATATATGCGTATATATCTGGATTTTCTTTCAGGCCATAAACATTAGTCTTTTCTACCAACCACCACACGAAAACTAAATAATATGCACTCTATGTCATGAAAAGACAATATAAAAATATATATTCCCCTCCCTATTAATTGTCCAGAAAATATTTTCTCACCCTGAACTTAGACTGACCATAGCACAGAATCTGTCACTAAGTGTTCAGTTCACACACATACACTCCAAACTGGTCCAATAACTTCTATTATGCCAGTTACCAGCATTGCCAGCCCCTTTGCCCTTCACTGCCTGGAGAACGTCCATCAGAAACAGGGCAGCAGAGCAAGCTGCCACAATGCACCATTGATGTTTGAGCAAGGCTGCCCAAGCAGCTGCAACAACAGGGCAACTCTTCAAAGTGTCAGTATTGAAACTTAGAATTCTCCCTCCCATACAACTGTCAATGAAAACCTTTATAAGCTACAATCAATTACAAAATAAATCTGTGAGACAAATCATGTTCTTTCTTCATTTCTCCTCTCCTCTTTCTCCTTTCAACACCAAATGTCCTTGGTTTAAAAAAAAAAAATTCAAGGAGAAATTCCCTCCTTTTCTACCTCGATCTCTGTCTCTGCCTCTCTTATGTTCTAAAAATTCTCTCAAGGAGGTTTAAGGATTTCTGCTGAACACTTTTGTTTACATGTTCTGGGTTTTTTGTTTGTTTGTTTATTGTTGGGTTTTGTTGTTGGAGTTTCTTATTTAAAAACTTCAAAAGGCACTTGATATTTTGAGCACACTCATACTGGAATTTTTGGCAAAGCATGTTTTTGATTATTGAAAGATAATCTAAATTCTGAAGTGCATGCACTGAATCACATAACCTCCATATTTTTGTAAACCACAACAAAAGTGGTTTTACATTAACTATAGATGAATAAGTAATGAGTCGGTGAACAGTTAAAAGCATTCCATGAGAATGCATGAATTAGCCATGTGAACTTTTCGATAGGAAAAAGTCCTAAGTGTTTAGACATTACTTAGAATGAGGGAAAGTGATTCTTTAATAAATTCAGTTTAATCTGTTTTATGTGGCTATACCTACTAAATCAAAATTTACTTTTGTTTTTTCTATTTCTCCTTAGCCATTGGTAGTTAATGGCTTCCTTTTATTTGGAACACATACTTGAAACTGGATAATTGTAACAACAACTTTTAGATTTCACTCCATAGCTTTTACCAGGTAAACAACATGAGTACCTTATAGGAAAAAGAGGAAACTGCTCTAAATAATATCATATTTATTCTCAACAGACAGAATGTACAAATTTCAGCAATGCCAAGGTGTAAACCATTTAATTCCTCCAGATAACTAAAATACACACACTTCATCAAGAGTTATTCTTCTATCTGAAAAATCAAAATCCAAAATATTTATGTTCCTAATTTGTTATAATTTTTAAATTATAATTTCTCATTGTTTTCAAAGTAATACATCTACATAGTTTACTAGTTAACTAGTACCACAATGTTTCTTAAAAACAAACAAACAGCAGCCCATATCCCAACCTTTGAAACCCGTGTCAAATTTTTTCTAGTGTTTATCTCTTTATCTCTAAATAATATGCTTATATTCTTATTTTTTATTTGTAAACTGCACACATTACTAATTTTCTATCATGAAAGATAAAGTGTTAGCTCTCTTATACCACCCATTTCCCTTCCTTTCATTCTCCCAGTATTCAGTCAACTGGTACATTTTTAATACATTTCCTTCCTTGAGTAACAAGGTTTCCTTCCTAGAGTTAATATTGCCAGTTTTCCCCCCATTCCCAAGCTCTGCAATAGAAATGTAAAATCTCTCTGAATATATCTCACACTCTTAAGTATGAAGCATTCTATCAACTCTAACTCTTCCATCTGACACATCCCTTTCTGGAGTTTTCTATCTCCCTGCTCAGGTAAGGACAGATTATTCTTAAGATCAATGCACAGTTGTTGTCCAGGAACTTCCCTTCACCTTTCTCATCTCATTCTCATCACTTATTTCCTGAATCCTCTGCCTTCCTCTTTCTCCTAGGTTTCTCCTCCTTTGGATATAGCACAGCCTCCAAAAGATTCCTGAGAAAGCAAACATGGAAGGTAAATGTTGAAGATCATGCACCTAAAAATGTCTTTTTTTCTACCATCACACCTGATTAGTAGTTTGACTAGATATAGAATTACAAGTTCAAAATAATTTGGGGGCTTCCCTGGTGGAACAGTGGTTGAGGGTCCGCCTGCTGATGCAGGGGACACGGGTTCGTGCCCCGGTCCGGGAAGATCACACATGCCACGGAGCGGCGGGGCCCGTGAGCCATGGCCGCTGAGCCTGCGCGTCCGGAGCCTGTGCTCCGCAATGGGAGAGGCCACAACAGTGAGAGGCCTGCGTACTGCAAAAAAAAATAAATAAAATAATAATAATAATAATAATAATAATAATAATAATAATTTGGCCTCAGAACTTTAAAGCCACGTTTTCTGGCTTTGAATGCTGCCATTAAGAAATCAGGTACCATTTGGATTCTTGAACCAGTGTGTATGTAAGGTTTATATTTTCTTTCTAGAAGCTCCTATTATCATCTATATATACTGCTGGTAGTCTGAAATTTTCCAGTTATGTACCTTGGTATAGATCTGCTTTTCATTTTTTTTCAAGTTTTATTAAGAAATAATTGACATACGTCACAGTGTAAGTTTAAGGCATACAGAGTGACGGTTTGACTTACATATATTCTGAAATGATTATGGCAATAGGTTCAGCTAACATTCATCATCTCATATAGATAAAGTAAAAAGAAGAAAGAAAAATATTTTCTGCTTTACACTTTTTATGGGCATCAAGCAGACCCTTTCAAAGTGGAAACTCATGTCCTTCAGTTTTGAAAAATTTTATGATATAATTCCATGCTAATCTCTTCCTCATCATTTTCTTTGTTTTCCCCTGTTTTCTGGAACTGCTATTAATCAGAGTTTTTGTTTGTTAGACTGATTTTATTTTCTCTCCTGTTTTCCATTATTTGACTTTCTGCTTCATTTTCAGGAAAATTTAAATCCTATTGAAGTCATTTCAGCTATTATGAGCACTTATTCTCTGATTATTCCTTTTTTATATCATCCTGTTATGTCTCACGGAAGCACTATCTTCTATCGCTCTGAGTATATTAATTATAATGTTTTTACTTCAGTCATTGTCTTCTACAGGAAGTGGTGCCTCCAATTCTTGAGCCAGTTCTGGAGCGTAAATTGGCTTGCTTTCTCCTTGGCACAACAGTCTCTAGGCACTTGTATTTAGCTAATTCCTTCATCCACTTTACGTCTTCCAAAAATTGTATCTCTTTCACATGTTGCTTCCTCTTCCTTATGCTTGTGGATTTGTATATTTTTTAGTCTTTTACTCACACTTTTAGTCCCTTACTAGGAAGGAACAAGGGAAAACGTGTTCAATCACCAGGTTTAACTGGAAGTCTGTTGTTAAGGTTTCTAAGATGTTAATCCTATAGTTACAGTCATGCCATTTATAGGGTCATAACATCATAGGGTTTTTACTGCTAAAAAGCTTCTCAGAGATCATGTGATTCAATCCTCTTTTTTTAGAAGTGAGAAAATGGAAACTTCAAAAGTTAAGTGGCTTATGCAAGGTTATTTAACTAGCAATTCATACAGCTGGTACTTGAACTTGCCTTCATTACCATACTGCCTCTTCACATAGATAACCCCTTAAAGTCCCTACCCTCCAAGGACTCCCACACACATAATAAAGCTAAAACATTTGAATAGAGCAGTCTAACTTTTGGTTAACAAAATGGAGGAAATCTGCCATTATTAAAAAATCTGATAAAAAAGACTCCAAGAATAAATATGATTCCAAACCTTCTATTTTTTACCAAAATTCCCTAATCAATACTCTCCCATGAAACTCACTCTCCTGCTTCAACATGCCAGACTTATCCTAAGTTTTACTCTTTCAGGTCACAGGATCACACCATATTTTCCCAAAGCAAAGTAAATTTATGTTTGAAATCAACTGAATTATTTATATTCTTCTTTATCTCCCACCCTCACACTCTCCCTGACCTCAGCCTGACTGCTTCTCCTAAAATAATCTTTTCCTCATGAATAGCACTATCCCGATACTCAAGCAAAACACTTGAGAGCCATCCTCAACTTCTCTTTTTTCTTAACAGCAACCAACTCCCACTCCTCCATCTAGGAAGTCCCCAAATATTATCAATTCTACCTCCTAAAAAATCTCATGAATCCTTCCCTCTTGATATTCCTCACAGCTTCACAGATACTGTTTCAGTTCAAGCCATCACTGTACTTCATCCTAATTATCATTAATTGTCTGCTAACTGGTCTCACAGACTCTAGTCTCTTCTCTTTACACTCTTTCTTCTACACTGAATTGCTGAAATGTTTTTTCTCAACAGAACTAGGGAGCCGTTTCCTTACATAAAACCCTTTAGTGGATCCCACCTCATTTCCAGATCCTTAGCATGGCTTATATAAGGTACTTCATGGTAGCACCTGTGTATCTCTCCATCTTCATCTCCTGAGGCTCCTAAACTTGCACTTTATTGAATTAGAAACCAGGTAGAAATAAAGAGGCTTCATATGGGTTTCCTGTTTACACTGGATTTTCACTACCAAATGACAGCTGTCTTTTCCCATCTCTTCTCTCAAATAAAGAAGGAATCAGATGAAAGGAAAGAGGGTGATATGATTAAAAAACAGTATTAACCCTATAAAAACATTTAATAAAGTTCTGTTTACCATAATATTTTATATTTATATTTATAATATTTTATGTTATCTTTTGGGGGATTATAGTGTGTTTAAAGATATTGGCAGTATATTAAATTCAGTATCCAGAACATTGAAGATGAAAATGAAATATCTGATCATAACAATAGCAATTAGACATTCTGGATGTGAAATAATTAAAGGATCAACACATTTTTATAGTAAAGGCCAAATTTAAGAATGTTTTATACAATAGCCACTAGACTACAAATTTTAGTAGGCAGGGGCCATGTCTTAACCATCTTTGTATTCTCTACTGTGCCAAATAAAACCCCCAACATAATAGGTGCCCAGTGAATGAATTAATGAATGAATGATTAAGTGAAATTATAGGTAACATCAGGCCAACACACCCAGGCAGCAGTAGCTTGTCTACTATTCGGTAAGCCAAATAATTCAATGGAATTTATTATTATAGCTGATCAACTTAGTCAAAATGTAATGAATCTATATATTTTTTAAATGTGTATGTATATGTGTATATATATATATCTCCAGCAGATCTTTACATCTTTTTTTTTTTTTCTCTTTTTTCTTTTTTTTGCGGTACGCGGCCCTCTCACCGTTGTGGCCTCTCCCGTTGCGGAGCACAGGCTCCGGACGCGCAGGCCCAGCGGCCATGGCTCACAGGCCCAGCCACTCCGCGGCATGTGGGATCTTCCCGGACAGGGGCACGAACCCGTGTCCCCTGCATCGGCAGGCGGACTCTCAACCACTGCGCCACCAGGGAAGCCCAGATCTTTACATCTTTACTTGGGTATCTGTTAAATCATTCAATGGATAACATAGCAAAAATTTTCAGCATAAAAAAATATATACTATTTGAAAAACAAGTAAAATAAAGATGTTTCCATTTTTAGTATTCTTATCTTTAGATCGTCCTCCACACGTCTGTCCAATACAGAGAAATAAGAGCTTTCTTAGCTAGAACTTTGATCAAGTTGCTGCCTTTCATATTATTGTGGTGATATCTAAACTGCCTTCTAAACCAAATAGAAACAGCACCATTGTGCATGCACATAACCTAACTGTGCATTTCTGCTACCATAACAACCTCATGTCCCATGATATCCCGATCGCTATTAGGCACTAGACTCAACTTGCTTGCCTAAAGTTTAGCAATTCACCCCAGGCCAGTTACAGAAACGCCTTAATCCACAACCTAAAATTTAAAATATCGAGGGGCTACACTTAGTACCCCTGGGCCCCACAGCCAGCTGCGTCGGGACCTGTCTTCACCTACCAGTGGCTGGCAGCCTCTGAAAGAGGCAGGGCATGGCAGCCAAACACACTGGGGGCCAGCCCTGCCTACAAGTGTTCCCACAGTAGTTGGCCCCACCACAACAGAAGGGCGTACTTGGCACACATTGGGGCACCCTTAAATCATATAGTTCTGGTGACAGGAGGAAGTGTGCTGCTGGGCTGCATAGAATGTTTCCTCCAAAATGTCACTTCTCCAAGATCAAGAAATATAACTGACTTACCTAATACAGAAAAATAAATGGAGAATTAAGCAAAATGAGAAGACACAGGAGTATGTTCCAAACGAAGGAACAAGATAAAACCCCAGAAGAAGAGCTAAGCAAAGTAGAGATAAGCAATCTATCTGATAAAGAGTCCAAGTTAATGATCATAAAGATGTTCAATGAACTTGGGAGAAGAATGGATGAACACAGTGAGAAGTTTAACAAAGAGTTAGAAAATATAAAATGCCAGATGGAGCTGAAGAATATGATAACTGAAATAAAAAGTACAGTAGAAGGTATCAACAGTAGATTAGATAATACAGAGGAACAGATCAGCGAACTAAAAGAAAGAGTAGTGGAAATCACCCAAGCTGAACAGAAAAAAGAATTTCAAACAATGAAGACAGTTTAAGAGACCTCTGTGACATCAAGGCATCTAACATTCGCATTATAGGGGTCCTGGAAGGAGAAGAGAGAGATAAAGACAAAGAACTTATTTGAAACAATAATAGCTGAAAACTTTCTTAACCTGGGAAAGAAAACAGACATCCAGAAGTCTGAATACCTAGCCTATGGTACTACAGTATAAAGATGGCTATTTTCTGGGATACTACTTTGTTTTTATAAATTCCACTGTTGTCCTCATGTAAAACGACTATGGAAATGGTGTAGCTAAAGAAAATATGGGTGAAATTTAAATCAACAAACTAAGGAATAAAAGTATAGGTTAGAAAGAAGGATACATGTTAACAAATGCTGACATACAGAAGAGCAAAGAAAAATATGTGAAGACACACCTGAGGGCAAAAGGCTGAGGACAGCCAAAACTGATAGGACATACAGTGATTGAAATAAAAGCACAGGAAAGAAAGAGGAGAGGAGAAATTTTTATATTACTAATGGGTAGGAAAATGTATGTTGTATGAGCTGAAGTAATGCCAATGCTATAATGAGCCATGAAGAAGAAAGACAATATTTCTTCTATCCAAAAGTTTTATGACAAGTAAGGATGGACTACAATATGAAAACCAAATAGACCTAATTCCATAATAGGCATAGAAAGTGACCAATAGTGATACTTCTATTATTTGAGGACACAAAATGGTACTTAATAACTTTAGATTATACCATTAAAAATTTTTTTTCAACATTGGAAAATGTCTTAAATTCTACTTTGCTACCTATTTGCTTTAGTTTTTAAAATTATGGAAGTGCCATGCAAATCATCTATAGGAGGTAAATAACGCCACTTATTTGAATAGTAGTAATTAAAAAGAACCCATTGATAGCGCATTCACTCCCATGAAACCAGCACTGAATCAACCACTGTAACATCCAAACTCAGGAGGAAACTATCAGCAGTGTTGGTATCATCTCTGCCCCTGGAGTTTGAGCTTTTTTCTGTGAGAAGCACATTCTTACATAGGACAACGGGATGTGAAATGATGTGAAAATGTGTGGGCCAGCACTTAGAAAGAAAGCAGGTAAATGATTAATTCTCTCCCTAAAAGCAGTTTCTAAATGTGGATTCATTAACGAAAACCTGTAACCTACTGGTGAGCCGAAGCATTTAGGAATTGAAGGCATACAGTACAATGACTACCCTTACAATCACTGTTTGACTGTGACACAACTATTCCAGTTTAGCTACCAGTGTTCTTTTGGTCAAGATTTTTTTTTTCCCTTTGTTTGTTCTCTATTTACAATTGTGAGAGAACTATGTAGAGAAACACCTTGACTAGATCTAGGCTCAGTATGGGGAGGTGCCTGGTAAGCATTCCACACAACTCCACCAATACACCTCAAACTCTCCACATCATTTCAATCCTTTTGATAGCCTTCAGCTGAGACTACATCTAACACTTTCACTTATGTCTCACCTAAAATTTCAGGTCTTAGCATTTCCTGAGAAAAGGTAGTTATAGTTAAACTTTCTCTTCTCATAAATCCTGAAAAAAAGGGTGGGGTGGGGGTAGGAAATGGATAGTTTCAATGCCAGTCCAAACAGAACTATTATGTCTTGCTCCTAAAATATTCAAATAGCTGGCAGCAGTGATCTAAAAGATTATGTGGTTTTTTTGTTTGTTTTTTTGTTTGTTTTTTTGCCGCAGGCAGGCCTCTCACTGCTGTGGCCTCTCCCGTTGTGGAGCACAGGCTCCACATGTGCAGGCTCAGCGGCCATGGCTCAAGGGCCCAGCCGCTCCGTGGCATGTGGGATCTTCCTGGACCAGGGCACGAACCCGTGTCCCTGCATCGGCAGGCAGACTCCCAACCACTGCACCACCAGGGAAGCCCCAAGATTATGTTTTTTAATATTGGTGTACATAAGCCATTCAGCAGATAAACTCAGAGGAGGAGGAATAGGAGGAGGAGGAGGAGGAGGGGGAGGACAATGATGTTGATGATGATGACGATAGCTAATGTTTTTAGTACCTGTGCCAGGCACTACTCTAGGTGCTCCACATGTATTATCTCATTTAATCCTCATACACTCAAAAAAAAATCCTTGCTGGATAAAATTACTTTTATCTTCATTTTAAACAGGATACTGAGAAACAAAAAGAAGTTGTTTAAAGGAATTTAAACATACTTAGCTCATTTAAAGTTAAAACATAAAATTTTACACTGATTGACCAATCTTTTGATATAGGATCAAGGGCTGTCTTTGACTGCTAATTCACACTATTCTTCTTGCTTAAACTGTACCACAATGTATCATCTATTTAAAGTGAGTGAGAGTTTAAAGGTTTTGGTTTATTTAAAGTCAGCGAGTGCTTAAAGAGTCTGGCAAAGCAAGTTGAATGCAGGATCCTTCCAAATTTTTACATTCATCCCCTACCTCTGACGCACGTAATCTTTCACTGTTGTCTTGCCCACACCTATTTAGACTCTAATTTGTTCTAGTGATTCACCCTTAAAAAGTCTTTCCAAAGCAATCAACTTAAATTTCATAAAATCAACAACAGTTTATACATTTTTACTCATATTTCACCAGTTTGCATAATTAAATTACAATTGCACATTCAACTGGCATAAACAAATTTGAAAACAAACACAAATGACTCTAGGTAAGCATAACAGTAGGTAAACAGATAAACAGAAATGTACCATATTTCAGGTTTTCCTGTTGGCCTAAAGCAGGAATTGGCTAACAGGGCTTCTACTATATTCATACCTCCCCTAATCACAAAGAATACTACCTAATAAGTATATTAGATTTCTGGAAGAATGGATTTACAATTGAAAAATACAATCCAATTTGATGGGGCGGGGGAGACCTTCAAGATGGTGGAGGAGTAAGACGTGGAGATCACCTTCCTCCCCACAAATGCATCAGAAATACATCTACGTGTGGAACAACTCCTACAGAACACCTACTGAATGCTGGCAGAAGACCTCAGACTTCCCAAAAGTCAAGAAACTCCCCACATACCTGGACAGGGCAAAAGAAAAAACAGAGACAAAAGAATAGGGACAGGACCTGCACCTCTGGGAGGGAGCTATGACAGAGGAAAAGTTTCCACAAACTAGGAAGCCCCTTCACTGGCAGAGACACGGGGATTGCGGGGGGAAAGCTTTGGAGCCACGGAAGAGAGTGCAGCAACAGGGGTGCAGAGGGCAAAGCAGAGAGATTCCCGCAGAGAGGATCAGTGCCAACCAGCACTCACCAGCCCGAGAGGCTTGTCTGCTCAACCCCCGGGATGGATGGGGGCTGGGAGCTGAGGCTTGGGCTTCGGAGGTCAGATCCCAGGGAGAGGACTGGGGTTGGCTGCGTGAACACAGACTGAAGGGGGCTAGTGCACCACAGCTAGCCAGGAGGGAGTCTGGGAAAAAGTCTGGAACTGCCTAATAGGCAAGAGACCACTGTTTCAGGGTGCGTGAGGAGAGGGGATTCAGAGCACCGCCTAAACGAGCTCCAGAGATGGGTGCAAGCCATGGCTATTAGCGCAGACACCAGAGACGGGCATGAAATGCTAGGGCTGCTCCTGCAGCCACCAAGAAGCCTGTGTACAAGCACAGGTCACTATCCACACCTCCCCTCCTGGGAGCCTGTGTAGGCTGCCACTGCCAGGGTCCCATGATCCAGGAAACAGCTTCCCAGGGAGAACACACGGTGTGCCTCAGGCTGTTGCAATATCACGCCAGCCTCTGCCGCCATAGGCTTCCCCCACATTCCGTACCCCTCCCTCCCCCCAGCCTGAGTGAGCCAGAGCCCCTGAATCAGCTGCTACTTTAACCCCATCCTCTTTGAACAAAGAACAGATGCCCTCAGGTGACCTACACAGATAGGCGGGTCCAAATCCAAAGCTGTGCAAAAAATAAGAGAAAGGGACGTTTCTCCCAGCAGCCTCAGGAGCAGCGGATTAAATCTCCACAATCAACTTGATGTACGCTGCATCTGTGGAATACCTGAATAAACAACGAACCATCACAAAATTGACGTGGTAGACTTTGGGAGCAACAGTAGAATTGGGGTTTCCTTTCTGCATCTAATTTGTTTCTGCTTTTATGTTTATCTTAGTTTATTATGTAGAGTTAGTATCATCGGTAGATTTGTTTATTGATTTGGTTTCTGTCTTCCTCCGTTTTTTTTTTAATATATAGATATATATATTTTTTCCTTTTTCTCTTTTTGTGAGTGTGTATGCATATGCTTCTTTGTGTGATTTTGTCTATATACCTTTGCTTTTACCATTTGTCCTAGGGTTCTGTCTGGCTGTATTTTTGTTTGTTTGGTTTTGGTTTGTTAGTATAGTTTTTAGCCCTTGTTATCACTGTTGGACTTGTTTTCTGTTTTGGTTACTCTCTTCTTTCTTACTTTTATTCCCTTTTTTTTATTACTTTTTACTTTTTTATTTTTTAATAATTTTTTTATTTTAATAACTTTATTTTATTTTTTTCTTTCTTTCTTTTCTCCTTTTCCTTCAGAGCCGTGTGGCTGACAGGGTCTTAGTGCTCCGGCTGGGTGTCAGGCCTGTGCCTCTGAAAGGGGAGAGCCAAGCTCATGACATTGGTCCAAAAAAGACATCCCAGCTCCACGTAATATCAAATGGCAAAAGCTCTCCCGAGATCTCCATCTCAACGCTAAGACCCAGCTCCACTCAACGACCAGAAAGCTACAGTGCTGGAGACCCTATGCTAAACAACGAGCAAGACAGGAACACAACCATACCCATTAGCAGAGAGGCTGCCTAAATTCATAATAAGGTCACAGACACCCTAAAACACACCACTGGATGCGGTCCTGCCCACCAGAAAGACAAGATCCAGCCTCATCCACCAGAACACAGGCACTAGTCCCCTCCACCAGGTAGCCTACAAAACCCACTGAACCAACCTTAGCCACTGGGGACAGACACCAAAAACAACAGGAACTACGAACCTGCAGCCTGAGAAAAGGAGACCTCAAACACAGTAAGTTAATCAAAATGGGAAGACAGAGAAACACACAGCAGTTGAAGGAGCAAGGTAAAAAACCCCCAGATCAAACAAAGGAAGAGAAAATAGGCAGTCTACCTGAAAAAGAATTCAGACTAATGGCGGTAACAATGATCCAAAATCTCAGAAACAGAATGGAGAAAATACAAGAAAAGTTTAACAAGGACCTAGAAGAACTAAAGAGCAAACAAAAAATGATGAACAACACAATAAGTGAAATTAAAAATTCTCTGGAAGGAATCAGTACCAGAATAACTGAGGCAGAAGAACAGATAAGTGACCTGGAAGAAAAAAATAGTGGAAATAACTACCACAGAGCAGAATAATGAAAAAAGAATGAAAAGAATTGAGGACAGTCTTAGAGACCTCTGGGACAATATTAAACATACCAACATTCGAATTATCAGGGTCCCAGAAGAAGAAGAGAAAAACAAAGGGACTGAGAAAGCATTTGAAGAGATTATAGTTGAAAACTTCCTTAATATGGGAAAGGAAATAATCAATCAAGCCCAGGAAGCGCAGAGAGACAAATTCTTATACAAGCACAACCTTCCAAGACTGAACCAGGAAGAAATAGAAAATATAAACAAACCAATCCCAAGCACTGAAATTGAGACTCTGATTAAAAATCTTCCAACAGAGTTTCCCTGGTGGCGCAGTGGTTGAGAGTCCGCCTGCCGATGCAGGGGACACGGGTTCATGCCCCAGTCCAGGAAGATCCCACATGCCGCGGAGCGGCTGGGCCCGTGAGCCACGGCTGCTGAGCCTGTGCATCCGGAGCCTGTGCTCTTCAACGGGAGAAGCCACAAGAATGAGAGGCCTGTGTACTGCAAAAAAAAAAAAAAAAAAAAAAAAAAAAATCTTCCAACAAACAAAAGCCCAGGACCAGATGGCTTCACAGGCTAATTCTATCAAACATGTAGAGAAGAGCTAACAGTTATCCTTCTCAAACTCCTCCAAAATATAGCAGAGGGAGGAACACTCCCAAACTCATTCTATAAGACCACCACCACCCTGAAACCAAAACCAGACAAAGATGTCACAAAGAAAGAAAACTAAAGGCCAATATCACTGATGAACATAGATGCAAAAATCCTCAGCAAAATACTAGCAAACAGAATCCAACAGCACATTAAAAGGATCATACACCATGATCAAGTGGGGTTTACCCAGGGATGCAAGGATTCTTCAGTATAAACAAATCAATCAATGTGATATACCATATTAACAAACTGAAGGAGAAAAACTTTCAATAGATGAAGAAAAAGCTTTCAACAAAATTGAACACCGATTTATGATAAAAACCCTCCAGAAAGTAGGCATACAGGGAACTTACCTCAACATAATAAATGCCATATATGACAAACTCACAGACAACATTGTTCTTAATGGTGAAAAACTGAAACCATTTCCTCTAAGATCAGGAACAGGATAAGGTTGTCCACTCTCACCACTATTATTCAACATAGTTTTGGAAGTTTTAACCACAGCAATCAGAGAAGAAAAAGAAATAAAAGGAATCCAAATCAGAAAAGAAGTAAAGCTGTCACTGTTTGCAGATGACATGATACTATACATAGAGAATCCTAAAGATGCTACCATAAAACTACTAATGCTAATCAATGAATTTGGTAAAGTAGCAGGATACAAAATGAATGCACAGAAATCTCTTGCATTCCTATACACTAATGATGAAAAATCTGAAAGAGAAATTAAGGAAACACTCCCATTTACCATTGCAACGAAAAGAATCAAATACCTAGGAATAAAGCTACCAAAGCAGACAGAAGAGCTGTATGCAGAACACTATAAGACACTGATGAAAGAAATTAAACATGATACAAATAGATGGAGAGATATACCATGTTCTTGGGTTGGAAGAATCAACATTGTGAAAATGACTATACTATCCAAAGCAATCTACAGAGTCAAAGCAATCCCTATTAAACTACCAATGGCATTTCTCACAGAACTAGAACAAAAAATTTCACAATTTGTATGGAAACACGAAAGACCCTGAAGCGCTAAAGCAATCATGAGAAAGAAAAACGGAGCTGGAGGAATCAGGCTCCCAGACTTCAGACTATAATACAAAGCTACAGTAATCAAGACAGTATGGTACTGGCACAAAAACAGAAATATAGATCAATGGAACAGGATAGAAAGCCCAGGGATAAACCCATGCACATATGGACACCTTATTTTTGATAAAGGAGGCCAGAATATACAATGGAGAAAAGACAGCTCCTTCACCAAGTGGTGCTGGGAAAACTGGACAGCTACATGTAAAAGAATGAAATTAGAACACTCCCTAACACCATACACAAAAATAAAGTCCAAATGGATTACAGACCTAAATGTAAGGCCAGACACTATAAAACTCTTAGAGGAAACATAGGCAGAACACTGTATGACATAAATCACAGCAAGATCCTTTTTGACCCACCTCCTAGAGAAAGGGAAATAAAAACAAAAATAAACAAATGGGACCTAATGAAACTTAAAAGCTTTTGCACAGCAAAGGAAACCATAAACAAGATGAAAAGACAACCCTCAGAATGGGAGAAAATATTTGCAAATGAAGCAACTGACAAAGGATTTATCTCCAAAATTTACAAGCAGCTCATGCAGTTCAATATCAAAAAAACAACCCAATCCAAAAATGGGCAGAAGACATAAGTAGACATTTCTCCAAAGAAGATTTACAGATTGCCAACAAACACATGAAAGAATGCTCAACATCACTAATCATTAGAGAATTGCAAATCAAAACTACAATGAGGTATCACCTCACACCAGTCAGAATGGCCATCATCAAAAAATCTACAAACAATAAATGCTGGAGAGGGTGTGGAGAAAAGGGAACCCTCTTACACTGTTGGTGGGAATGTAAATTGATATAGCCACTATGGAGAACAGTATGGAGGTTCCTTAAAAAACTAAAAATAGAACTACCATACGACCCAGCAATCCCACTAGTGGGCATATACCCTGAGAAAACCATAATTCAAAAAGAGTCTTGTACCAAAATGTTCATTGCAGCTCTATTTACAATAGCCAGGACATGGAAGCAACCTAAGTGTCTATCGACAGATGCATGGATAAAGAAGGTGTGGCACATATATACAATGGAATATTACTCAGCCATAAAAAGAAACGAAATTGAGGTATTTGTAGTGAGGTGGATGGACCTAGAGACTGTCATACAGAGTGACGTAAATCAGAAAGAGAAAAACAAATACCGTATGCTAACACATATATATGGAATCTAAAAAAAAAATGGTTTTGAAGAACCTAGGGACAGGACAGGAATAAAGACACATACGTAGAGAATGGACTTGAGGGCATGGGGAGGGGGAAGGGTAAGCTGGGACGAACTGAGAGAGTAGCATGGACTTATATGTGCTACCAAACGCAAAATAGGTAGCTAGTGGTAAGCAGCCATATAGCACAGGGAGATCAGCTCGGTGCTCTGTGACCACCTAGAGGTGTGGGATAGGGAAGGTGGGTGGGAGACACAAGAGGGAGGAGATATGGGGATATATTTATATGTATAGCTGATTCACTTTGTAATAAAGCAGAAACTAACACACCATTGTAAAGCAATTGTACTCCAATAAAGATGTTAAAAGAAAATTTGATAGAGGGCTTTACAATAACTCCAAAATTCCATACTAGAAAGGTAATACATTCAATCTTATGTTTTTTAAACAGAAATCCTAGAAGACTCCTTCACTGATAAAAAACTAAAGTCATAAAATTCCATCCCAAACTCAATTAAGTATAACAAAGCCCCTTCCCAAAGCATGAACATACATACTCACACACATAAAAACGTATAATTAATTAAACTAAGAAACTCAGATTTTAAGAAAGTTCCTACCAGAGGAAACTATCACCTTATGTGGAAAAAACTCTAAATTTAAAGTTCAGGTTCAACCAGTTACTACTTATTTGATGTGGGGTAAGTCACTTCCCCTCCTTGAGGTACACTTTCCTTATCTAAAAAAGGAGACAATAATAGCTGTTCTCTCCATCTCACAGGACTCTGGTCAGAATTATATAAAATAAAATATATGAAGACACTCTACAAACTATCAGTCATCTTACACATATAATTTACTGTTACTGGAAATCCTAGCTTGTATTTTGAACATAGAACTTTAGAGTCAGGGGAGGTCATTTCACAAGTGACGAGGCTGAGAGCCCAAAGCCTAAATTACTTTCCTACTTACAGTGGCATGGATGATAGAGCAGAAAAAGAGAATCCTTGATTAACCTGAAAAAAGATATCACAGTCATGGGAGTGGGATCAGATGGAGATTCAAGGAAGCCAAAGTGCCCAGAATGAACTAATGCTGCAGTGGAGACTGTGAACAGAGATAAAATTTTAAAGACTGAGCAGTTTCATGCAATAAGTTCTGGCAGTGACTTTGGTGAAAATATTAGAGGAGAGATAGAAAGATCAACTCCCAAAAAAGTTCAACTATACCAAACACAGATTATTATTTCGTCTTATATAACAAAATGTTGATGCCTTTTCAAACTAAAGAAAACTGCAAATTTGAGATAATTCTCTTTTTTATGCTATTCCTTGCTACTGGTCGGAGTGATTAACCATAGGTTAAGAAGTTAAGAAAACAATAGGATGCTTGT
This sequence comes from Hyperoodon ampullatus, assembly GCF_949752795.1. Taxonomy (NCBI): domain Eukaryota; kingdom Metazoa; phylum Chordata; class Mammalia; order Artiodactyla; family Ziphiidae; genus Hyperoodon; species Hyperoodon ampullatus. The sequence goes on along the minus strand of NC_136918.1, from coordinate 85,395,122 downwards.
CAGTAAAGTTCAAGTACTTTAATTGGATTGCTTTGGGTACAGTTTGTTTCCCTTCTTCTCTAGCCATTAACCCAGCAGGGGAAAGTGATCTAACACAGCACCATGGCACGAAGGGACAGACCCTAAGAGCCTGTCTCTATGATGACTGTTCTTGTGCATCCAGGCTGCCTATTGAAACTAACAATGCCTGCCACTGCTGCTGAAGAGGATCATCCAAACTCTGAAAATGAAACACATCACACAAAGGGATGAAAGAATTTTTATTCCACAGGGTTTAGCTTGTAGCTGGTCATGCATGCCAGAGGGATGTTCCATGAGGATGAGAAAGAAGCTTCCAAAGAGAATGGCTGGGGCAGCCAGTTGGACATTTTGAAATACTTAGGGAATTATTCTTTTGAAACTAAGGCAAATAACTAGACTCCTTTACAGCAGAACTGGGAAGAGTCAGGGGTTCTTTTTATCGCTGCAATTCACCCAAGTGTGAATATTTCTGCCATTAAAAGAAACAGACATTTCTAATTGATTATACATTTTGGGGGTTCCCCATTTATAGTAAGAGATCATATTACATAATTGATTTTTCTTTTTCCTCTGGGCTGGTGCTCAAAGTCACTTTGGAGTTTAAAATGGAATGCAGGAATAGGTGCTGGGTTTTTCAGCAATTGATGCAAGTACACTGAATAATGTGCTTGTATACAAAATAAAACACTGGTTAGGACCACAGACTTTGAGGTCAGATCAGGGGTGAAACTAATGTGACCTTCATTACATGGCATTGGGTCCCATGGGCTCTAATAGCCTAGAATAACTGTGCTGAGTAAGTTTGCCAACAAAGGATGTTCCAAATAGGGCTAAAAGTTGTAAGAACCTTCCCTGCAGTCACCATTGCTCCTGGTCCCTCAACTGACCTCAGCAAGGCATAATGCAGTTTTCAGCTGCCCTGGACATCACTGTACAAAGTAGTGCCAAAAGCAGCACCTAGAGCTTTGTAGGGACATGCCACAGTGAGGCATCAGCCTTTCCTGATAAACTCACTCTTACCAGCCAGAAACACAAGCCCTTTTCCACTCCTGTTCTAGAAAAGCTCATCTTCCTCTGTTTACTGGATGAAACTAAGAAACTCCTTTCACTGCACATAACAGTACACACATTAGACTTAGCAACTTACGTTTACCTATTATACCACTGATTCCAAATAACTCCACCATAACTAGATATTAGCTTTATGGAAGTTATTTAATCCAATTTAGCCTTAGATTCTTCATTGATAAAATGTAAATAATATCTGCCTTGTGAAACCGTTATAAAGAATATGATAATATTTACCTCATAGTCCAGTTACTAGCACAAAGGGTGACTCGATAAATGGCAGTCATTGTGCGTGTCATTCTCTATAACAGGAGTAACAAGTAGTTTACATAAGAAACTAAAATGAGAAACGGAATGTAATAACAAGAATATTCCACTACCTTGTCAGGATACTACTGTTGATTCAAACACTGTATAATTCTCTCAGGTTAGATCACACTTTGTAAGAAGCATTACTTCCTTGCAGGATTGAGTGAATAGAAATCACTGGGAGAAAACTTTCCTTTCCACATATTCAACCCCTTAGTTCTAATTAATGTCCTTCAGACCACTGTAAAGAAGTTCTCATTACAAGTGTTTTAACTTTTCAAATAGCTACTATTATATTTTATACAAGGGTTTCCATAATTGTTCTAATGTTTCTTGTTCCCCCACTTCTACCATGGCTTCTACTCTCTCAGGAGCTCTTCTAACTTCTCTCAAAAAGAGAAGACAATTTGGATGAAAATTGATACTACAAAAACAAATTTGAAATATATTTGAGAAAAATTAATTCGCACTCTCAGTCCTTCTACAGGCACTATCCCACTCAGCTACACAAAATGAACTTTTAGCTGTGAGTCCATTACCAACATATTCTAAAGACTAAAAGAAGCAGTCTTTCAGAAAAACCTAAAAACTAACAGGGAAAGAGAAAAAATATATACACATATAGATATAGTATCCAAAGAAAAGAGATCATAATGAGGAAAACTGTATGTAAAGAGAGACAATGATATTTGTAGTACAATGGAAAATTATCCTTATACAATAAAATAAAACCCACAATTTATTTCCCTTAAGAATTATAAAATATTGTAAATTCAAGCTTTATTCTAGTAAAACACTAAAACAATTTAGATAAATTGTTTCCTATCATTAATTACTTCTTTACAATGTGAATTTTTGGTCTCAAATTTTTATACTAAAATCCTTCACCTAGGGCTTCCCTGGCAGCACAGTGATTAAGAATCTGCCTGCCACTGCAAGGGACACAGGTTCGAGCCCTGGTGGGGGAAGATCCCACATGCTGCGGAGCAACTAAGCCCGTGTGCCACAGCTACTGAGCCTGAGCTCTAGAGCCCGCAAGCCACAACTACTGAGCCCACATGCCACAACTACTGAAGCCCGCACACCTAGAGCCCGTGCTCCGCAACAAGAGAAGCCACAGCAATGAGAAGCCTGTGCACCGCAACGAAGAGTAGCCCCCGCTCACCACAACTAGAGAAAGCCCACACGCAGCAACAAAGACCCAACACAGCCAAAAATAAATAAATAAATAAATGCATTTATTTTAAAAATAATAATAAAATAAAATAAAATCATTCACCTAGGTGCCAAAGAAGACAAAAGAACGTAATATTTCATTCTAAAGGAATTGATCAACAATATTGAAAACCTGACCCATCATTTTCCTCACCATCCCTTTTAGCAGCACTCATTCAAACAATCACCAGATCCTGTCAGCGTTTTTCTACTCCCACTGTGTTTGCCTAAAATCCTAAGTAAGTATTTTCATCCTCTAACCTCTGTCATCCATCTTTATGCTTCTAGAGTTACCTTCTTTAGAAATAAAGGCTCAAGGAATTTCCCTCACCTCCTCAAAAACCCTGGGTGGTTTACTGAATAAAGTCCAAACTCTAGCATAGCATTCAAAGTCTTTCACAGTATAGCACTAAACTACAATTTGCGGTAATTAAATTGAATGTAAAAGATATTCAGTAACTGCCTGCTGTGTTCCAGACTGCATAGTAGTGGGTTGGATAAAGCTGAACCAGATATAGTCCCCATTCTCAAAGAAGCCAGTACAATGAAGAGGCAGATAAGTAAACTAAAAACTGTAATGCAGTGTAGTGAGTACAAAAACAGGTAACTAACTACAAAGTACTAACAGAATTAGATGAAAAGTTCCAAGCTCAATGAGGGGTGAAAAGTGAAAGTAATATGTTGGTCCTCTGCTTCTGAAAACGATGGAGTAATAGAAACAGGACTTAGCCTCCTGCCTTAAACAACTAAAAACTAGGCAAAACACTTTACAGACATTGGACAACAGGCAACACATGATGAGGTCAGCCCCACAATTGCTATAGCTTACGTCCTGGACAGAGTTACCAGACCACATCTCAGGGCAGAAGAAACCAAATAGAGCCTGTCTTCCCCAGGGCCACACTGCTAATAAGGAGTAGATCTGGGCTTCAGATAAGAGTCCTTCTGACTGCAAAGTCCAAGAAGTTTTAACTTTTACTTCTCTACCACCTTTAAATAATTGCTTAGACTATTCGCTCGGCCTAGAAATCCGCTCACTCCTATCCCTTTATATTCCCTTGCCCTGTAGAAATCATGTTGCAAGGCTTCAGTTTAAACATTACTTCATCCAGGGGAACTCCCGTAATTCCACTGCCCCCAGCCATAGTAAAAATCAGTATTATCATCCTCTATAATACTGTATTACTTTGTTTTTATTGTTTTTGTAGCATTAATTTTATTCTGTTTTATCTAATAATTATATTAATGTTAACCAACATTTATTGAGAGCTTACTATATTATTGCTCTAAATGATGTCCATGAACCCAATCACTTAATCCTCAGGACAGTCCCATACAGTAGGTTCTATTTTCAGCCTCATTTTGTAGATAAGGAAACTGAAACACAGATAGGCTAAATAGCTAGTAAGTTTCAGAGCAGGAATTCAAACTGACTAATCTGACTCCAAAGTCCTTGCACATAAGCTAGTTGTTTCCTGTCTGAATAGCTTACTAGACTTCTTGAATAGGGACAGTTCATCTAAGTAACCTTGCTATTTGTATATCTCATACCACCTGGGACTATGTTTTATACTTAATAGATATTCTATGTTGTTTTTCATACGAATGAATGAACAAAAGAGCACTATGAGGCTGTGGAGGAGTAATAACACTGAGTGCTAAACCACAACTCTGGGGATCTCTAAACTATGGAAAAAAGGTACCTGTAATTCTTTGAGAGAAATTATTCTCCATCCTTGCAGCTCCCTGGAAGTTTCATCCCCAAGCAATTAAATCTCTCTCATGCTGCAGTGATAGAGTCTTACTTCACCCTTAGCTAATTTCAATATTGACAAATTATAGATATATTATTTTATGCTTATTTTAATGACCATTGTAAGAAATATTTCATACATTTATTCTAAGCATAGAACAACACTACTAGTAAGAATATATAGAGGTGGGAAATACGTATGGGAGTAGAGAACTGGCAAAGGTAATAATAAAATGGTAGCAATAAAATCAACTACCATTTCAAATACTTACCATGAGCCAGGCACCTGCACTATCATTATTATTAATGGCATTATAATGCCAGTGCATTATCTCACTTAACCCTCACAACACCCATGAGGTAAGAATAAGATGGGTCCCAAAACTCTGGTATTCTCATTTTTTAACCATAGTGTCAGATGCCTTAAAAGAGTGTATTCACAAAGGTCATTACCATTTTATTAAATTAGAGTAGAAGCTTAAAAATCATGGCTCTACATTTTTATCAATTATTGTTTTTTCATCAACTTCTCAAGTGTTATATAATGGGCTAGCAAGCACTATTATTCTGCTTACATCAATGACATCATAAGTTCATATATGTCCAATATCTACTCCACACAAGCTTATTCACAAATTAGTACATTGTTTACTAAGAAAATGTAGTAAAGTTGCCAGATTCTTAAGGTAGAACATAATGGTACAGGACTTCAAATTAGATGCTTTCATCCACTTACGTAGTCAACAAGTGCTGGAATCAATGCAGTCCATGAATTGCTTTGAATAATCAATCCAGGTGATCAAGAAATTCCTCCACTTCCTCTCCAGAGTTAAGGAGTTTTGTGTGCAATAATCATAACCAAAACAGAAATAATAAAACATATGTGCACAACTACAAAATATCCTAGTCTCAGAATTAATCTTCAGTCCCTAGTGTCTTAAATCACAAAGGTTTATCAGGAAGTTTAAGTTTTTTTCATTACTTTAATTCACTCCATTCTTATAGTAAAAACTCTGATATGACAAACTTTCAATAATTCAATAGCATATTAGCCATATTTTAAGAACAATAATAATCCACTATAACTCAATAAAATGAAAAAAAACACACATTCACACACAAACACACAACAAGAATAACAATGATAATATTACATCATGCCATATCCCATTACATTACATTATTAATGGATATCAGTAATTGAGTCCCTATTATGTGCTGGGCAAAGTAATAGGTGCTTTACAATATGATCTCATTTAGTCTCCATCACTCTGGGAGCTGGGTTTTCTTATCTACAATTTACAGGTGAGTAAAATGGCTCAGAATAACTTGGTCATGGTCTCAAAGATACTAAGCAGTGTGCTAGAACGGCGGCTCAAACCCACCTCAGGCTACCACAAACAATAAGAGAATTTTTGCAAAGTGGGAGTTTGCAAAATTAACATACAAAATAAATAGCCTTCCTATACAGAAACAAAAAGCCAGTTAGAAAATATTATGGAAGAGAAAACTGTTTAGGATGTAAGGATGTAAAAAAGTAAAAAAAGCACTTAAATAAACAAATGAATAGAACACCAAGGAGCAACCTTAGGAGCAAATGTTCAAAACCTCTATAAGGAAAACTGTACAACACTTTTGAAACACACAAAAGTTATTCAACAAGTTGAGGGAAAAAGCAGGTTCTTGAATAAGGAGACAACCTCATAAAGATATTAATTGTCCGTACATCAATTCATGAATTTATCATAAGTCCAATAAAAGTAGCATCAGTTTTATTTTCCCCTTGAAGTCTGCTAGTTTATTATATAAAGTTCACTTGGAAAAACAAGTAAGCAAGAAAAGTCAGAAAAACCCTGAACAAAAAGAGCAATGGTGGGGGCGAGGTGGGAGGCTAATACTTCAGATATTAAAACATGTTCTAAAATCTCTATAATTAAAAAAAAGCAATAATGGCATATGAATACATAGCCCAACAAAGAATAGAAAATCTAAAAGTATGTATAATTAGTTGCATAGGAAAATTTACAATAGGAAATCATGCAAGTACTGGAAGAAAACATTGATAAATTCCTCTACAAACTTCAAGTGGGAAAATTTTTTCCTAATTATGCCTCAATGACATAAGACCCAACAAAGTCAACTAAATAATACAAAAGGCAAATGCCTCTTTTGGCCAGTAATCATCACTGTCATGGATTTTATGAAAAGCTCAATCCAACACACCTCTGGGAATCACAGAAATTGAAGAATTAGATTATATGAGTTAGAACTAACTCTAACACCTTCTCTTTCTTCATCACCATTTTTAGACCCCAGCAGAAAGACTGTAGTAATATAACCAAAACCTAGGAGAATCTAAACCTCATCTATAGAATTTAGTTGGAAAGAAACTACACTACTGTATACCCCCATTCATATCCAAGACTTCTCCTTGCATTTCAGTATTATATTTACTTTTAAAAGGGATTACAATCTTTGAATATCTTAATCCACTATTTATGTTAAAACATATATGTGATTTCTATGTGCTACGGGGCAAGGTAGATATTTAGATTTATCCTGTAATTTTAAAATAATAATGCAAATGTATACCAAAGCCCTGTAAACAATATTTTCAAAAAACTTGTGGAGAAGGACCCCTGGTGTCCAGCTGGATTCAAGCCAGTCTATAGTGTAGCTGTTGACTGCATAGCATTTGAGTCCATGATGAGACAGCACCTTTGCTTACTTTGAGATATTTTACCTCACTCATAAAAGATGTCAAGCCTCTAAAGTTTGTAAAGAATATGTTTAGGAAGAAAAATCTAGATTGTTTTACATTTTTCCCAACATTTAAAGAAGCACGATATAGGTTCTTTGGACACTGAACACACCATTACTGGCTGACAGGAATGTATCTCAGACACAAAAATTACAGTGTCTGATTAGTGTCTCCAGAACATATAGATAACATCTACATTTATAAAAATGAGAAATATCTCCACAAGTAGCCTCTGAAAAAGCTTTTTTAAAAAAATGACATAAAAATGGTATATTGGCAAAAGACATGATCACAGCCTTGCTGTACATGATCACTGCCTTGCAAATGAAAACCTGCACTGTTCCTTATGATCAGGGTTTCACCCATTTATTTGGTTAATCATTCAAATGGCTAAACAGACCTCTAATTTGAAAATAAAAACCAATTGATGCAATCACAAACGACTTCTAAAATTGCGGTTTATAAAAATTGAAATCTTGTTCTAAGCCAAAACACACACACAGTTACCTTTTCCTAATCAGAGCATTCATTTCTCCTCATTATGATCTCACAAGCACATTAAAATCTTATTAACATTAATTACTTCTGAGCGCCTATGCATGAGCAGTGACAGTCGTGAGTGTGCGCGTGACTGGATCATATCTACATTTATATACCTTGCTGCACTTTGCTTATAAAACATGTGAAAATATTTCTGCTAACACCAATTAGCTAATTTCACACACACACAGATAGTAAACTGCTGTCTCACTACACAGCCTATCAGAGATCAGTAACCATATGGACAAACGGACGGGAAAGAAAGCAGAAACACCTTTGAATGTGAGAACTAAAACGCCTTATACTTGTGCCTTAATTCTTGAGGTGAAAACAAGTTGAGAGAACAAAATAACAAAAAATTAAAAATCATTAAAATATTAAAAACCAAGCATTCTACTTTCTACGCAGATGGGTTCAATTATAAAAGTGACAGAGACAAAGAAAAACTGGCAAGCAAAAAGCAGCAGACACAGGAGAGATAGAAAGAGACATAAACAAAGACACAAAAATGAAAGTGTCCTTTTTTACACGTGTACACATGTACACACACGCTTGCACACACACACACACCTGCTTCACATAATCATATTCATATTTTACTTTGAACAAAAGAAATATAATCTTTACTCTGTAAGGTAAGAATAATAGCACACCACACCTCAAAATCAAACAGGTCTATCCTCACAAGCAATAAAATTCCATAAATCGGATTCTATTTATACCGAGAACATTATATACAGGAGCCACTCATCCTTTACAATAGAAACTCTACGTAAATGTAGAAAACTAGGTAGTTATAGCCATAAAACTACATATAATCCTTATCTCTTTTCTTCACAATCTCCTCTCAGTATCCAACTATTTTACCTTTCACACACACACTCCATCATCTGTCCTTTAGTAGGAATATTCATAAAGAATATACCATTGATCATTACATCCACATTTTTTTGTTTGATCCATATATCTATCTTCTCTTCACAGCCTACAGTTTATACTAAATCCAAAGACCTATGTAATACCACTGTATCTTTATCCACACATTCTATCCTGAATCTTTCTGCCATCTTTAATTTCTTTGTTGCCACTGACCACTATCCCAACACTATATCATTTTCCCAAAGAAAATATTTCAAAATTCCTATGGAAAACACTAGGCAATGGACCAAAAAACTCATGTTTAGTTCCATAATGACTTTTTCAGGGGGAAAAACAACCTCTTTGGGTCATAATACCTATGTTTGTAGGAAAAAGGAAATAACTTAATTCTAAGATTATACTCATTAGAATATTTGACTAAGAATAAAATATAGAAAGAATATGAGACATTCAACCATCCAGTACAATTAATGCTGAAGATGATTTAAGCAAATATAGCTCATTCTATAATCCCAATGTTCAACCTATTGTCCAGCAGCCTCATCGGCCTATAGCATGGCGGTCAATTGCAGCAATACAAGTGTGCACCCTATAGGTGTGCTATGTAGCAAAGGTCTAAGTGCTCTCTCCATAGTGTAGTGCATATTGGAGAAGAAATGGTAGGAAGCAAGATTTTTTAACCTTTATGAAATAGTATTTAAAATATATGACATTGGTATCAATACAAAGTTTAAATGAAAGCAAAGAATAAACTGAATTTTACTTTAATTCAATGTTAAACAACATGCTCATAACTGAACAAAATTTAGTGGACATTCTCTGGGAAATCTGAAACATGCTAATATAAATTTCATTAGTAAATGAGGTGTTAAGAGTTTTTAAAAAAAATAAACTAAAGGATAATAAAATAAGGCCAAATATAATAAAATGGTACTTAAAGATGAGCAAGAGTTATTTCAATTAATTGCCAACCTACCATAACAACTTAAAATAAAACTCAAATTACCATCCTTATGAAGTTTACAGACTTTGTATAGCTCAACAGCAATTGTTATAGTACTATTTATGACTTGCAAATATTCTGATTTACCAGATTTATCAAACAAAATTAAATGTGCCCTTTACAAGAAAGACTACAGAACTGAGAAAATAAAAATCTGAAAACCTAAAAAAATAGTGGTTGCCTGTCATAACACAGTAACATGCTATGCTTTAAAAATATATTAGTTTTTAATTAGTAAACACTTGAATATTTGTTTATAGGTCATTAATAGCTTAACAGAATCTGGGAACCAGAAATTAGAGTGTTAGCAACCACTGCCAAATGAAGATCAATTTTATTTTATTTTTAAATCTCTAAATGTATAGATCAGTGAAAAAAAATATGATTTATCAAAAAAATCAATTTACATTGAAATTTTTAAGAATACATTGCATTAAGATATACCCCTAATGATCAGAGAAGTATGGAAAAGGAGGAGGCAGCAAAGAAATCATCTTGGGTAAACATCAAAAGAACCACAATGCTCTATTATCAGTCTGCTATGTTGCAGATAGCTTCCCAACGATCCATTGACATATGACCATGACAGAACTAGCAAAAAGTGCAAAAATAGACTGAGACTTAGAACCCACCTTCGCTCTCAAAAATGCTACATCACAAATTGCAAAGATTAGGTGGCCAAATTTCAACATCAAAGGTACATTTGGCATTTGAACCAGGTCTAAGAATTATGGTCTTTGTTTTCCAATAAAAGCTAGTAAGCTGAGGTTTACTTAACACTTTCCTGTGTTTTTGAGCTTCTCAAGGATTACTGAAATTGGAGACTACATGTGAAAAAAGATAGTTCATCATTTCCAAAAAAGATATTCATCCAGATTGCCCTCCAATCCGTGAAATCCGAGATGCCTGAGGAGTCTTCTTTGTGAAAGCCTTACAAATATATCCAAAGATGGTAAGTCCCATATGGCTCTGATAAATGAAACCCGTTATTGTGAATTTCGAGCTCTTCTTTAAAACAAAACACTACTGGGTGGATTTGGTGCTCGTGAAACAAAGCGCTAATTGCGTGGCCTAACAACACTCTGAACCCTCTCCCTAGCAGACATTTTAAGTTGTGCCAAATTGGTTTTGGGATGTGAACACATATCCTGCAGCCAGACTCTCACATGCATGCACTACTCCCTGGAAGTAAGTTGGACACTCCTGGAAACGACATTAACTCTTTCAGGCCACCAGGGAACCTAACCCTCTCAAAAAGAAAGTCCTCTTTGAGGATGAAAATAAGTCATTCAGTCACAAGTCAAACGCAAATAAGAGGTAAAATAGAAAAAACTGATTTGGGGCCAGTTCAGCAATAAAGTACCCGTAGATATTAGAGATAGCCCCTATACCGCGATGGATGCTTATTCAAATGTATCCAGAAAATCTTATTCTTCTTTCCCTATGTGTGCATAATTTCCAAGACATTAATAAGAGTTGTGTGCATTCAGGAGAGGAGAATTCATTTTAAGCTTAATATGCCACATTTGCCTCAGGCAGAGTGATAAGAAACTTTTGTTTCTTTGGTAACCACTTTCACCTTATTATAACAGAAAACTTCTTGAGTTTTTGTTTCACCACATGAGATATAATTTCCACACTAGGATTTTTTCTATGCTCTTCCCATCCTGGTTCAAAAAGATGCCTACAAACCTGGAACTGCATATTTAAACGGCAATTAATCTAATCCCATCTCCCTCTCATTCAAATTTAAGAATTAATAAAAACACTTTTTGAAAGTAACTAAATGTAAGAAAAAAATTATAAATACCAGCTTCTTCCTTCCTTTTCTCTCTTTCACTCTCAATTTCTTCAGAAGCAAAATAATTTCTTAGGAACAAGGGTTACTTTTTAAGGAATTTTAATTAAGCATTTTATTTGCAGTATGCTGAAAACAGCATTTCCCCTTTTAGCTCACTGATAAATATCCTGGTTTTTATTTGTCCTCAAGATTACCCAAATCCCAGTAACTATAATTTTACACTTTTAGGTCACTGTCATTCTGTGGCTGTCACTCTACCCTTTCATCTAAAAGGCTTGATAAAGATATAGATAAAAGGAATATCACTTTTTTGGGTAGAAAATAACTAAATGCCTGTGGATTTTTATTTTAAGCAATTCACTTCTAGTATAAGCCTTCTGTGATGTATTTCTTAGAGAACCATATTTAATTTCCTGCCAATTGGTGTGAATTTAAGAGTATTACCAGACGCGTAAGTCCCATTTCTAACAAAGCCTTATATTCTAACAATTAGCCTGTGTGCTGCTGCCAATGACTCTATTGCTAAGACATAAAAAACAAAAACAACCTCATCAGACCCTAAAAGGAAATGAGCTGCTATTTGCAAGTAGATAGGACACATTTGGTGAATCAAATGTGTAGATGCTTCTGACCTCAGTTAATTCAAACTGCAATTCTTAGAATAGAAATCAAGTCTGCAGATGTGTCAACGTGAGGACATATACCTGACTTTCATTGGAGTTTTGGAGCTCTGAATAACTCTTAAATATTTCCCAATAAAAATTTAGAGGATGTGTTAGTGCATTGGGGCCTGTTTGTACTATGTCTGATATAATGGCATTATTTCTAAGCTCTGGGGCATACTTGTTTAGTTAGTTGCCGGTAACAAAATAAAACTCATGTTCTAGTCGAGTTTGATATCTAGAATCATACTAATGACATTAAGATGTAAATGGTAATACTCAACAGGCACCTATGCATCAAAAATGTTTTACCTATTTTTTTAAAGTATTTATTATGTCAATGAGAAACTGACTGAATACATATTGAAAACTTCAACAGAGTGATACTAGGGCCAAGAAGCAATTTTCCCATGGAGTCCAAACAAAAGGGATACTGGGGCAGTTATAAATACTTTATGGAAGACTGAAGTTTTGACTTATATTTCTACCATGGTCCTCTTTTCCACCCTAAATCCATATAATGACATCAATTTAGGAAAGATATTATCAAAACTTGGCATATGTTCATTTCAAAATCTTATGATTAACTATAATTAGGACTTAAAACAACAATGGTCTTTCTTTAGTATGGTATGCTTATATTAGTATGCTTATATTCCTTACTCTTTTTGTGTGTGTATTTACTATAGGTTTTTGTTTTGTGGTGACCATGAGGTTTAAGGACTGAAAAACAAACAAACCTCCAAGTTAGTAGAAGGAAGAAAATAACAAAGATTACAGCAAAAATAAATGAACTAGAGACCGAAAAGAAAATAGAAGAGATCAATGAAACTAAGAGCTGGTTCTTTGAAAATACAAAATTGATAGACCTTTTAGCCAGACTCACCAAGAAGAGAGAGGACTCAAATAAATAAAATCAGAAATTAAAGAGGAGATATTACAATTGATATCATAAAAAATACAAAGGATCATGAGAGACTACTATGAGCAATATATGCCAACAAATTGGACAACCTAGAACAATGGATAAATTCCTAGAAACACACAACCTACCAAGACTAAATCATGATGGAACAGAAAATCTGAACAGACTGATTACAGCTAAGGAGATTAAATTAGTAATCAAAAACCTCCCAACAAACAGAAGTCCAGAGCCAAATGGGTTCACTAGTAAATTTTTCCACATTCAAAGAAGAATACCAATTTTTCTCAAACTCTTCCAAAAAACAGAAGAGGAAGAAACTCTCCCAAATTCATTTCATGAGGCCAGCACTACCCCAATACCAAAACCAGACAATATGCCACAAGAAAATTATAGGCCAATATCCCTAAGAACATAGATGTAAAAATCCTCAGCAAAATATTAGCAAACTGAGTTCAACAATACATTAAACGGATCATACAACTGATCAAGTGGGATTTATTCCAGTGATACAAGGATGGTTCAACATCCACAAATCAGTCAATGTGATACACATTAACAAAGTGAAGAATAGAAATCATATGATCATCTCAATAGATGCAGAAAAAGCATTTAACGAAATTCAACATCCATTTATGATAAAAAAAAAACTCTCAACAAAGCAAGTATGGAAGGAACATACCTCAGCATAATAAAAATTATATGTGACAGGCCCACAGCTAACATCATACCCAATGGTGAAAAGCTGAAAGCTTTTCCTTTAAGATCAGGAACAAAAGAAGGATGCTTACTGTCAGCATTTGTATTCAATATAGTATTGGAAGTCCTACCCAGATCAATTAGGCAAAACAAAACAAAACAAAAAACAAACAAAAAAAACATAAATATTGGAAAGGTAGAAGGAAAATTGCCATATTTGCAAATGAAATGATATTATACATAGAAAAGCCTAAAGAAAACCCTAAAGTCCTTCAAAAAACTATTAGAACTAATAAATGAATTCAGTAAAGTTGCAGGACACAAAATCAGTACCCAAAAATCTGTCGTGATATACTATATACTAATATAGTATATTAGTTCATATATACTAATGAACTAATATATAATAATAATGAACTATCAGAAGAAAATTCAGGACACAATCCCATTTACAATTACTTTAAAAATAATAAAATACCTTGGAATATATTTAACCAAAAAGGTGAAAGACCTATATATTGAAAACTACAAGACATAAATTAAAGAAATTGAAGAAGACACAAATAAATAAAAAGATATTTCATGCTCATGGATTGGAAGAATTAATATTGCTTAAATGTCCATACAAAGCAAATACAGATTCAATGCAATCCCTATCAAAATTCCAGTGTCACATTTCACAGAAATAGAACAAAGAATCCTAATTTTTTTCTTTGTATCTTTTTTTTTTAAGGAATTTTGCCTTTTAAAAAGTATTTATTTATTTACTTACTTACTTACTTACTTACTTACTTATTTATTTATTTATGGCTGTGTTGGCTCTTCGTTTCTGCGCAAGGGCTTTCTCTAGTTGCGGCAAGTGGGTGCATGGGCTTCTCACTATCGCGGCCTCTCTTGTTGCGGAGCGCAGGCTCCAGATGCGCAGGCTCAGTAATTGTGGCTCACGGGGCTAGTTGCTCCGCGGCATGTGGGATCTTCCCAGACCAGGGCTTGAACCTGTGTCCCCTGCACTGGCAGGCAGACTCTCAACCACTGCGCCACCAGGGAAGGCCAGAATCCTAAATTTTTATGGAACCATAAAAGACCTTGAAGAGCCAAAGCAATCTTGAGAAAGAAGAACAAAACTGGAGGCACAATGCTCCCTGATTTCAAACTATACTGCAAATCTATAGTAATTAAAATAGTATGGGATTGGCATAAAAACAGACACATAGATCAATGGATCAGAATAGAGAGCCCAGAAAATAAACCCATCCATATATGATCAATTAATTTACAACAAGAGAACAAAGAATATGCAATGGGGAAAGGACAGTATCTTGAATAATGGTACTTGGAAAATTGAACAGGCACATTCAAAAAAAATGAAACTGAACTGCTACTTTACACCACACACAAAAATTAACTCAAAATGGATTAAAGACTTGAATATGAGACCTGAAACTAAACTCCTAGAAAAAAACATACATGGTAAGCTCCTTGACATAGGTCTTGGAAATGACTTTTAAAATCTGTGCCAAAAGTAAAAGCAACAAAAGCAAAAATAAACAAGTAGGACTACATCAAACTAAAAGGCTTCCACACAAAGGAAACTGTCAACAAAATGAAAAGGCAACCTACTGAATGGGAGAAAAATATTTGCAACCCATATATCTGATAAAGGACTAATATCCAAAATATATAAAGAACTCATACAGCTCAATAGCAAAAAACATACAATCCAATTAAAAAATGGGCAGAAGATCTGAATAGACATTTTTCCAAAGAAAACATAGAGCTGGTCACTACATACATAAAAAAAAAAAAAGCTCTACATCATCAGGGAAATGCAAATTAAAACCACAATGAGATATCACCTCACATCTGTTAGAATGGCTATTATCAAAAAGACTAGAAATAACAAGTGTTGGCAAGGATATGGAGAAAAGGGTAACCTTCTGCATGGTGGGAATGTAAATTGGAACAGCCACTGTGAAAAACAATTGGGAGGTTTGTCAAAAAATTAAAAAATAGAACTTGAACTACCATATGATTCAGCAATTCCACTTCTGTATGCTTTTCTGAAGAAAACAAAAAATACTAATTCGAAAAGATATACGTACCCCCATTTTCATTGCAGCATTATTTACAAAAGCCAAGATATGGCAACAACCTAAGTGTCCATCATTGGATGAAAGGATAAAGAAATTGTGACACCTATCTACCTATCTATCCATCTATTTATCCATACACTTACATATAGGAATATTATTTGGCCATAAAAAAGAATGAAATCTTGCCATTTGGATGGACCTTGAAGGCATTATGCTAAGTGGAGTAAGTCAGACAAAGACAAATACTGTATGATCTCTCTTACATGTGGAATCTAAATATACACACACAAAGACAACACACACACACACACACACACACACACACACACATGTATTTTAAAACTAAGCTCATAGATACAGAGAACACATTGGTGGTTGCTACAGCCAGGGGGTTAGGGGTGGGAGAAATGGGTGAACTGTTTTTGTTTTTTGTTTAAATGAATTTAATTTTTAAAATACTACGAAAATTTGAATAAACTATGAACAGTACTTAATAATAATGTATCAATATCAGTTCATTAATTTTAACAAATGGACCATGCTAGTGTAAGGTGTTAGGGGAAATCATGGTGGTGAGAGAGAGTATTATGGGGACTCTTTACCATCGGCTCAATTCTTTTGTAAATCTAAAAAAAAAAACAAACAAACAATGGCCTATCTTTTATTAGGTGCCCATCACATTTTTCATGTTTAGAGGTATGCCATGAGCTCAGACCCAATTTATTCAAAGCCACTTTTTTTTCTGGTTCCATGTTCATTACTTAACATAACTCCAATAAAATAGAGGCAGAAGGCTTAACATGATGCATGTTGTTCTTACAGCTCAGCTAGTTCTAAAAGGCCTTAATAATCAAAATGCTTATTCAACTAGCTTATAAACCTGAAATTATAAGCAGAATTATTTTTTTAGATGTAAAAGACAGTAGCCAAAAAAAAAAAAAAAGAGGGAGGGAAAAGGGAGTGGGGATATTAGAAAGGCATCTTGATCAACAGAGACACTGGATTGTCCAATTGTTTTATTGAAGCAACAAATAACCTAGTTCCCAGGACTAACCTCAACATTAGAAACTACTATGTAACTTTAGGCAAATTATTTAATATCTGTTGGCTTCTATTTCTTACTCTGTAAAACAGGGGTAAATTTCAGGCACCAACTGCTTTCTTTATCCCGACACTGGCTAGGATCTTTTAAAATGTATTCCCTGAGCCAAAACCTCACCCACATGCCATCAGTTATTTTCCCTCCTTTTTCCTGTCTCCTTTGCCTCTGCAGAGAAATAAAATTAGCAGTCAAAGTTAAACAAGCCCAGTGGGCAAGACACTCTTCGGTTTAAGGAAAGGGATGGAGTAAGTTGTGTTAAAGTGCTCATTTGGCCCCAAAGATTCATTGTTGGGATACTACCTCCCACAACTAGATCCACTGGAATTTTTCTCAGGAAAATGGAGAACTGTTTTAAGATAGACATGCCCTTTAAGCTGGTCTCAAATCAAAATAAATTTAGGATATTCAAAAACACCCTACAGGATTTTCCCTGTGGAGCCTAAATAAATCACTGGCCAAATTTTCCAATTTATGTTCTGCTGCTAAATGGGACATTCTAAAAAAATAATAATAATAACATGTTTTAATTTGTACATCTGAAAAAGGAGTATAGGTAAAAGTCTTCATTTTATATTTTCACCCTTCTCTTTTCATGGTAGTATTCATTTGCTTGACAGAATTTAAAAGAATGATGTTTGGGAAAGACCATCCCTAGAGAAGAAAGTTGAAATAAAACCTAATTTTCTAATAAACTTGAAAGTCTGCTAAAGACAACACTATATCCCCTGATTAGTGACTTTGTGGGTCTTTTTAAAAAATGTATGTCTTAGTACATAATTACAGAGGCATCAATAATATCCCCAAAATATATGCATATCAAATTTATAAAATCATGATTATTTTCACACCTAAAAGATATATTTCAGAGCTCCAAAACTGTTAACACCCCTATTGCATTTAAAATATTATTGTCTATAAAACTCATAAATATAACATTTTTAGCAATTCATATACCAGGTAAATGAGAAGTTGTATTAGTTTGTACACTACACTGTATACATAGGCTGTCATTTCATACCATGAGGCATTTTTTAAAAAAATAAGAATACCGGAAATGCTCAGGAATCAGTTTTTGGATTTTATAAAGATCTGATGCATTGATTCTATTAATGTTTTTATTTGATTTTAAATGTGAATCAATTATTTTAAGACCAATAACAATGGCTATGGAGGCCATGAAATTGTTGTGTTCATGGCATGTCATACAAGGTAAGATGGAAATTTTCATTCAAATAGTCTGTTCCATCGAAGAGTTTCAACTCTTAAATAAAAATATAAACAAAAGATTGTTCACTTCAACTGACTTCCCTAAGGTTTATGCATAGTTAACACCAAACTTTACAAGACGTAAAAAAAAAAAAAAAAAATTACTGGACTGATTAAGTGTGGCAAAATGGTTTGTTCCCTATAAAGAAAATGAACTTAATTCCCACAAAGTTTAATTAGCATTTAGTAGCTGGTACTTACCAAATTGAGGGACAGCCTGATTCTGCAGGTTAACTGTAAAGCAAAGTTAGAAATTGCATATACTGGGGGTTAAGAGCACTAACTTTCATTTAAAAGTTAGACTGAATCACAGTTCAATCCCAGTTCTGCCATTTAGTAGATTTGCAATCTTGGGTAAATCACGTACCCATTCCAAACCTGACTTTCCTAATCTGTAAACTGGGGTAAAAAATACCTCACAGCAAATGCATGGGGGTTAAAAGAGATCCTGTAGAAAACATTTTTTAATATTTCAATAATTACAATTATTATTTATAGTTAAACCCCTTCTTACCATTTAGAAAACTTGAATTCTACCTCCAGTTAAAAATTATTTCTTAATGGAAGGATAGGAAAAATTTCAATTACTTTTACATAGTGTAAGCAATACTTATTATACTATATCAGTGAAGCACTTTGTGGCCCTCAAAGCTAAACATTATCACTTAACATAACAGAAACCTGGTAAAGATTTATTGGATTAGGGAAAAAATAATATGATATAGTAGAAAGAGTACAGGCTCTGAATACTGGCATTGACACTTAACAGGTATGTGAACCTGGCAGTTTATAAGCTTCAGGGTTTTTGCCTGTAGCATAGGCAGAAAATAGAGTATACAACAGAGTTATAAAGATTAAATTAAGCAATTTATGTGAAAGGTGCTCAGTAACTTCTCTTTTCCTTAATTTTGGTGTTACACGGCGAGAGTGGTAATTGCTGTTTTT
Source organism: Hyperoodon ampullatus (assembly GCF_949752795.1). Lineage (NCBI taxonomy): Eukaryota > Metazoa > Chordata > Mammalia > Artiodactyla > Ziphiidae > Hyperoodon > Hyperoodon ampullatus. The sequence goes on along the minus strand of NC_136918.1, from coordinate 85,376,083 downwards.
CAAGCCTAAACTTTTCTTACATAGCTGTACCAACTTACCCTTCTATGTAAAGTGAGATTATGTTTAGTGAAGGAATAATGTGAATGATGAGAATGAATTCAGGTGCAACAGTAAATATATTTTAACAATATACCCTAAAAACAAGAGCAATGAATCTCAAACCTTGCAATATTATTAGAATCTATGAAGTAGTTTTTGTAAAATACAGATGCCTGAATATCAAAGATTCTGAGTTAGGATATCTGGGAGTAGAACCTAAAAATCTGTGCATTTAAAAATCTCCTAGTGCAATATGATGTATAATAGCAAAGGCAAGTAGTGTTTTCTAACATGTGTGGACCAGCTGAAATCTAGGATGGAACCCTATTAGGGATGGAGCTCCAAAATCTGAATTGTAACAAACACCCATGGTAATTCTTAAGTACACTAAAGTTTAAGAACCACTGGACTAGAGTCCAATACTACAATACCAAAAAGGTTTATAAATTTTTTTCATCATATTTGGTTATTTAAAATTTTTACCTTCTATTTTAAGAAATATCACTCTCAAAAATGAACTTACCAAAGGATATATTGTACAGCACAGGGAAACATAGCCATTGTTTTGTAATAACTTTAAATGCAGTATAATCTATAAAAATAGTGAATCACTATGTTGTATACCTGAAACTAATATAGTATCATAAATCAACTTCAGTTAAAAAAATGAACATATGAATGATGCATAAAAAATTTATCTAAAGGAAACACTAATTTTAGGCTCATAAGCATTACCATTATTATTGTTATTGTTATTATTCTTATTATTATAGGTTTTTTAATCAAAACTTAGAAAACTGGGTAAACATATCATCTCTGAAGAGCCTACAACACTGAGAAACACTCCAACTAAGAAATGCTAGGAATTTCAATGTTCTTCAAATTTGTGTGTTTTGCTTTGATTTAGGTTTTTATTACCCATTTCTTCTTTAATTAGAGCAGTAAAAATAAATAAATATATATATGTTCTTAAACTGGTATAGTGCTTTACTATTTATAAAGAAATTCCATATACATTGTAATTTAATCTTCACAATAACCCTGTGAGGTAGACAGGAAGGGTAACATTTATTATCACCTTTCTGCAAATAAGAAAACCAAGCTCAACCAGCCTAAGCAACTTGCCCAAAGTCATACAGTTTGCTATTTAAGGTAATATATGGACTGAAAACCCCAGATGTAAATTCCATGCAAAAATTTTGAAATTTAAAACTAAGCACTCATTTTTAAGTGTTATAAAAAAATTTTAAATAGCATAAAAGAGTCTCTAAATTGCAAGTAGTCTATAGTCCTATACCGAAGCATAGTTCATTGTGGTATTTAAATTTATTGTAATTTATTTATTTTATATTTAAAGGTTAGAAGGAAAGTGGAGCTCAATTAGCCAAAATCAAGTAAAAATATTGACAAAAAATTGGACTGTCCATCAGTTATAATACTATTTACACTGCCCATTTGCAGTTCTGCCCTGTATAAGAAAAGCCCTTGTGTCTCAGTTCCCTCTTCTAAAACATGAAATAGCAAACAGTACTTTCAAAGGCTAGCAATTTAATTCTCAGCAATCATGGCACGTTAAAAACTGTTAAACCAAATATACAACTAGAGTAACACTAGTATGTGTCTAATCCCTATTAAAAACCCTGAATAAAAAGTACCTTAAAATCAAGTAGTCCAGCCTGCTCATTTTATGCATGGTAAACAAACCTAGAAAAGTTAAGCATCTTACCCAGGATAACACAGCAAATTTGCTGTAAAGGTAGAACTAGAGATTAACTATCTTTACCCCAAGGTCAACTACAATATACACTCGTGAAAAGGCAGTATTGTTTTCAAAATCAAAAAGAGAAACAATCATTTTTAATGTGAGAGAAAGTAAATTTATAAAGGGATGTTTGGAAAGTAGGTGGTATCAGAAGGTATTTTTCCAAAGAGAAAAAGCTCTAAAATTATTTAAAATTTAAAAAATAAACAATAAATATAAAACAAATAAGTTATAAACAAGCCAGACAGAATCATTTATTCAGACCTCAAACATCTGAGTGCCTCTGGGCTGAATGCCAAAGAAAGTTCTAGATGCAGAAGGATGAATAAGACACAAACACTATGCTGGAGGAACTCATGGTTTAGTTGAAAGATATGCTTACAAACAATGGCAGTACAATGTGAAAAGTGCTGTTACCAAGGTATGCCTATAAAAGTTGCTCTGAGAATGTGCTGGAAGGATCATCTCACTGTCTGAAATGATTGGGCTGAGGCTTTACAAGTGGTAAGAATTAGGTGAATATCTCCAACAACCCCTGCCTTCTTCATCCCCCTCTCTAAATTGAATGCATCCCTGTTTGTGCCTGGAATTTTTAAAGTATTTTTAATATACACTGGAATGATAGAAGGGGTAAAGTGAACACATCCTAACTTCTCTTTGGGTGGTAAGAATTGCCAAATACACTAAAACATAGATTTTTGTGCAGCCACTGCAAAATCAGAGCTTGAAACAATGTGCCCAATTTTTGCAAATAACCTCTTTCCTTTTCACTGTGTCATACATCAGGTACTCTCACAGCAGTAGGGACACAAGGTGGCACTGTCGCGCTGACATTCATTTCAGGACCCTTTCAAACTGGACAAATTGGAAAGAGGCAAGAGGCCCTATTGCGACAACTAAAACCAGAGTCGTAATACTGGCCTTCTCCTAGGTCTACCAGCATTAATAGTGGCCACAGAAGGAGCAAATCATTTTGCATTTCACGACTATCACATCATGCCTGTATAGAAGAGAACATATTCTCTGATGGTTTCTGCAAAATGTCATGTGTGTGTTCACAGACTCGTCCAAACACATATAGCACAGCTTTGCCAATAGAAAGTTGGAAGTGAGCTGTTTACTATGGGCAAGGCCACGGGCATGGACCACCTCTCCACCTAGTGGCCAGTGGGGAGGAATGGAGCCTTAGTAACCATGTTGTGCTGCATTCAGTTAAAAGTAGCCCTTTTTATCGGAGTATAGTTGATTTACAATGTTGTGTTACTTTCTGCTGTACAGCAAAGTGAATCAGTTATACATATACATATATCCACTCTTTTTCAGGTTCTTTTCCCATATTGTCCTTTTTAAAATTTTTTTTTTCCTCTGGCTGCACAGTGTGGCATGTAGGATCTTAGTTCCCCGACCAGGGATTGAACCGGTGCCCCCTGAAGTGGAATCGCGGAGTCTTAACCACTGGACCGCCAAGGAAGCCCTGTGCATTATTTTATTTTATTTATTTATTTTTTAATAGGTCTTTATTCTATAAAATATTGAATCACTATGTTGTACATCTGAAACTATTGATAATATAATATTGTAAGTTAACTAAACTTAAATTTTTTAAAAAAGTGTTAAAAAAATAAATTAAATAATGCACAGATTAAAAAAAAAAGTAGCCCTTTTATCAAAGAACCCATAGGCAATTATGTCACTTTGTCTGACAAATGACAACTTCTTGTTTATTGCATTAATTGAATTATTAAATAGACCCAATAATATACTGTGATATATACTGAGGACAACAACCACCAAAAAATTAAAGTACATGTGTGGTCTCTCAGATCACCTAAATTCCCTTTATTCTTCCATCATTACCAACCTAAACTTTTCTCCATACATTTGTGATTTATAGGTAGAAAATGCAAACAGAATTACATATATATATATATATATATATATATATATATAGCTATTTATAATAAAAGCACACAATCTTTAAGATAAAAGAAAATCTAAAAAAGAGATTTTCCCTTCATTTTACAGGCAAGGAAACTGAGGAACAGAGAGATTATGATTTATTCGAAGTCATATAGTCAGTTAGGACTAGGCCTCCAAATTTAACCACTTTAAATCCTTTTTGGCATTAGTTAATGCCTCCTATTCTCCGAGGCACTGTTTTTTGTTTGGTTGGTTGGCTGGTTGGTTTGGTTTGGTTTGTTTACCACACCATAGGGTTTCTCTCAACATACTAGGAAAAAAATTAGTTTCTAAAACTTTCATTCATGTATTTTCATGCTAAGTTGATAGGATTGTTTATAAGTTCTAGCACATCTTTATATTCATGGGTATATTCTGAGCCTATTATAAGAACATGCTCTTTTTTAAACTAAGGAATTATTCACATTCATTTAACATTTAAAAAGCAAAGCAGCAAGTGGGCAGGGAATGGAATAGAACGTGCTGGTCAAAACCACTATACAAAAATGGTTTCAGAAAGCCACTCTAAAAAGAAATCTGAATCCTTTCAGACTGATAGGAAGTTTAGAGTTGTTTTTGTTTTGTTTCATATAAAAAGTATTTAACTTTATTTTATTTTAAGAGAGAAAACACACACGCACATGCATACACACACACAGACAAACTTTTCAGTCGATCATTTCATCCATTTTAATTAAAATCATGATGCTGTTCTATGGCATGCCTTGGGAATGCTTTGCTGGGAAGGCTTCTCATCAAAACAAGTGAAAGCTGTCCACCAACTATGAAAATCTGCTCACAACTCCAAACCCAAGGCTTAAAAGGAAAAAGGTATGAAGAAAACCTGGCAGTGAATGTATTAGAAATGTGATTCATTATGACTTTCTCTCCTATGATCTTCTCTTGGCAGTACCACTGGATTCTGTCTTGGAGTGGAGGGAGAATTTAGGTAGATCTGTTTTAAACAGTCATAGGGAGAAGAGAATGCTGTGTCCAACAGATTAGATGGCTTTTATTGATGGTTGGGGAGAAAGTCTTTTTCCTTCATTAGACTTACACATCTAGAAGCTTCAAAAGCCCCCACTCTCTCTACCCTCAGCTTTACTTATATTCTTATCTCCATTTGCTTCTTTTTTTTTTTTTTTTTTTTTTTTTTTGCAGTACGCGGGCCTCTCACTGTTGTGGCCTCTCCCATTGCGGAGCACAGGCTCCGGACGCGCAGGCTCAGCGGCCATGGCTCACGGGCCCAGCCGCTCCGCGGCATGTGGGATCTTCCCAGACCGGGGCACGAACCCGTGTCCCCTGCATCGGCAGGCGGACTCTCAAGCACTGCGCCACCAGGGAAGCCCTCCATTTGCTTCTTAATCATCTCTGTTCTCCTCCCATCTAGAGATAAGGTGAAGGGATAAAGATCTTTGTTGATTTGAGGAACTAGAAAAAGTAAGAACTATTCCAACTCTTCTTGCCCAATCTAAAGCTGGGTGATAAGTGCAAACAACCAAGAAGATGGAAATATTAGTAAATATGTTCAAACCCAAAGTACATTTACTGGGCCAAAAAGAATTTTAGTATGTCCAGTTTTTAAAAACAACAATAACCAAAATAACAACAACAAACCCAACAGTATAAAGCCACTCCTGAGACTATATTACCTAGTTCCTATTTAAAACAATAAAAGAGAGGACCATATTCTCACTGTTTAAGTGTCTTGGTATCTAAATAAGGAGGTTTTGTTTGTTTATAATAATAACCATACAGTTTTTATATACATACATACTATCTACCAGAAAAACTACATAGCCTAGGACATTCATAGTTTTCTGCTAGTAATAGATTTCGTTTTGTTTTGTTTTTTACTAAGTTTTAATTTGGTACCTGAGCAAACTGACAATATTACTTTAATTTTCTCCTACTTGCATTTCATTTACTGGAACTAAGCTCATACTATAAAAGGAATTTGCCAACAACAAATCATAATTTGATTACAACAGTAATTCACAGAACATTTCTGAAAGGAAAGGAAAAAAATAGCAAATATCCAGGCTCATTTAGTAAAAAATTAAAGCCTTCTGAACATTAGAGAGAATTAAATTTTAAATAATTTAAATTCAAACACAGTTTAAAAAAAAGTTTAGATGACAAATTTCTAAAAAACAAAATAATACTATTATGTATAAGATTAATAATTATTATCATTTTTAGTTTCAATTTACTGGACATCTTTTTAATTTCCAAAAACCCCAAGCTCCACTAAATAGTTTTATATTTGTTGAATGCAAATCCTTACATTAGTTATTTAATATGAAAAGCTTTCAAATAAATTCTTAATATTTTAAATGCATAATGTGTAATATGTATGTTAAATTCATCATACCTCATGACAGAATTATGCAGTGGCAAAATTACTTTTACTATCAAGAAGATAAACACATTATGCTATAATTACCACCTTCCCCATCAAAGTTTCAAAGGTTAGGACTTAATATTAAGAAATGAGTAATAATATCTGCAGTTTCCATCTGCTAACTAGATGGATCAATGAATTCAGCCCTTGTTCCTAGATCAGTATACTCACTTGGAAGTCAGCAACTAACTTTCCCAAAGTTAAAGCAGTTATATAAGGGTTGCTTTGGTTAACTGAACTACAGAACACCCTGAGGTGAAGTTTCAACTGAGTGTCAAAAGATTCCAGAAAGGCAAGGTCCATGTCCTCAAGCTGATTACTTTCAAGTGAACTGTAGAATCACAAAAAGGCTTGATCCTGGAGTAGAAGAGAGGTTATGAAGCCAAAGTCAAACATAATTTTTCCACAGTTTAGTGCAGAAATAGCACGCCACTTATTCATTATTACAGTTGAACAGCTAGAGTGGCAGAAAAGCCCTTTTTTCTTATAGGCCCTTGAATGTTGTTTCCAACATCTGCCGTAGTGGTTACAGATACACGATAGTAATAATAGATGGCATTATTTCTTCCCACAATCTCAAAAGATTGCCTATGTTGAAATTAGAAGTAATAGAGCTCAAGGAATATATTTTGATACATTAAACATAATTGGCATCAATGTTATTTGATGATTAAATGTATAATATCTATGTTACAGGAAAACATATGAATTCAGGCTTTCTCTAGAAATTCTAGGATATAGATATTGCCCTTGGGTTTTTGGTAAAGAATTAAAAGGATTTTGTTAGTTATTTGGCATTGCTATAATCCCTGAGGATTCTGCAAAATGCTAGAAATTACTTAAGCAATGGAAATGCATGAAACATAGGTTTTCAAGAAAATTGCAAATTTCTGGTTTTGCCAGATAACCTAGGAATTGTATATGTGATTTGAAAGTTTGGAGCAAAGAATCAAATGGCCAATGCTGACTGTAGTAACACTGTAAATAATATCTAGTGATTGCATAAGCTAACCGAAATGGCTTATACAACATGAAAAAATATATATAAAAGGGTTGATTTCTAATTTAAGAATAACTTTTGCATGTACACATTTGTTCAACTGCTAGTGTTTATTGTTCTTGATGTAGGCTGAACTATTACTATGTAAGCAATGTATGATTTCTGTGCTTGCGATAGTCACATGGCCATGTAAATGGAAATATTTAGGTTTTCTTTTCAGCGCTATGCAACTTCTCATGCTTATTAGATTCTCACTGGTTAAGGACCTTAGGATGAATGTACTAGTTTATTCTTTTGTAAAAGTTTAATAAAGTGTATTTTCCATTGAAAAATGTAGTTTGTTAAAATACAGTTCTAAAGTGGCCTCCAAGACAAGTCAGCTCTAATATCCATTATCAACTTTTAGACCTAAGGAAGGCACCCTTGGGACTGAAAAAAGGCTGGAACTAGTGGCATTCAAAGAATGTCAACATCAGTCCTTCCTTTGCCGGCAAGGATCACTAGTTAGCCGTCAGCCAGATGCTGCTTCCACACACCTTGCCAGACCCTGGGGCAACGCATTTGCTCAGGGTCCGAACTTGGCTCCTATGTGGCAGCATGACTAGCTGCTACTCAAGCTTGGGCAAGTTCATGAACACATCCACTGATAATTTCTATATTTATAGAAAGCCAGAACATGTGTAGATAATCACACAATTGGATATTTATAAAGTGCCAGATTTTATGAATACGGGAATTTGTTAATTAGCACAAGGACTAATCATTAAAATTCAAAAATAGATAAATAAACAGGAATACCATTTATTTGTTCACATTTCAGGGGAAAGTATGCAGCTGCTATCCTTTTGATGAATGTAGGCTTCTGGAGAAAAATATGAAGAAGGAAACTATCCACAAGTTTTGAAATCTTAATGAGTAAAATCCAATAAATTACTATATAGTCTTTACATTAAAAATAATCATAGTGATTTTCCCCTTAAAGAAAAAAAGCTTAAACCAGCATGTGCTTAGCATTTGAATTACACTGTCTTGCATTCCACTGTTTTGGTCCTTTTCAAGGAGCCATAGCTGATTTTCATCGGATAGGAGTTTAAAAGCACACACATGTCACTCAGTACCAAACTGTTTTAGCTACAGGGCATGGCAAAGCATGAAATAACTGCTTTAGAGCACTTCCTCATGTGGGTGTGTTAGATAACTGTCTGCTCCAACATTAAAACGAAACACACTGTGACCTGACCAAGACTCCAGGGCTTTCAATAGGCAGATTTCATGTGCTGATAGGAAAAGCCCACCATAACCAGCAAGGCTGGTTAATGAATTCTTCTGGCACTCTATAGCCCTCCTGTGATGCAAGCCTTTCAGCTTTCCAAATCCCTATATAGCAGAATACACTGGTTTTGAGTTTACTTATGCACATTTTATAATGTCCTGCTGTATTTAGATTGTGACAGTCCCTCCCAGAAAAGGCTAAGATTATTTTTCATACTAAAAATATTTTAAATCTACTGAAGGCTAAGAATTATAATGCAAAAGAAAACATATACACATTCTAAAAATCAAGCCAACTATAAAAATGACTAAATGTTTATTTACTCTTTTATTCTTTCTAGAAGGTTAAAGGAAATTTTCATCTTCTCTTAAAAACCTCTCTGTTTTTTGTTTGCTTCTAATTAACATAAACATGCTTAACGTGAAATTTTAAGATGTCATATCCACAAAGAATCTGTGATTTTTTTATCCACCCATGTATGAGAATATGTACATAAACATACATAAATGCACACAGATATCTCCTCATATACATGTGTACAGAAAAAAAAATTATTGGTCAAGAGATATATTAAAGATTTCTTTTGAAAAAAGGGTAGAATTTTAGGTAGTTCTCATAATATTAATATAGAAAATGACAGGTGCATGAGACATGCACATTTTTGACATATTAGTTTTAAAACAAATATTTGGGCCAAGAGTATGAAATGGAGAAAATCACATTTGAAACACCATATATTGCATACCATATGAACAAACACTTTCAACAGATTCCCCCCACAGTTCCCCTTTAGACCTTCAGGGTTAAAAAAAATCCCTGACAGGCTCTGACTGAGTATACTTAGCATCTGTACTACTCTTGGTCAAAGCTGGCCTTCCAGTTTAGGTAATATAAGTAAATTAAAAGTTTAGGTAATATAAGCAAATTAAAAGTCTCTGAATAAATTTTTTAAAAGAAAGGAAAAAAAGACTTTTAGCAGCAAAAGTTCACCACCTTCTTGGAATAATGGATTTTTAATAAACATTTTACTAGGTTTGAACCTTGAGAATGTGTTTGGGAATCTGCTCTGGCGTCCCAGGTGGGTTAAGAATATTGCTTTATGGACTTCTTTGTGTTGTCAGAGAGGCCTAATGGAATTTAAAAAAAGAAAGAAAAAAAAAAAAAGAAAGTCTGCCATTTCTATTAAATAAATAATTTATTATGAAAAGGTGATTGTTATTATCAAAGATCTCTATAGATTAGCATCCATTTTCTATCACTGCTTAATGTGTATGCTGAAAACATTTGCGTATCCTACCACCTGACTTAATTTTTATCAAAGGAACAACAGTTTTACTTTTGGACAAATCGAAATAAAACTCCACTAAGGAGACCATTTCAAATGGACCTATTTAACTACTTCTTTGAATTTTGAAGAACACTGTTCTGGGAAAACTCTTCAACAATGTCACCTAGTTGTGAATGCAACTTTTTTTCCCCACCATAAAAAAGAAAAATAAATAATAAAGGAAAAAGAAAGCACCTCAAAACTATGTTTGAAATAACAAGTGCATTATTTATAGTTCTCGAAATGTTAAATGAATACTTACAGTTGTCGCATAAGATGGCCTGATACACTTCATAGCTTCCACTTTGTAAAAAGACGGCCAGCCCCCCACTTCTCCCTCCCCAAGTATAAATAAACAGTAACATACTGAAAGGAAACTGTCTTAGGATAAAAACTGCTTGTTAAGAAAGTTTGCAATCTTACTAACCACAGTGATATCCCTACAAATGTAAGAGTCCATCTGCAAAATACAAGTTACAAAACAGAGTAGCTTATTCCTTTCAGAATACCCCCCACATGTAGTATAGAAGAGTGTGTAATAATAAAAATAATTACTAGATTTTTACCCACCCTCAGTGACAACCCCTCACCTTATGGTCAATGTCATCCAAAAAACATACTGGCAAAAAGTATTCAACCTGCTTCGAGGATTTAAACTGTAAATATGGACTTTAAACTTCAATGTAAAACAAAGAACAAGAGTCTCACTTTAGTAATACCCACGCTGTCACTGCAGCTAAAACTCATTGGCACATTACTAACAAAACCCAGTTAGCAATAAATAAGGACAACATGATATATAGACAGACAGATGGAACTGCATAAACAGACAAGAAAAGCAAAGAGACTGACAAACATACGAGGGGTCTGTTTTAAAAGAGTGAAAGATACTGATTTATTTGGGACTTCAGTAAGAAAAATAGGTTTGTTTGTAAATATTTTTAAAGTAATTAAACTAAATCACAAGGGCACACCCTTAAATAAGTAGGAAGAAAATTAGTAGAGGATAGGCCTCCTATAGATGTTCTAAATTTTAAGCTAGCAATACCTCTGTCAAACTTAAATCTAGAAATTAAAATTCAAGGGAGAAAGAATAAAAGCACTGGGGGCTAAAGGACATGATAGGTAGAGGGGGGATTGAGGAAGCAGGATTTTTTTTTTGAAAGTTGTCTGCCCTACCTTCTTCCCCAGCGCTGAGTTTCTCTTCTCATAATCGGTGTCTCCCTGGAAGTACAGTGTGAGTGGTAATGACTGCCTGCCTCCCTAATGAGTCCATTTTCCTGCTCTTGATGTTGTGTATATACACACACTGCAACCTACCTTACAAACCACAGAGACGGGAAGAGAGAGAGAGAGCAAGGCAGGGGGTGGGGGGCAGAGAGGGAGAGAGAGACAGAGACAGAGCAAGCGAGTGAGAGAGAGAGAGAGAGAGAGAGAGAAGAGGAGAGAGAGAGAGAAAGAAAAACAGAAGGAAACAGAGAGAGAAAGGCACAGACAAAGCCCTCCTACCAGACAGCAGACAGCCTTCCTTCCCCTATCCAGCAAAATGCAACTCGTCTAATGCAGCAACAGGTTCAGTATTGCCAGATTAACAGAGTGAAAAAGGTATATTCTCTATATCATTACTGCTTGCAAATAAACAGTTTAAGAGCAGCTGGCTCCACCTTCTTTATTTATGCTCCATTATGAGGAATGTATTGTTTCAGTTCTGGCACACAGTACATGTAATTATCATAAATACATTTTTTGCATATTAGCAGGAAATAGTGAAATACATAGCTTATTTGTGCAATCTTTTAAATTTATTTTTTTAATGTGAAAAGAGTGTCAACAAATCTGCTCTGACAAAAGCCTAGTAATGATTTTAAAGTCAGAGCAGTCTTAAAGGAGGCTCTGAAAAAAACAGACTCCATACAATAGGAAAACTGATCTTAGACAAAACTGATAACTGCAAAGAAGAAATCATTGCTCAGTAAATAAATCAAGACCATAAGCAACATTGCAGACAAAATCAGAATTAAGTTTAATTAAGTAACTAATAGATTGGTACTCTAGAAGAAGGCAGATTGGTTTCTTATTTGAAGCATCTCTGTAAAAAAACACCACAATGCAACGTACTCTGTGTGAACAGGTGCAATGCATATAGTACATAGTGTTACAACAATAGAAATAAATCCCACAAGGAGCTTCCATCACAAGCAGGACAAGATTTCATAGAATATGGATCTGAAACCACAGCAGAACTCCCTTGTTCTTTTATTAGGAGGAAAAAATAAAAATAATCAATGCTTCCTTAAAAGAAAAAAAAAAACTGTTTTTCTTTGTCTAATGCCTCTAACCGTTTTTTGTCTACGTGCTAGAACCAAAATAATGCTGATATTGCACTCCTTACCCCATCACGTGTTTCCCCACCCCTTCCCCCATGCCTTTTCTTATTTCATAAGTGATACATTTGCAGCTATGGAATTACAAAGATCAGAAAACAGAACTAGTTTCAAGCCCTTCTCCTTGTCCCCCAATTTTTTTAAACTAGACTCTGCCTGTCTACCTAGACAGCCACCTTCCTTAAAATATTTCTATACAGTTTGGCTGTGTGTCATTTAGATGGGACTTAGAAACATTACAATACAGGTTAAATATTCTAAAGAAAATTTACATAAAAATGAAAAAATGACTGATTCTGACCCGTTCAAACCCTGCATTTGGGCACCAATAATTAAGTACATTCATTGTAGAATCATCCTTTTTACATGGTTTAGTGTTTTACCATGCTTCAAAAGTTAGGATGTGTTCCTTTGCATAAACAAAACTACTTCAGTATATAAGTATCAATTCCTTTGTTTAAAAGTCAGTTTTCGATTAATAAAATGAATAACTTAATTACTTCAATATACAACTTATAGATTAGCTATATCTTCATCTGATTCACAAAAATCTTTTGGAATGTCAGTTAAATCTTGGGTCATGTTCAGAATCGAGATCAATATTGTTTTAGCTATTATAAGAGTAAATAACCCATAGCACAGAAATTAAAACGTGATGTGTGGCCACACATGTACACTGTCCTGGGAAAATTCTAGCAAGAAACCAAGACTCCAGACCCTCCACTCTCACTGTAAACCACCAATTCTAATTCTGTGGTACTGCAGTAGTGTTATACCCTTCTCAAGGGTGGTTGCTTAATAAAGAGGGGGCAGACACACGTGAAAGGGGAGGTTACAGCCCCCTACTTTTGGTCACATGTCCTGAGAAAAACCTTTCTAAGACTCACTTAGTGTGCCTAAGGTACCAGCATGCATCTCACCCCTTACTGCTCAGTCAGGCAGTTCTGTTTTTCTACTATTGCCCTATTGTTTCTCTGAAGCTTTGTTCAAATGTATGAAGAAAAATGCCACTTAAAAAAGCACACAAGCTGCACAGTTTGACAGACTGATTTGGATTATATATTAGTATGTCCTGACTTTTTAAAATAGGGTTCTAGGTATTTTTGTTTTGTCTAGTTTGCTTTAACACAAGAATAAGAAGACAGTATTCGATTTCTACTAGCAGGAGTCAAAAGGAATGTAAAGGACCATGAGGGCTATTCACCTTTTCTAAAGAAAAACCAGTTAGTTGAATTTAAAAAAGAAAAACAAATATTTTGGCTTAGTGAAAAATGCACAACATCCCAACACTTTCTCCATATCTGCATACTTTACTAGATTCCAAGCACAGTAAGTGACATATTCTTAGTACTTTCTGGAGTTCAAGATACACCTTCCCTGCTAGAACTGGAGATCCACGTATTAAATTAACCATAGCACCACATGAAACAATAATCCTAACTATCAGTCTCTGAAGTTATAAAGTTATTAAATTAAGTTGTTTCATATGTTGATATGCCATGGGGCAATTTCATCCTGTAGAAACATCCTAAAGTGGGAGTTAAGAACTGGTTTTGGTCTTACTGTCACCACGAGTAGTTTGTGTAACCTGGGCAAGTCATGTAGCCATCCTCAGCTTCATATAATAAGTTAAATTAAATTTGAAAGGAAGGAATTGAACTGGTTAACAATAATGATTATGATAGCCAATGCTTAAGTCCTTACTATGTGCCAGGAACTCCTCTAAGTACTTTGCATAAATTAACTCATTAAATCCTAATAATGACTCTATGAGGTAGGGATTGTTTTTAGTTTCATTTTCCCAGTGAAGAAACAGAGAGGTTAAGTGATTTGCCCAAGATCACACAGCACAGAAGTAATGAGATTTGAATCCAGCCTGTCTGGTTTACAGATCATATGCTTAATCCCTACACCATATTGTCTCCCAATATCTAATTCTAGCTCAGGCCTCATCTAGGCATAAGAATCTGCGCTTATGAGTGAAATCCAACACATCCTGATGATTCCTCCTAACTTGTTTACTAATATAGCAAATTTGCTCTTCTAATTTACACCCAGAACTCTCAATACATTTGGTTTAAGAGTCTATTTAAAAGTTTACATAATCCACTCAATCGCCTGTTTCCAAATGTCCATAAATATGTGCAAACATTTGCTTGAAGTGGAAAATAACTTGTAACCAATAAGGCTATCAATTCATAAAGGCTACTTGCACTATATGTAGTTCCCATACATTATTCTCCTGAATACCCTGTGTTTAAAAAAGAAAACAAAAAAAAAACAAAAAAAACTACACAGTTCTTAAAGGTTCCCTAGTTCAAATATCAAATACAAATGCAAGTAATTATTTAAAGAACTAAATAAATAATAAATAAAATACAATTTAAAAAATTCTTGTTTTCCATAGCCTGAGAAAGGCATGGAAGAAAACAAGGATTTAATTATAAATGATTTGTAAGAGATGCTGAATAATAACATCCTATGATTTTTACGCAGTTGGTTTTAATGTTAAATTTTTTAGAGATATATTCTGAAGACTTTTATACTAATGTCTCATTCTGCAAGAAAATTTATCTGCTCTGATCTTTGTGCATTAATTAAACATGTATTTTGTGCCCACTATGTGCCATACACTATACTTGAGGGTGAAAAGTGAAAATAAAACATATGGTGTAGTTTCTGCTTGTGAAGACCTTCACAGGCTGGTGGGGGACAGGCATGTGGACAATATTAGCCAAAGCAAATAATCTTGCCACTATTTAATGTAATATCCCATGTAATGCAGTGCCTTAAACTTCCTGTACTTCCAACAAAAAGCTAAAAATGAAATTAAACAAAATAAATATAAATACCTAAATTTAAAAGGTGGCTTATGAAAGGTGTGTGTGCCTGTGTGTGTGTGTGTGTGTGTGTAGCAGGAGGAGGTACTGGGGTTAGATTGGAAATAGTTTTTTCTCTAACAGTGTGGTTTATAGACCCATTGAGTTAATTTTGTCCACTATCCCCCAGGTGCCTAGTAAAGTGTCTTCTACAAATACACAGCACATGTACTTCTTAAATGATTGTGGAAATCCGTGATACCTATTGCCCTGGAGCATAAAATTTCATTAATTTTAGGGTTACAGTGTACTTTGATCAGAGATTGTTGACTTGGCAAATGAATACTTCCACATGTACATGAAGGGTGATACTTTTTTAATTTTGAAAAGAAAGTCAACTAAATTCAAAACCATTTACCCCTATCCCAAGTATACTTTTGCCAAGTCCTTTCTCAGGCATCATTAATGTTTTTATATTATGTGAGGCTAAACAGGAAAAAATGTTGGGACAGTTTAAGATTGTTCACAAGAACATTCCCAAAAGATACTTTTATTGCACAGATTAAAAAGAAAAATAAGGGAGAGGAGTGAAAATAAGAGTCATGTTGCAATGATGGACAGAACAAGACTTTTAGCCCTAGTACGTGGGTAGAAAAGCAAAGTCTGGATTAGTGGGTCAAAATGACTAAGTGTCACTAAGTACTGAGGCCACCATCATAAAGTCAATTCTATCTGGCCTAGTTAGATAATGATCCTTAATCCTTAATCTTGGTCATCTGTCTTAAAATTGTATCTCATCAGTACCAAGAAAAAATAGAAGAGATTATAGATAAATCATAGTTTACTAGTGGTAGGTCAGTAGTATGACACTTACATGGGAAGAGATGCATATCTAATGTCAATTCTAGTCAACAAATATTTAATTTTAAAACAAAAACAAAGCATTCCATGTAAACCACATCACTGGGAGTACCTTTATTATACACTTTGCAGTGCTGTAGACATCTATCCTTTAACACAACTCCCTTCTCCACCAGACTGAAGGAACCTCCCAGAACAGAGGTTCTACTTACTAAGTTTTGTCAGCCTAACACCTTGCAGAACACCTGGAATATGGGTGAAGCTCAATAAAGTTTTCTTGAATGAATGAATAAACGAATGAATGATTGAACAAATGAACATACAAAGCAATATATGGGATTTATAAATCTTGGCTTATTAAAAACTTTAATAAATTTGAGTTGCAAGGATGATATAAACAACCTGTAAATAGCATTTTAACACATATTAAATCACATATAGAACGTTTTCTTACTTTAAGATCTTGGAAAAAACAAAAATGGTTACAGTAGACAAAAAAAAATAATACTCTTCAACTTTTCTGTGTCTGAAAAATTTCAGAATAAAATGTTGAATAATAAAGGTATTGTCCTATAGCTAGCAGAATTTTAACTCATCTCTGAGAAAAAAATTCAGCTTCCCTTTACATTTTGTTAACCATTTTTTCTTTCACATCTACAACATAAGTGTTCAAGTATAAGTCTGAAATTGGCCTTAGAGTGCCTCATAGGAATAGAACCATATCCTTTGAGAAAAATACCTTTTAAGCTGGTTAGGGTCAAAGAGTGGGACCTGAATAATTCTTCTTGTGTGTTTGAAGTGTGCTGCAAAAGAAATTAATAATAATTTGAAGGTAGGGGAGCATAGAAATGAGATGAGAGGAGGAAGAGAGGAGAATTACAGGAAGGAGGGGGGCAGTGAGAAATTCCCCAATGTCAAGGTGGCCACAGATTTTTTTAAAAAGAGTGACACCTAATATTAAATTCTAAGAGGTTTGCATTTTTTGTGATGCAAATATTCTTCTTCTCTCCAAACGTGGAAAGCTTGGTATATTCTACAACCTCATTTAATAGTATAATAAGGAATAAAAAGATGGAAAAATAAAGTACTGCCATACATTCACTCCTATGCTGTAGCCTTTGCAAACATAGAAGCTTCTTAATTGAGACAGAAAATACTCCAGGAGTTGCACGGAGTGACCAGTGGCACTTTGAATAGTGGCCAGTAAATGGTGAATAGTGAATAGTAAAAAGTCAAAAGTATCTTTAACATAGAATGACTCAGATATGGACATGAGTCAATCACCTTTTTTTCCCATAGACACACAGGAGAAATACGGCCATGTGGAAAAGAGGCACAGAGATTAATGTCTGAATTACAAGCTTATTATGACTATTACTGTTGTTACTACCTCTATAAACTGATATTAAATGTTATGAATATCTTCAGAAATTTAGGGGAGGAGAGTTCTTTTGTGACACAATCAATAAATTTTGAATCAAAGAATTAAAAAACATAAAAATATCATTCTCAATATCTCCCTGGCTCTAGAAAAATGTATTAGGTATATATACTACATTAACTTTTTCTGCTCCCTGCTCAATCTTCTCTCCTAAACAATCTAGAACAGCGTTAGCAACCGTCTTTAAAGTTTCAACCCTTACATAATAATTTATCCATATGTACACGTTATATTCAATGCACAAGGAAAAAGAAACAAACTACAGAGTGCATTCTATAGGAAAAATAAAAGTTACATGGAAGATATAAAAGAGGCATCTTAATTGCTATAGATGTTGCTTGTCCAGCAGGTTAGTGAGATCCCCACTGTCCTGCTTGGTGACTCTACATGCAAAAACTGTCTCCGTATTCTTGCTACTATTAGTAAGGATCCATTCTTATAATAAAAGTTATCAGTATTATAATGTGTCAGGAACTGTGCTTGGTGTTACATACACTAACTCATTTAATCCTCCTAACAGCATTATAAGAAAAGTAATATTAATGTTTTCATTTATAGATGAGGAAACTGAGGCCCAAAGTCTTGCAGCTAATAAGTGGTAGAAGTCAGGCCTAAACTCAATCCAAGTGGAATTTTTAAGGGATAAAGGGAGGAGCTTGACAAAATTACTCCAAAAATTTTTTAGAATAATGAACTGGTGATATTAGGAAGAAATTTTCAGAAAAAACTAATGATGAGAAACAAGTTTGAGTATATATATTCCCCAATAATAATTTCAATATTCATTTTACATATATTTGAGAAAAAGTATACCTGTCTCAAAATAAAATTTAAAGAAAGCATAATGAATAAAAGCAGAATATAAATAAATAACTTTCAAAAGTGATGAAACATACCAGGAAGCAGTTTGATTAAAGAGTTGGAAACATTAATAACAATCTTCCAGTAATATTGAAGCCAGATATTAATAATAGAGTCAGCATGAAAAGAGCCTGCTAAGTCCTCTGAGGCAACAGGCCACAGGGACAATTCAAAACAGGTAGAAACAGTATCTCTTATTTTTAAGAAAGCTCATTTAACCCCGATAAGATATAGGCTTACAAACATAACCTTTTAAATATATAAGGTCATATCAAGCTTTTGGAAAAGAACCTACATAAAATCTCAATCTTCTTCATTTCTATTAATAACAAATACAGGAAAACCTCATTAATCAGAGTATATACAAATCAGAAGGTATAATGTATCAGATACGTCCACAGGATTCTTGTGAAATAGAAATTTTGAAATGAATTTCATTAAATTAAATTTTATTTTGATAATTATGTTAGGTGTTTCAAAATTATCAAATTATCAAAATAAATTCTACTTTATGTTGAAAATCTATAAATTTAGGATTATCACTAAATTAAATGTGGTGTTCTCCTCTATTTCAAACTGATGACATTTTACCACTTAAAATGTAACACTAACTGGACCTTCCACAACTCAGATAATACTCCCAGCATCATTTAAACCTATGTAGAATATGAACATAAAAAAACAAGTGTCTCATCAGGAAACAGTTTTATTAGTAATCAATAAGAGAAGAACACTGCCCATAATTAAATCTGTATTAATTATGAAAAGGGTTATTAAAGAAATAAATCATCATTGTGGATTTCATTTTAGAAATTTAATGATCTGGGACTCCAATACACACTTCTTATGAAATCATATCTAAAAGTTTGTAACTGAAATAAACTGCAAAGCACTCTAAGCTAATATTTTAATAAAATCCATGTGGTTTTTGCCTAAAATAAACTTCTTTAACTACACTCCCTCCACCAACAAATGCATTTAATTCAATATGCCACTCAATAATTACTTTGCACTGTAGCAGTTTAACTGAATGTTTACAATATAATTTACAACAAAATAATAAATATTATAAAATATTTATGTTATAAAATAAAATGTTAGATATAATTTTTAAAAATTCTGGTTTTCCAGGTGCTACATTTTAACTATACTATTATTTTTAAAGTTAGATTAATAAGTGTATAGAAATAAAGAATAAATCTGAGCAGTTTTTAGGCAGTGGTGGGTGATACACAAAATATTTATAGCTGGAAAGGCATGGGCATAGACCAATAATGTATGTTACTGTAACTAGTAATCAAAACAGATACTGGTTGTAAATAAATGATATATTGCCAGTGCGTGTTTCCTGAATAACAACCCTTGTTTTAGATAACAGACCAGAATCCATTTTCTAAAACAAGCTAATAAAATTTGGAGGGAGATGTAGTTTTACTAATGATCTACTACCCCTATACTCTAGATCAATGGATTCCCCAATTTTTAAAAATTATACATCCCATCAGTAAAAATATTTTGAACTCTACGTAGATGATTTGTCTGTTGGTGCTCAACTCCATTCCCACCTCCTCCGTGTGCTCTTATGTGGTGGAACCTGAAAACTACATTTCCCAGGTTGCTTTACCAGGATGGGATGCACTGGCAGAAGATCAAAGAGAATTTTTTTTTCCTTCTGTTTGTGGCACCAGCAGTCTCAGCAATGGTGCTTCAACAGCTTCTGTAGCACAGAGCTCTTGGGATCTGGCTCTCAGGACTGCTGACTGCAGCAGTAGTACCACAGGTGCAGAACAGAAGCAGCCATCACAGGTGACTGGAAGCTCTACCAGCCAGGGCAAATACAACAGCATTGGAGGAACTGTGGACTCCTGGGCTCTTGCTGTGTCAGTAGGAGTGTGGTCACCTGGCTTCCTGGACATGGTGATTCTAACATTTACAGCAGAAGCAGTGCTCCAGCTGCCTCAGCAGCACAGTGCTTATAAGCTCTGGGTAACAAAACTTTCCCTTGCTTTCTACAGGTATTTATTGCTAAAAAACACTGCCACCATCTTTTCCTTCCACCAGACTTTTCAACACTTTTGCAACCAATTCCCTGGATTAAAGTCCCTCTGTTTTGAGTCATATATGTTTTTCTGACTAGGCACTGATTAAATATAAGCCCACACTTGAATATATACAATTATTTATAAATTATAGACATACTACTACATTATAGATATTATAGAACATATGAAGTAATAGTGGTTTTAAAGAATGAGGTAAACAAGAAATAAACAATATTTTAAATAAATTTTAACTTTGTATTTATCAACAACTTTCAAATATTTTTGTTCTCACTAAAAAACACAATTTTTAGAGTAATGTGATTAAATATTTGTTATTCTTTGTATCTTGGCTTGGTTTTACACTTTGTGAAGCCGTCATTTGAAAACCTGGTACTACTTTCCGGTTATTATGATGCTTAGCTGTAATGGTTGTCATGGAGGGGGGAAAAGCCTCACAAAATAGTAAATCCAAATGGAAGAAGAGCACCATTAGCTGTGCTTATTCAATCACAGTACTCAATTTGTAATCCCAACCACCAATTGTGTAAAAGATTTTGTTGAAATTTGGCTAGTAAATTTTCATCTTCCCAGATGTCAACCGGTCATTCTTAAAAACTAAGAGGTACCTGTAGCATTTTTATTTTTTTAACAAAAGAATTTTTAAAATCTATTTAAAGATTTCATTTGGAGGATTGTAAAACAAGTTATAAAATTCTGTTTCAAGTTTTAAAAAATATTCAGATACAGTTTTTGTGCAGTTTTAAAATTATACAGAAACTGGAGTTTTACAATTACATTGGTTTTGGCAACAAAATCACATTATTTGGAAATAACAACAAACATTCAGTATGAAAATGTCCTCTCCATACTATGGATCTTTCAAAAAGCAGTTATCTTCTCACTCATTGTTAGTATAATTACTTAAAAAAAAAAAGATCAAGTACGTTTCTTTTTTTTTCCCAGAAATATTTGTTAGAGAGCACCTGTCATCACAGAAAAGGGTGGCAAAATTAGAACTCTTGTCATTTTGTAAAATAAAAATGCATAACTGCAACAAATTTCATATCGCTTCTCAATGATCTCCCATTGAATAGCAGTGAACCTCAAGTGGTACAAACAAAATTCATGGCCACTTTCCATCATACTACAAAGTATCATAAAGATTCCACTTCCATATTTGATTCTGTTTTCTACTACATTTTAAATATTTTATTAAAAAAACAAAAAGAAATTAATCACATCAATGACATCCTGCAGCACTTGTGTATCCTTTCACTTGAACTGATTTGCTAAAATAGCTTGCTTATAAATTATGAGCGAATGAATGTCATGAGCAGAAGTAGCTCTGTAATCTTACCCAGAAATCTTTTTTCCATTCCAACCACATCAACCACTCCAACACTACAAAACTACGTTAACATAGTTTTTTCAGAATACATTATTTTACTTAGAGGGCATTTTGATTCTTGGCAGGTATCTTTTCCAGTAATCCTTTTAGTGATTCATAAAAACGCAGTTCTTCATATTACTGAAATTGAGCCTAACAAATACCATTGGTTGAAATATTAGAAATACTTATACTTTCATTTAACAACACAGTGAACCTCTCACACTATGTAATTTATTCAAACACATTTCTTCAAATCTTCAGTGTTTTCTATGCATTGTCTAACAGCATTTGCTGACAAATAAATGTTATATCGTTTGTTGTAATATTATTTTTCATGCAATGTTTCAGTCATTTTTCTCAAGGCATGCCATACACTAAGGATGAGGTTCATCCTTAATGAGAGTGAATATAAATCCACATTTCAAATAGACTTCTTGATCATTATTTTTGGTTGACTTAGTGTCAAATATGATTAAATCATCATTTAAAAAAATTTTGTAATATAGCTGACAACGGATTCATACTATGTATGAGATGTTCTTGTTCAAATGTGCTTATTAGTATTTATCCTTATTCTGCTATTTTTTTCCACAGTCGGTTTGTTTCATGAGTTGATTTATTTAGCACTAGACAATGTAATCTGTGACTTATAACAAGGCACAGAAAATTCAGTACCCCCAAATCTTAAAGCAAATCAACTCCCTCTCTGCCCTCAGGATACTTTATATAACTTATAATGTGTGTAAATGATACTTTGACATTACCAGCAACAATCTACATGAGCCCATGGCTCACGGGCCCAGCCGCTCCGCGGCATGTGGGATCTTCCCAGACCAGGGCACGAACCCGCGTCCCCTGCACCGGCAGGTGGACTCTCAACCACTGCACCACCAGGGAAGCCTCTAGATTTTTTAAAATAAAAAAATATATAAAAGTTTTGATATCTTCTCAAATATTTGTTGTATTTCCTAGAGTGCATGTACAGTATTTTTGAGACCACTGTACTACAGCATGGGCCTTGGACTCAGATCTGAATAACACATATTGGCTATGTATTTTTAAGCAAGTTACTTTTCCATGTCTGGTATACCTCATCTATAAAATAAGAATAGCTATTTCACAGAGTTGTTTTGATAATTATATTAGATTGATAATAACAGATAATATTTGTTGAGCACCTACAAAGTGCAAGGTACTATTCAAAGCACATTGAATGTATTAATTTTTAAGTACAGTGTCTACACATTATGAACACTTGCTAAAAACTAGCTTTCTTCCCAGGGAGAGAATGAGATTAATTGTACAAAATCAGGAATACTTTTTACGGCAGACAGAGTTGGTTGTTTACATGCTTATCTATTTCACAAAATTACAAGGCTTCTGATGGCAAAGTCATGTTGTAGCCATCCCTATATCTTAACAGAGTGCAAAGTACAATGCTTCAAAGTATTAAGTGCTCAAAAGTTAAATAAATGGTGTTGAATGAATGTATACAGGGTACCATCATCAATTTCTGCCTATTGTTTATAAAACTTCTGACAATTCCATTATTGATAGGAATGATCAATTAACTGCACAAGCAATGCAAAACATGCTATTATTTTTATACATATTCCATTATACCTTTTCAGGAAGGAAAACACTCTCCAGAGCTTTTGAAAATACTATAACCCTTAATTTTTTGTACTAACAGATGGAATGTAAGGTATGAAAAATCCAAAGGTAATTTCTATTTGGATTTTGAAATGTACTTCCATATTTACATTTGATATGCCTAATGTTCTATAAAAGCAAATGTAGTTCCAACAAAATAAGCTACACTGAAAAGCTGACTTAGAAGGAAGATGAGTATGATCTTTCCTCTTTACTAGACTCATCTGTGTAACCTACACCACTTTGATTACTCAAACTACATGGAACTTGCCTTTTCTCAGACCCTCTCCAGAGGATAAGAAATGTTTAAATGTTGGTTTCCAGTGGGATACTTTGTACATAAAGTAGGCAGTTCTCATCAATGAATTTAAAATCATGATTGCCTAGGTATTATAAAATACCAATTGAAATATATTATGAAATATACCATTTCCTTCACCAAAATTAAGAATTTTGAGTTTTACAAAATATTCATTTGTGAAATGCATTATAAACCATTAATGTTCTTCACGACTCTTTTTCAAATAAGTGATCTGAGATAGAGAAAAACTCGCGGGTGATATACAATATTTAGTTACTTAATCACATCTGAAATTTCACAGTTTTCAACTCATAGTGCTGTTTTAAAAAAAGTAAGCCATTTTGAAATATTTAGAGACAGTAAAAGGAGGAATAATAAATACAAGGTGTCACTGTATCTTAATGAGAACTTGAAAGATTAGCTTTTCACCTTACTCTCAATTATCCATGTATAGTACACTCCATCTCTATGTGTGCAGGAAGCAGAGTGTTTTTGTACAAAAAACATGAGCTTTAAAGTCAAACAAACCTAATCAAATGTCCACATTCACTAGCTTTCTCATTTTCCATGACTTCAGTTTCCTCATTAGGAAAAATGGGGCATACATAGTCAATGAAAACAGATATAGTGTTTGACCTATAGCAATAATTCATTAAATGATAATAATTTCCTTCTTTTATTCCTAAACCAGAGGTCCTCAATTTTTTTTGTATTATGGATCTCTTCAAACTAGTGATGATTCACATCAACAATTTATATTTTGCCTATCATATAACAGCTTAAAACTTTCTTCACATAATTACTGAATTTAATCCTCCTGCC
Organism: Hyperoodon ampullatus; assembly: GCF_949752795.1. Taxonomy (NCBI): domain Eukaryota; kingdom Metazoa; phylum Chordata; class Mammalia; order Artiodactyla; family Ziphiidae; genus Hyperoodon; species Hyperoodon ampullatus. The sequence continues at coordinate 85,351,745 of NC_136918.1, read as the reverse complement.
ACACTACAAAGTAATTTGACATTATCCTAATTTTTCACAGAAATAAATTGAGCTTCAGAGACAGTAAATAATTTGCACCAGATCTTGTAAGAAGTAAGTTACAAAATTGAACTTTCACCTACCATTCCATCAAGCCTGGTTCCCCAGCTACTAAAAAAAAAAAAAAGTCCTAACCAGATCTAACAAACAGAATGTTTTATACTAAGAAAGTGATATATATAATGATAATAAATATTATTAAACTATTTACCTAGGCCCAAAGTGAAGTACATATCAATATGAAGGACATATTCACATTATTATTATTAGTGGTTCTAGTATCTGAGAATTTGGTTGGTGAGGCGAAATATTTTTGTAATACATTCCTAGAAAATAGCTTTTTTTGAAAAAAAACTGAATCAAGGAAGACATACCCATAAAAAAAGTTGTAATAGCTAGTATGGTCATTCAAGGTGGGGAATGACTTTCAAATAAAATTTAGAGTGCTATTTTATACTCTTCATTAATACACTAAGTTTCCTCAGTAATCAGTTTATTTCTTCCCAAATGATATTATAAGATGAATAAGTTCTGGGGATCTAATGTACAGTATGCTAATTATAGTTAATAATACTGTATTGTATAATTGTAATTTGCTAAGAGAGTATATCTTAAGTGTTCTCACTACAAAGGAGATCTTAAGTGTTCTCACTATGTGAGGTGATAGATGTGTTAATTAACTTGATTATGGTAATCATTTCACAATGTATAGGTTTATTAAATTATCACATTGTATATCCTTTAAAAAATCATGCTATGCAACCTAAATATATTCAATTTTTATTTGTCAATCATACCTCAGTAAAGCTTGGAAAAAAATTTTAAATAATAAAAAGCGCACATAATCTTAAAAAAAGCAGTTGTCCTTAAGTACTGGAATCACACACTTTGCTTCTGAATACTTTTCTGTATTTTTCATACTTTCTAAATAGTACATACATTATTTTTATAGTTATAAAAATATCTTATAAAACAATTGCTATTCATAAAAAATAATGTTGGAAAAATAGGTATGTCTAAAATATTGGGTGGTCCATTAAAACAAGATCACCATTTCATCTAACCAATTCTGAAAGAATAGCTGATTAAGAACTTAGATGATCACAAGACTCTCAGGATCACACTTAAAGAATCATTTCTTTGAGCTCTTAGTTTCTCTTGTATCTGTTTCTTACTAATTAGGAGGAAATAGAACATAAAAGTTAAAGGTGTGTGGGTTCTAAATTCCGACTGCTTAAGTTCAAATCTTGACCCTACTACTTCAGACAAATCCCTTAATATCATTAAACATTTTGCCTTCTTTAAAATGGTAAAATAAAAGTACCTATAGCACAAGGGCTTTTGTGCTGATTAAATGAGATAATCCAAGTATTGGTAACAACTAGCATTTATCAAGCATTTTACCATATGACAGACACTATGTTAAACATTTTACATATATTATCTCATTTAATCATCACAAAACCCTATAAGTACTATCATTAAACTTTTTACAGGTGAGAAACATGAGGTCCACGGTCCCACAACTAGTACACCAGAACCAAGATTTAAATCCAGTAGACTAATTCTAGAGTACAAACCCTCAAACGCTAAACTCAATAAGCTCAGGCACATAGTAAGCACTTAATAAACCTTAGTTTGTGTTTTTGAGCTTATTTCTGCTTTAACTATCAACCTCTTATTTAACAGTTCTAAATGGAATGAAGTAGTTCCCAAATATTTCAATTTCATGAGTCCTTGCTTTTACCCTACTCAATACCATCATACTAAAAGAGATTATTGAGTGAGAGAGAAAGGGAGAAAAGAGGGGGTGCGGTGAGAGTGAGAGAGAGGACACTAAATTGTGAATTACTTATTTAGGGTTACAAATAAGGGTCAGATTTGTATATGGCATTTAACTAATAAAATTCAATAGGAAGGCTTTCAGTTTCTGGTTCCACACATAAGGAGCTTGGAAGTCACCACTCTCTCCCAACAAGTTAAAAGCTGAACAGATAGAAAAATCATCAATTCCTCTCTTAGGTCCATAAGATTGAAGAGACAGACAAGTGAATATAAGGAGTCACAGCTTCCTGGAACAGAAACTCATGAGTGGAAATTGTCACAGGAACTAGGGCCAGGGTAGGAAAACCTGAACAATAATTGACCAGTTTCTAGAGGCTCACTGTGAACAACTCTGAGAGTTAAAAAATCCACGGGGTCCAGTCATAAGGAGGTCCCCACAACAAACTAATAAGCTGGACTTCATTAAGATTAAAATTTAAAACTTTTGCTGTTAAGGACAATATCAAGAGAAAATATTTGCAAAAGATACATCAGATAAAGAACTTTTACCGAAAATATACAAAGAACTCTTAAAAGTCAACAAAAAGAAAATAACCAATTAAAAAACAGGCCAAAGAACTTAACAAATATCTCACCAAAGTAGATACACAGATGGCAAATAAGCATATGAAAAGACACTCCAGTCATATGTCCTCAGGGAAATGCAAACTAAGACGAGATACCACTACACACTTATTAGAATAGCCAAAATCCAGTACACTAACAACATGAAATGCTGGCAAGGGATGTGGAGCAACAGGAACTCTCACATATTGCTGGTGGGAATGCAAAATGGTAGAGTCACTTTGGAAGATAATTTGGTGGTTTCTTACAAAAGTAAACATACTCTTACCATACAATCCAGCAATCATGCTCCTTGGTATTCACCCAAATGAGGTGAAAACTTAGGTCCACACACACACAAAAAAAAACCCAAACCTGCACACAGATGTTTATAGCAACTTTACTCATAATTGCCAAAACTTGCAAGTAACCAAGATGTCCTTCAGTAGGTGAATGGATAGACAACTATGGTACCTCCAGACAATGGAATATCACTCAGTGATAAAAAATAAATAAGTTATCAAGCCATGGAAAGACATGGAGAAATCTTAAATGCATATTAATAAATGAAAGAAGCCCATCTGAAAAGGCTACACACCATATGATTCCAACTATACAACACTCTGAAAAAGGAAAAATTATGGAGACAGTAAAAAAGATCAGTGGTTGCCAGCAAAGGTTAAGTAAGAAGGCAAGGAGATGAATAGGCAGAGTACAGATGACTTTTAGGGCAGTGAAAATATCCTGTATGATATTATGATGGACATATGACATTGTACATTTGTCCAAACCTATACAATGTACAACACTAAAAGTGAACCATAAAGTAAAAAATGGACTTTGGGTGATTATGATGCGTGAATGTAGGTTAATCTTTGGTAAAAATTGTACTATTCTGGTGAGTGATGTTGATAATGGGGGAGTCTATGCAGTGTGTTGGGGGGGTATATGGGAAATCTCTGTACCTTCCTCTCAATTTTATTGTAAACCTAAAACTGCTCTAAAAATATAAAGTCTTTAAAAGTAATGTGGTATCCTGGTTGGGATTCTGGAACAGAAAAAGACATTAGGTAAAAACTAAAGAAATCTGAATAAACCATGTACTTTAGTTAATAACAATATGTTAATATTGGTTCATTAATTGTGGCAAATGTACCATACTAATATAAAATATTAATAATAGAGAAAAATGGGTGTGGGATACATGAGAACTTTATAGACTATGTTCTCAATTTTTCTGTAAATCTAAAACTGCTCTAAAAAAATAACATCTATTTGAAAATATTCAGCTACAAAAAGTCAATAGGAGTTGTTTTGGGAATGCAAACATAAAAATGAAGACTTGAGGGGGATGACACTATCAGGCTGAATTTAAGTCAGATAGGGGCAAAATACAGAGTGTTATAGTACCTTAACACAGGAAAGGCATTTTTTAATATACAGCTTTGAATGGTTAAATATCCCCAAATGAGAAATTGAAGAGAATTAAGATTAGAAGCTTTTAAGGAGTAAAATAATTGCCCAGAGTCATAAAGCTCATAAAGTTTATGAGAAAGCTGAGACTAAAAAACCCATGACTCCTAATCCTATGCTCTTTCTACTATGACACATAGGCACAGTAGAACTTGTTTGCCTTAAGGCAATAATGTAGTACACTGAAGAAAAAGAAAAGAAAAAGAAAGAAAAAAGTAACAAAATGGAAAATCTTTGAGTCAGGCTCAAGTATTCTACCTAGTCTGGCACGAAGAGCCACAATTCAAAAACAGCTTTAACCAGAAGAGAAAGAAGTAGGCTATAGAGATTTGAAAATAGATGAAACTTCAGAATTAATGGGGAGTGATGACAGGCTTCATTGTTTGTTAGTTTCAGACCTGAGTTTTTGCCTTTAACATAATAATTCAAAATACTTTAAAGCCTGGACTGACCACACTAAATAACATAAAATTATAACCTGTTGAGATAAGGTTAATTTTATGGTTTGTGCCCTGAAATTCCTGAATTCATATATAGTTATAACTGGGCAACAAACCCATCTGTTGGTTAAGGTAATTTATTTTATTTTTCTGACTGTATTAATTTTTTTTTTATTTTAAAAAATTTCAAGCATACAAAAATAGTGTACAACGAATGAATTCTCTTGTATCCGTTATATAATTTTAATAATTCACATTTTACCTTTCATATTTTACCTATTACTTGCATCTTTTTTTTTTTCTGTAGTGACTGAACTAATTTAAGATGAAGAACAGAACCAATTTTGGGAAAAGGAAAAAGAAAGGATGGAAGCAATATTTTCAGTCTGTTATTCATTGAGACTTGAACCAAAAAGATTCCAGACTGTAAGGCAAATAAATACAAGTCAAGGATGATAACAGTGAAAATCTCTTAGTAGGATAGCCTAGATATGCTATTTGACAATTAGTGGATCTACTGCCTATGGGGAAGGAGGGTATTTTAAAGAATTATTTTCCAACTTTTTTTAGTTTGACACAAAGAAGTAGGGCCAGAAAGATTGTAAAGCTTCATTGAGATTATACTTTCTAAAGATGGGCTTATCTTTGAGGAACATAAAGATTAATTTCATCATGTTTAAGTTCACATATCCAATAAGCACCTATAGAAAGAATAGTTTGTACTATTTGCAAAATTTCAGTATTACCAAGTCCCAGTTTATTGTGAAAGCTCGTTTATTTTTATAGTAAAACATTTTATTTCCCGTTAAGTCTCTTTGTGTGCTTGAGAAAGCTTTCTGACTTTTAGATTTTGAAATTTTAAATTCGAATATAAAGTGACTTTGTCAAGTTCAGTGGTCTTTTTTGTAATCTTAATAAAGGTTTCTAGACCTTGGAGAATTCTTCTGCACATTTAAAATCTCATCGAAGTTTCCTAACTGTTGAAGGTAGAGATCATTAGAAGCTGGCTATGCAGCAAATATAAGCATATTTAAAACATCTTCATTGAAAAGAACATGTGAAAAATGTCACGCTGAACTGTCTCAATTTTCATCATGAAACAAAAGGCAAAAATTAGCAGGTAGATGATGGAGAAAGAGGAGTTAAAAGGAAATAACTAGCAAGGCCCAGCTAAAGTCTTAAAGCATGAATCTAAATATCAAATACACATTCTTTTTCTCAAATTTGGGCCCCTCCGATTGACTTTAGGTTGCAAATCCAATGAACAGAGACTCATTCTTTCCTCTATCTTCATTAGCAAAATGTTAGCATATAGCTATCTCTTGCTCTCTATTCTCCCTTAAACTTAAAAAAATTTTCTGGGCTTCCCTGGTGGCGCAGTGGTTAGGAGTCTGCCTGCTAATGCAGGGGACATGGGTTCGAGCCCTGGTTCAGGAAGATCCCACATGCTGCAGAGTAGCTAGGCCCGTGCGCCACAACTACTGAGCCTGCGCTCTAGAGCCCGCGCACCTAGAGCCGGTGCTCCACCCCGCGACAAGAGAGGTCACCGCAATGAGAGGCCCACGCACAGCAATAAAAAGTAGCCCCCACTCACCGCAACTAAAAAAAAAAAAAAGAAAGAAAGCCCACGAGCAGCAATGAAGACCCAACGCGCAGCCAAAAATAAATTAAAAAATAAATTAAAAAAAAAATTTTCCTCAGTCAAAAATATTCCTTCCTATGTTGCATGTAAATTAAGTTAAATTATATCTCTGTACAGTCCTATTTCTCTGAGGATATCCTTGGTTCTCCACAGATTTTGAGTCATTCAAAAGGTATCACAATCCCATAATGCCTTTATTTTATGTGCCCTACTTTTCCATATAGTCTAAGTGCCTGCTGTTTCAATAAACATTTGTCTATAAAGACCATTCACACATTGATCCTATTCTTCCTCTTTCTGACCACACATTCCTACAATTGCTATATCGTCTGAGTAATATATTTCTATACCTTATAAGTCCCTCAGTGTCCATCCCCTACAGGCAATCAGCTTTTCACTAGCCTACATTCACACAGCTAGATCACTTTCCAACTATAAGTTACCCCTCTAAATTCTGCCTTCTCTACACACTGATTTCCAATATTAAACACCCACTCTTGAGGCAAAACTATATTAGTTAAAAGGTCAGGGCCGAGCAATTTATCTCAAAATTCCTATCGTGAAAAACAAGCATGACTATCTGTTAAATTCTAACTCTTACTCCTTTCCAAGTGATCACAGGCTAGTTCTGTGCGCTGTGCCATCACACACCTCTCCCTATTGCAGCCACTCCAGGTCAGTGAAGGTTCTTCCCTCTACTTTCTCAAATCTATATCCCCTTAAGATCTCTGGTCAGCACACAGTAGAAAAATTAGGAGTCTCATACATCAGCTCTTTGTCACCATCTCTTAATATTTTTGTGGGCACCTATTTTCATTCCATCCCACAGAAACCTCTTTCTCCTTAACATCTGCCTTTCCCATAATTCAACAAATACTAATACCAAGAATAGCATATTAATAGTTGAATATATTTTAATACATGACATTAATAAAACATATAATTATTTACCTATCTGATTGTATATTTTTATTTTAAAAATCAAAATAGACACAGAATAGAAAACAAAAGAAGTAAGCATTCAAGAACACAAAGGATTAAGAATGGAGACAGATTAAACTGTCAAAAGTGTGTCTTTACTAGAAACAGTAAGCAGAATACTTGTCAATCCTCTGACAAATATACCACTATACAAGCTCTGGACATCTGAGAAGGGAAAAAGGCAAATGAGTGAGGGAGGTTCCACCAGCCAAAGCTAAATATGACCTGAGATCTGATGCCACATCACATATACAATCAGCCTATTACTCAAAACCAGTAACTATACATCCAATCTTCCATTTCCAAGGCAATTTTACATACTTCTTCAACATTATATACTTACATCTTTTGTTCTCTCTCAAGATGGCTTTGATGTTAATGTTTGATCCTCCTGAATAAAAATATTTGGTGCTAAGGCAGAACTAAAGGAAGACTAAGGTATTTAACCATCATAGAATTAGTTCTGTGGAAGGGGCAGCTCAGTGAAGTTTTCACAAGGAAACATTTCTTAGTACTACGTGAATTTACCATCTGAATCCCTAATAAGTGAGCTACCAAGCTATTTAACCTTTTTCAGCCTTTGTTTCCTCATTTGTAAAATGGGGATAACTACCTCATGGAGTTGTAAGGAACCAATGAGTCAAAAAATGTTAAGTACTTAAACACTGTCTGGCATTTAGTGATATTAAAGACAGCTAAAATTGATAATAATAATCCCTGAATGGATGCGATTCCATGGGGTAATTTATATTTAGATTCATAAAAAACTGCTAAAAGCAATGTTAAGTGAATAGTATACACTTTTTATATTTTGTTAAATTAAGAAACTATGATATCAATTTGGAATCCTAAAATAAATAATTGAATCTGGAGTGGTATTCAAATTGAATTAGTTTGAATATTATAAGACTGGCATTACATTTTGTTGGTTTTTTGCTTTTAAGTTTCATAGGCTGGCATCATTAACAAACTGTAAGCCAAAATAAGCAGTTACTGTAAGAAATGCTTTGGATAAACTTGAAGATATTAAAAAAATGTATTGATAACCAGGTTTTATACATAAAGAATGAAGCATATAGGTTCTAAATTAAAATTTAGCTGGGTGGGGGGAGGTTGACATTTAAGGAAAAGAACTAAAAAGATGAATTCTGGGAGACTCTCCCCACCACACATAAGGACATATTATAATATAAAGCTCTAGTAATTAAGAAAATGTGTTGTTGGCATAGGGATAGTCAAATAAACCAAGAGCACAGAAAAGAGAGTCTATAAACAGACCCTCATTTATATGGACTCTTGCTATATGAGAGGTGGCAAGGCAAATCACTCAGGAAAGACAAGAATATAAATTAAACAGAGCTGGAAAATTGTGTATCCCTTTAGAAAGCAACTTAAACTTTAATCTCTACATAACATACAAAAATCAATTCCAGAGTAGGATTTAGTAAAAGAAGATAGAAAAAGCACTAACCGTAAAAGAAAATAATGATAAGTATGACCATATAAAAATTAAGAATTTTCTTTTCATTAGAATACCCTACAGGAAATGAAATGATAAGCTACAAAGCAGCAGAAGAAATAGAATTAGTATCTAGAATATATAAAGAACTCATGCAAATCAATAGAAAAGATCCATAAAAAATTAAAAGAAGAAAATGGGCAAAGGACAGGAACACTATTTTACAGAAGAGAAAACATACATACATACATGTTCACAGTTTTGGTAAACAAGAAAATGCAAATCAAGACCACAGTGAGATATTTTCTTATCCACTCAGGTAGCAAAAATTAATAAATCTGACAATACCACGCTTTAAAGAGAATTAGGATCTACAGATATATTTTACACATTGCTGGTGAGAGTGTAAATGGGTAATGCCATTTTGGAAAAATAATTTGACAATCTCTTGCAAAACTGAGCATTTACATACCCTATGATTCAGCAATTCCAAACTCAGTATATTCTGAAAAGAGTGTATTGCAAAGGTCACCAAGAGACATATACAAGAATGTTTATACCAGCACTATTTGTATTAGCAAAAAGTAGGAAATAACCCAAATGTCCGTTAACAGGAGAAATAATATACTGTGATGATGTTATGAATATAATACAAAATTAAAAATAAATGGTGTGAATTACAGTTACTTACAAAAACATAGATGAATCTTAACAATGTTGAGAGCAAAAAAAAGGCATATTCTAGGAGATACAATATTATATTAATATATTATTTAGTCACACATTTATAAGTGGTATAGCTATATATATATTATTTTTTGAAAAAATAATGGAATAATAAACACAAAATTCAGAATGCTGGTTACCTCTGGTTAGGGGAGTGTTGATAAGAGTAGGAGAAGAACATATAGATAGATGTAAATTATTGTTAATGTTCTAATTCTTTGGCTGGGTCTTGGGTTTACAGGTATTTATTTTGATTAAAAAGAACAAATGAATGAAAGAATGAAATAAAAACAAGAGGATAATAAATTGTACAATGATTATGAACCATATCACAATTAACCAATTCTGTGCACCTGAAGTCAAATTTTTTTAAATGGCAAATTCTTTAGCAGTGTTTCTCAAATTTTAATGTATGTATGAATGACTTGCGATCTTATTAAAATAAAGATGATGATTCATTAGGTCTGGGATGGGGTTTGAGATTCTGCTTTCTAAGCTCCCAGGTGATGTGGATGTTGCTGATTTCACAGACCGTAATCTATACCATCCACTGATTTCCAAACAAGAGGTCCAAGGGACGCTAAAAAGATTTATACTGTTCAAGGTAATAATAAATATAAAGCCTTAAATGTAAAAGTTTAAACAAATAAGCATTTTTATTTGGTCAAGTCAAAACTTAATTTAAAAAAAAAGAATAGAAAAAATAAAAGCCACCATGGTTTTAAGACTGAGCATCAGTGACTCAAGAAATTCAGACACTTGGAAAGATAAACTAAGTAAACTAACCTGACCACTGAATGGGATAATAGGTGCCATATTTTGGAAAGTTGATTACAGCGTTAAGAAATAATGATTTGGTGTCACTTATATGTGGGATCTAAAAAAATGATACAAATTAACTTATTTACAAAACAGACGCACAGACATAGAAAACAAATTTATGGTTAGCAAAGGGGAAAGGAAGGAGGGACAAATTAGGAGTTTGGGATTAACAGCTACACACTGCTATATATAAAATAGATAAACAACAAGGACCTACTGTATAGCACAGGGAAGTATTAATAACCCATGATGGAAAAGAATATGAAAAAAAATTATACGTTTATATATTGAATATATGTGTGCGTATGTATAACTGAATCACTTTGCTGTACACCTGAAACTAACAGAACACTGTAAATCAACTATACTTCAATTTAAGAAAAAAAAAGAAATGATGATTTTGTTTCAGTCCATTCCAAAGTGAAGAGGGAGATACTGATAAAAGATACTGGGATTCAGGATTTACTTAGAAGTGAAAGAAACTTTTTTCCTTAGAAAGAAGAAACTGAAAGAATATTAAGAATTAAGAATTAAGGTATGATATTCAATACTCTGTAATGACCTATATGGGAACAGAATCTAAAAAAAGGTGGATATATGTATATGTATAACTGACTTACTTTGCTGTATAGCAGAAACTAACACAACAGTGTAAATCAAATATACTCCAATAAAAAATTTAATTTAGAATAAAGAATTAAGAGATGATCACTTTGGTTTCTTAAGACTGAGATTAACAGATTACTTGAAGATTTCCTTGCAACTTCCTATCAAACTGCAACTTGCATTTGGGCGAGTAATCTTTGGTGGTTAGAAATTTTCTTGAATGGAGACAGAGAAGAACAGAATTAAAAGATGACTGGCAATGACATATACATCTAAGTATGCATACAGAGTATTCTAAAAACTCCTTCTGCTCTAGTAACACTAGTATTGCTAGACAAAAGTGAAGAGATATTTTTAAAAATATATCTGTTACAATTGCTGTTAATTTCATATTTGATAAGATAATCAAAATGCAAATAGAAAATGCAAATATATTGATTAGAATGACTTCATTAAGTGAAATATAAGATATCAAAAAGAACTAATTCAGGTAGTTTTTACTACTAGCCTTGAATAAGGTCTATTTAAAAAAAATGCAGAGAGAGATTGATGTCTTTTAAGATCTATCTTTTCAACTTTCTTATAACATTGTCTCCACTACTGGAAGAATAGCAGAGAAACTAACTGAAGGAAATTAGACTAGTAAAATAGAGAGAATATTTATGCAAAAGTCAAAGCCAAATTATTGGGGCAAGAAAATTTTAAAATGAGAATGTATTCTTGTAAAGAGTCAGGTATAATTTATTAAGACTTAGAGAAACAAGTCCATCCATTCCATTTTTTCAAAACAGAATCTAGGTATCTTTAATAGTACAGTATAGTCTCTATAGTATTAAGATTATAACTGTTTCTTTAATAAAATAATGTAAATGTTTTTACTCTTTTGTAGTCTTAGTTTCAACCAACAAATCATAATGTAGGTATTTCCTGATAGTCACACACACACCCAAAATCAGCCAATGGCACATCTGGTGTCTGGTTACTAAAAGATGATAAAGATTTTACTATTTAAAGTATTCGTGCTATAGTCACTATTAACTGCAGCTATAAATTACAAGGAGAGGATTTCTAATGAAATATAAGAACAGATTACACTACTGTGCTTAGCTGTCCAAGGCCATTTATTAAGTCAAAACACAACACAACGTTATTATCATGTCCAGATGAGATGAAGGCCCAGACTTCCCACAAAACATTAATATCTCTATACTAGAACAGAGGACATCAGGAGATATACCTAAATAAAGAATTCGCCTCAATGACCAGCAAAATAAAGAAATTCTGGAGACTCATTTTAAACTTTAAGCAATTAAATGTATTCACACCTTCCATAGATCCCAGTTTTGTCCATTTGAGGCTTTGATAGCTTCATCAGTAATACATTCTATTACTGATATGTCAAGAGGCTTAATATCAAACATGCAACTTGAAATACATATATGTATATATCTACAAAATATATGTCCATTAAGTGTAAAAAATGGCTGCCTTCAGATTTTTATTATCATCAACATTCTTTGCACAATGAATTATGTTTTTCAAAGCACTTAAACATTTATTACTTCACTTGATCCTCAAAGACTGCATAAAATAAGTGATGAAAATACACTATTTTAAAGATTAAGATTCTGAGACACAGGAGTCAAATGGTTTGCCTGAAATCATGACTTCCAGTCTTATTTTTAAACACACTTGAATGCTTTCATTTCTACACTTTATTACCTTGGTAAAATCATTACTGTACTTAAAATCTATTATGTCAATCAGCAAGTATTTATTTATTAAGCAACTTCTATGTGCAAGTCTTCCATTCATTCATAATTGTTGTTATAATTAATTTGTGAAGTGACAGGGGTAATATTAGAAATATTTTATAACAGACACAGAAGGTACCAATCAAAGAAAATGAACACTGAACAAAGTGAAACATACCACCTAACTTTTACTAAGGGATATCAGCTGCATGTCAGCCCTGACATGGGAATGATCCATGTAATTTGATTTGATCTCAAACTATAAATCATTAAGTTTATTTGGCCTGAAATGCTAGACAATTATCTAAAGATTTTTTAGAACATGTAGAAAATTCTAGTAGCATGTGATACAAAATTAAATAAACAGCAAATGTAAAGGAATAAAAAATCCCTTGGTACCAATATTGAAAAATATGAAATCATTACCATCAAAAGTAGCCATAATATTTTTAAACACTTTAATTTGACTTCTTAATACATATACAGCCAAATGTACTTAATTTTATTAAAAAGCATAAGTAGGATTTTGAACATGTTTTTAGTGCAATTTTTCTTTTCCTTTTATTGCTTGGCTCTCTGCTTCTCTCCCTCTATATTTCCTCCCATTCAAAGCAATCCATTTTCACAACATAGTATGCACCCTTCCATATTCTCCCTTCGCAAATAAGTAACTCTACTATAAAGCAGATATACACATATAGATATTTACATACAAAATACATATTCAGGGATTTTGGTCATTATTTTATAAAAATGTAACATCAACACAAACTTTTCTATAACTTGCTCTTCTCACTATCAGTAACTCCAGAAATTCCTCCAGATCACCTGAGATAGCTTTAATTCACACCTTTTAATAACTTCATTATAATCCATGCTATGAATTTCCGTTATTTATTAGCATTATCTTATTAATGGAATTACTTTCCCCCCCAGTTTTACTACTACAAAAAAGCTGTAACAACTTTGAAACCAAAAAATACATATGCCCTTAAATATCAACACTTGTATTTCTATGGGATATATTCCCAAGAATAAAATTGTTCAGTCAAAGGATATAATAGGTGTTACCAGACTGCATTTCAAAAAAGTTAAAGCATAGCACACTTCCACCAGTAACAAGAGTCCCTTTTTGCCACATCACCACTGGCAATAAATATTAAACCCATCAGACTAACAGAAATTTTAAATGCTAAGACACATTACATCACTGTTACTTAAACTTGCATTTCCCTAGTGAATCTGAGTATCTTCTCTTATGTTAACCAATAGAATTTGCTTTACTGTGAATCATCTTTTCCATTTACATTGGTTGTTTCATAACTTTTTTCTTAGCATTGTCTAAGAGCTCTTGGATATTAACCTTTCATGTTAATAAAAGTAAAATTATAAATACTTTTCCAAATCTATATTTTTCTAATAACTTTTATTTTTATATAGAAGTTTTTTTTATTTTTATGCAATCAACAAAAATCATTTTAAACTTTTTGCATTTCCACTATTGTTAAAAAATTTTATAAATAGTCTCCTAGGTTTTTTGGGCAAGTTTTTTGTTTTGTTTTCATTTAAGCATTTCATCTTAAATGATTTTTGTATAATGTGTGAAATGAGAATATACTTCCATTTTTTTCCACAAAATAATCTTTTATGACAATTCTATTAATTAAATGATTCATGATTTTCAAACTAAATTGTCACCTGCTTCGGGAGTCTCTAATCTATTTAATGGATCTAGTTATTTATTCCTATGCTATTACCATATTATTTTGATTAGCTGGCTTTGTAATATGTTCTACTATGTATAATGCAAATCCCTCTTCACTGTTCTTTTTCATATTTTCTTGCCTTTTTTTAGCATTTAATCTTCTATGTAATTTAAAAATAACATTGTCTAGCTCAAAAAAGAAAAAAAAATCCCTGCTAAAAATTTAATTGGAATTGTATTAAATAAATGTATTAACTTTGGGAAAATTAACATTTTGCTATTGTTTTCCCATACAAAAACATAATTTGTGCATCCTTTAATCAGATCTTGTTTTATGTCTTTAAATAGTACCTCTTCTTTACATACAGGTCCTATATTATTCTTGGTAATTTTATTAATAAGCATTTTATAATTTGTGTTTCTATGGAAAATTAAATAATTTTTTCCTGTTGGGAGAAATGGTTCCTAGATGTCTATTACTTCCAGAGAAAAGTTATCAATTTTCATCTAATTATTTTCTATCCAACTACCTTTTTAATTTATCTTACTAATTTTTCTAGATTTTTAAATTAGAGTTCTAAAATTTTTAGGTCTGATATCAGCCAAAAGACATGTTAAGTTAGTCTCTACAAATGTTAGTGTTATTTATATCTTTGACTATTATATTTGCTAAAGCTCCCTACTTAATGTTAAATAATTGTGATAAATAATTACTTGTCTAGTATCTGATATTAATTGAATTTTTAAGATTTAACTATTTCAGATTATATTTTCTGTTGGCTGTGAATGAAAATATTATATTTAAGCAATCTTACTGAAGACGAATGTATAATTTTTCCCTTTAACTTGGTGATGTAATGAACAATATTGATATATTTCCTGTTGTTGAATCATGCTTGAATTCCTACTTAAAAAGAAAAAGGAAAATTCTAGGTCCTAGTATATTACTCTTTTAATTCATGCTGATACTATTTGCTAATCTGCATTTTATATAGAAATTTTGTATTTCTTTCATAAGTGAGATTGAACTATAATTTATTTCTGTACAATTTTTATCAGAGTTAGATATTAAATGAAATTAGAAAATATTTCATTATTTTTCAATGGCCTAGCATAATTTAAATTATATCAAAATTAGTTATTTCTTTAAGTTTAAGCGATCACATGTGGTTAGCTTTCCAATTTCTTCAGTACTAATAGGTATCTGTTTTCTACTTCTTCTTAGGCCGATATTTATAATTTGCATTTGACCATATGATGTTCTGTTTCTCAGCGGTTTCAAATTTATTTCCAGAGAGTTGCATTAGATTTCTTTTTTTACCTTTCAGTTTTGTCAACTTTTTCATCCCTAACTAGTATCTATTTTTGCTCAATTTCTTGTTTGTAAACTTTATTATTATTATTATTAGCATAAAATTCATATAACATAAACTTCACCATTTTAACCATTTTAGAGTATACACTGTGGTTGCTTTTAGTACATTCAAAAGGTTGTATAAACATCACCAACTATCTAGTTCCAGAACAAGGAAATCCTATACCCATTAAACAGTCACTCCCCATCTTCCCTTCCTCCAGCACTGACAGCCACTAATCTACTTTCTGTCTCTATGGATTTGCCTATTTTTGACATCACACATAAATGGAACCTTACAATATGTGGCTTTTTGTGTCTGACATCTTTCACTTAGCATAGTGTTTTCATGTTTCACCCATGTTGTAGCATGTATCAGTACGTCATTTCTTTTCATAGCTGAATAATACTCTATTGTATGCATACACCACATTTTTATTTATCCATTTATTAGTTGATGGAGAGTTTCTTTGATTTGAGTTTCTTCCACTTTTTGGCTATAATGAATACTGCTGCTATGAACATTTGTGTACAAGTTTTAAGTGAACATATGCTTTCAATTCTCTTCCACTTCAGAGTGGAATTACTGGCCTCATTTTCTTTTTTGCTTTTTCATCTTCCCAAGGAGTTTATGTATTATATTAAGTCTTTGGAAAGAGCCAGCTTTTAGATTGATTTTTTTATTACATTTTGTTTTCCATTTCATTAATTTCATATTTTAAAAAATTAATTTCCTTTTATTCTCTCTTATATTAGTGTTTATTCTAATTTTTTAAAGTTACTAGATAATCCTTTATTTTCCATCTTAATAATGAAGGCCTTTAAGGCTATCAACTCTACTCTGACAATCTCTTTACCTGTTTTCAATAGGTTTTTACATAAAATATTCTCCTTTTCATTGTTTTCCAAATGACTTCCTCTTTATCCAAGAGTTATCTAGGAGTGTTCTCTTTAATTTCTAAATAATTAATAATTTTTTGTCACCTTTTAGAAAAACTTCTAAAATTCTAATTATACTAGCTTATAATCAGAGGATGTGCTTGTAAAATCTCTGCTTTCTAAAATTTATAAAGTTTCTTTGTGGCCAAGCACAGAGATGTTTAAAAATATTTCAAGAATATCAGATTCTACAAATATATTGCTTCTGAGTTATAGTATTCCATTTCTCTTAGTCATTGTTTGCATGTGTTTAACAGAGCTGTCTAGACTTTTCCAATAGTTTTTACTTAACATACTTATCTACTATAAATAAGCCTGCTGTATACAGTTATGTGGTTATTCTCTTCATAAACTATGCCTTTCATCATTACAGTGCCCCTTTTTGATATCAATGCTGTCACTCATGTTTCTCTGTTTTCCTTTTGTTTGCTTTTGCCTGATGTCTTTTATGTCCACCATTTTACAAACAACATTTCTTTATTATTTTGACACAGGTGTTTTTCTTGTAATATAATTTGAGTGGCTTATGTTTTTAAATTCATTCTGACATCTGTTTTCTTAATGGGAGAATTTAGTCCATTACATTAAATGTAATAATGTGCCTAATTGTATATCTTCCAATTACTTATATTTATTTTTAATCTTACATTATTGTTTCCTTATTTCCCTTTTCCATATTTTTTTATCAAGTGGCTCTGCATCTCCTTGCTGCTATGAAAGTTCTACATGATGTTCTATCATGCTAACCTTCCCTTTCTCTACTCTAATTAACAGATGTATATATATATTTTAATATATCTATCTTTCTAAGACAATTTTTCCCCCACCAAGAGGTTCTATCCCCCACCCCTTTCTCCTAAATAAATGAGATCTTTAGGATACATTCACTTTTCTCCTCTTTTCTTCCTCCTCATCTCCCACCACTTATTTTCCTCCTTTTTTACATTCCTCCTGTCTACTCCCTCCATCAACTAAGTGTTGATAAGACAGTTTTAGTACATTAAAAATTTTCTTTACATAAGTATGATCCTTTTATTTCAAAAGTCTGAAATTGTCTATTTTATTACACATTTACTAGCCATCTATCTTTATTTCTTAAATGATATTATACACACAACACACACTCACACACACACACAATTATATACAAATGCTCATTATTTACCACTATTTCCTTCCCTTTTCATCTTGAAATCTTTGTCCTGGTTCATTTGTTGTTTGCTTATAATCTATCCTCAGGCATTTTCTTGGATGGGGAATAATAATTATATGTTCTGAGTTCTTGGTTTTCCCTAAATGTATTTCTTTCCTTGGCTGGCAAATGACAACTTTCCGGGCATTGAGATTCTTGGACTGTAGTCATTTTCCTTTTGCAGTTTGTAGATGTCATTCCACTATCTTCTTGCTTCCTGTGTTACAAATAGGAAGTCCTATGATACTTCGATATTTCTCCTCTTTATAGGAGAAACTTGTTCTTTCTACTTGGGAGTTTATGTTTCAATTTATTTTTAGAGTTCAGAACTGTGTCTTTTCTTTCAATCAAGACCATAAATCAATAAACCCTTTCAATCCACAGACTATGATCTTTCTTACACTCAAAGAAATTTTCTTCTATTATTTAATTATACCTCTCCTCCTTCTGTTCTTATTTCTCCCTCTATAATTCCTATTATTCACATTTTGATTTCTAAACTATCCTCCAAGACTCATCCTTTTTATTCAATATTTTCATCATGTTTTATTTGTGCTATGTACTTTGATATATTTCTTGCACTTGGTCTTTCAGTTCACTGACTCATGTTTCAACAGTGACCATGTTCTCCTCCGATTTTTCCACTGAGCCGCTCAATTGAGATATGTTTTTCTTAGTATCTGAAATTCTTTTTTGTTCTTTGTTTGAATGTCCTTAAGTGCTCTTAATATATTTCAAAATTCAGGCTTCATTTATTTTTGCCAATAGTTCTAGTTGCTTGGAGTATGTACTTTAATTTTCCTGCCTGATCTTCCTCTCTCCCTCACTACTGGCTCCCCCTTGATGGATTGTTATTTTTCATTGATAACTCACTGGGACTCTGGTCTGGTTGTTAGAGTATCCTAAATGGCAGAAGTATAACACTTGGAGAAAAGAAATGTAGACAGTCTACCAGTTCCCTGCCAAGGCATGAGGAGGTAGATCACTGTTGCCCTATCTCTAAATTTCTTTTCAGCCTCAGAGAAAAATCAGCCAGCACATTCAGCTACTCTGACGTTTTAGCCTGTTGGGGAGACTTGGATACATAAAATAGGCAGATATTAACTTTCTCCCATACTAGCTCACAGACCTCTGAAGCCCAAGCTCTTCTTTACAATGTCTACTGTTTTCTGATCTTCATCCCTGCACTTCAGTACTATTCTCTAGTTGCTTGCCCAATTGATGGTAGAAGTTTTCAAAGCAGTGTTTCTCTGCCCAAGGTGTCACAGCAATTGTTCACAGATCTCAGTAGCGATTTGATTCAGAAAGACAGTCAGGAATTGGAAGTGAAGGGGAAGATGGCCATACATAGGTCACTTTGTTTTCAGAATCCTTAATTTTAAAAATATTGAGAAAGGGGAGAGGTATGTGGGTCTGGGGTTGTCTGGGAGTTCATTATCATTATTTCCAAGAATCAATACTTTCCTCAGAAAGCATATTCTTGAATATACAAAAACAACAATATGCTCTCTTTATGTTCTTAGATACAAATTCCAAAATATATCATAGCTACTAATCACTTGAAGTACGCTTTAATGAGACCCCAGTTTTAATTATCCCAGGACATAATTATCTTTTGTTTTGGAAACAACTTCAAATCAATTTGCTATAGCTTCACTTAGTAGTAGAGAGACAAACTATGACTTTGGCAGATCATGTAAGTCTCCCACTGTCTAACTAGCAGGTCTTATAAATATGAAAAAGCATGTCAACTGTTATATAGGAAAGAAACATGCACCCTACACAGTGGTTTACATGACATTACCCTCCATATTGTTCACAGCCCAATTACCGTTTTTGCTTTCTATAAGAGCTAAGGATATAATGTCAATAACATTAAAGTGTTTCATTGGACTGACTTCTAAACAACTTAGATAATAAGGTAAAATAATCTAAAGCTCTGTTTTTTAATTGTGTGAAATTTTATGAACTTATCTTTTTAAGAATTAGGAAGCTCATATAAAATGCTCAAAATCTCATTACAATCTATTAAGTGCCAAAAAAAATACTCTGGACTGTTTGTCCTACGGTCCAGATAGGAATCATATAGGATATGAAATTTGGGTTTCACCCTTGAATCACTAGGTAATGTAATTCTGTGTACTCTATTCAATACAATATCCTGAACTGATTGTAGTAGATTTGCTTTACCACTGATGGGCGATAACTGATATATTTCTTTTCTGAATCACGGTAAATATAATTTTTTATTGGAACTTCTGCCATGACAGAATTTCATTAAGTATCTAAAAGGATAAAAGATCATGAGCATGTGTAAAAATGTTTGGGTCTTAGAAAAGTACACAGAAACCCTGTAATAGGTATTAATGATTGTAACAATGCTAAATTTGAACCAGTCAAAAGAAAATAAGGAATGAATAGCCTAGTAAGCAAGAATCAAAGTAATCGTTCTAGGACAGTTACAAAAGAGTCTAATCAACATTGAATCCTACAGTGTGCCAGGTACTGTGCTAAGCACTAAGGCTTCAAAGATTAATAAAATATGGTACTGCCCTTAAGGATCTGCAGTTCAGTGTAGTATAATTCTGAATGCTATCTTTCCTGGGTGATGAATGTCAAAGAATGAATGCACCCATTTTTGCATAATAAAATTCATCATTACACAAATAATAGATAGAAACAGAGGTATGCATAACACAAAATTACAGAAAAACAGCAACCATTTATTTTTGGCTTTTATACACTCTAGCAATTCACTTTATAACAACTGTTGAGACTGTTATGTGAAATACCTGAATCAGAAAGGTCTGGAATCCTGTTCACTTTTCAGCTCAAATCACCCCTTCAACATAATATTGCCTTGTTCTCAACCCTTTGCTAGAACAAGAAAGATTATTGAGAGGGTGAGTTTTCAAAGATATTTCTCTAAGGGTGAGATATGAAGGGAAGGGAGGATGCAAACAACATAGTTGTTAAAAAGACTAGATACCACCAGATGTCAAAAGAACGAGAACAAAAGAGTACCAGTGACAATAAACCTAAAGGGGAAAGGTGTCATGCATAAACTGAATGTTGGTTATCTAACTTCACAGTATATTGTATTAGTGATGTATCAATTTGAAACATACAAAATGATTATTATATTTCCTAATGCACTAGAAATATGAGTCTGAAGGAAATATCAGAGATATTGTAATAAGGAAAACTGAAGACACATAAGTGATAGTATAGTTCTTCTATTATTCTTTGACTCCATTCAGACAATCCAACTCTTCCCCACCTCTATATATATACATAATATAGCTCAACAATGAATATTATCTCTTAAAAACTTTTGAAGTCTCCAGTACCTTGTAGAAAAAGGGTATGAGTATGTATACATGGCATACACATCTGTTTGTATTTGGTTTGATGTCATTAAAATTATTTGAAATAACAAAAATTCACTTTAAAAGCTTATATAATTCCCTTTTCATTAACTCATGCTGGCAATCATAAATATAATCCAAACTCATGTACACTGACTTTACCTGGGCTGATCATTTGAACCGATTACTCTGATAGAAATGCATTTATCCTATCAAATAAAATTGAACCTTTCTTTCAGTATAGCGACAATTGAAGGAAAAGTTTACATAAGAGAAGTCTACACTCTATTCCACCTTAAGCCTGGTAGAGCCTGGCTCCATGAATGTAGGAAGAGGAGATATCAAATGCTAAATTACAAAATGAAATGAAATAAAATTAAGGTATAATTTGTTTTACCCATCAAATCCTCAGAAAAGCTAGCAGATGTTTTCTTATATTTGAAAACTGGACAGCAGACGGTAACTTGTACTATAAATGCCCCCCAGAAACAGTGATTTCAGAATTGAATGGTGCACAGCAGGTACTCAATAAATGACAGCTATTCTCAGGTTTATCACATAGGTTTCTGTGCTAAATTGCATTTCTTTTTAATGCATCTAAACTTACTGCCTAATTCTAAGTTAGTATTGATGATCATGTTTTTTGTGCCAAAATCATAGCAGTCTTTGTATCCCAGACTCTAGGTGGCCCCTATTTAAGCCAGCTGTTGGTTCTGAAACAAATCTAAGGGTGTAAACAACAAACAATAAATGTCAGGGCCTTCCAAAGTCAGTAGGATTTACCAAAGTTTTGGATATATTCTGTTTCTGTTCTGCCTCACCCTTTTTTTCTGCATGATCCCGATTCTTGGTTACTCAACCTGTTAGATTTAGGTCTCCTTTCTGACCTCTGCCTTCCCAGTACTGCCAGTATCTAAAGCTCCCTTTGACCTGCTCCTACTCATGATTTCCTCCATCTGCTTTGACATCTGTTACCCAGCTCCACTGTTGTCCATCCAACCAAATCAGGCAGTGGCTATCCAGTCCATCCTGTTAAAACCTTCAGATAAATTCCCTCACAGGAGTTGTACTTCTAGACTGAAGAGTGAAATTTTAAAAACAAACTTTACCATAGCAACCATTCCTCCCACTTAAGCTCTTTCACTTTGTGCCTTTCTCTGGAACCTTCTCCAAATCCACTATGCCTTTCTTGAAATAAAATTACCAGTACTAATCAGGGCGAGTAGTAAGTGAAAATGGTCCCAGAAGAGAGGCATGATGAGGTGGTGATTAAGAGCTTAGGTTTTCTAGAATTGGACTTGAGTTTGAATTCCTAACTGTTATATACTACCTGTGTGACTTTGAATAGGTTACTTAACCTTTCTGAGCCTTAGCTTATCTTTTAAAATGACATAATAAAAGTGCCTATCTCATAGGATTATGAAATTAACTGAAAAAAATTCAGATATAACCAATGTCTGGTACAGAGTTAAGTGCTCATACATGTTGGCTACTGTTGCTTAGTACAAAAACAGAATGTATTTTATTTTCTTTCACTATGCTTACAACCAATAATTTTGCCAGTCTTTTCGGTACCAATGCCTTTAGAAAAGGATCTACATTAATTCCTCAGTACATGTGCTGGGTTTCAGTTAACTTATAGTCTAAAATCAGCTTCCCTTCTAAATATCTCTTAGAATGTTTTTTTCCCCTTAGTTGCATGCATTGAAGCACTCATACCACCTTTTTTGCCCTATGGTTGATCTAAAATTTTTCTTGTCATTTCTCCCAAATAGCTTAGCATTATCTAATATACTGTCACATTTGTTGTATATTCCGTCTATGAGGTAATCTATAAAATGTTATGAGCAGTATCAAGAACGATGGATATGTGTATGGAAGGGGAAGGAACCAAGGATTATACAGCTTTCTCCAGATAGCTGCTTCCATTTGTGAATAGGTAAAGGATTTGACGGTTTTGAGCCTCTCACTACCATTCATACTAGAAAAAGGAATGTGAGTCAATTAAAAAGAAACTGAGAGTGAAATTCTAAATGAAAATTTTGAGGTCATCATTAAATAAATACCCACAAGTAGGTACAAACAAATTGCATGCAGTTTGTTTCAGATTCTTCCCACTATTCTTCAACAAAACAGAGTCAACTTTCTTTGTATATCTAATCAGTCCTCCTATGTAAATCTATCCCTGGATGGATATAATGTAGGATCAAAAATCAAATGCAGCAGTTAAAAATCACCAGTTTTATAAGATCTATATGGAGACGGCTCCTGATTACTCAAAGTATATTTATTTTTTGCTTTAAAAATTAGGCACATAAACCAAGTTTACCTTTTTCTTCGAATAAATCTATCTATCCATATATTTTATAGAATTAGAAAACAACTCTGAGTTAATTCATTCTATTATTACCTGCTTTCTCCAGTTAAGCAACTTTATGCAGAGTAAAATGCAAAGAATCATGTTTATAAATCCTATTACCAATATATCTACATGAGTGAAGGTGAGCTGGTAAAAAGTTATGTAAACTAATAGACATTATAGTTACCAACTATAAAAGATTATCAGTACTTAATATTGTGGCTCTTGTACTACTATGCTATGTTTGAAAGCAAGTATCATTAAAATGAAACTTTTATCCAGGACTGAAAGTAAAAAGCAAAGTCAAATATTTTACATATACTCTTTCCTGGTGCCCCCTGCACATCACATCCAGTCATGTTATCTGAAGCTAAAATAAAGACTCAAGTATCAAAAGAAAGATACTCATATTATTAGAGCTGAAAGGGACCCTGAAGATGAAGGAAGCTAAGGCAGAGATCCAAACAAATTATGTGAAATGCTTAAGATCATACAACTAGTTGCTTGTAACGGTATACCAAAAACAATATTTCCAATCTCTACATCTGAAATTTTTGACAATGTGTAATAAAATGAAAGAATTAAATCAAATATATGAGGGATTGGCTGATAAGTTAGATGTCCCCTCAAGCTAAAAAACATTGGATTTAATGACTTCTACTTACTGGATTTTATATTCCTAGGAAAATAAGTTTAAAATAACATAAAACTGTAAAAACTGACTAGAAGTAAAAACAACTACAAAGAAAATTTATGCTCTTTCTTAAATCAAAACCATGGAAAAGGATATTCTTTTAATGCCTAAAGGAAGCCAGAGATTTATGGTTGTGTGTACATGTATGGTAGTGGTAGGGTTTGTTTTGTTTTGTATTGTTTCATTTTGTAAATTGTTAGAAGTTGCTTTTGTGATGGTAATTTGTGTCCCAAAAATGGGGGTACAAAGAAAATGAATTTCTGATAATTTATAAAGTACTTAACCATATATAAATAAATAAGTCTCTAGAAACTTACTAATGACAGTCAGTAAGAAAATGGTTGCCAATAATTTCAAAACTAAAAATCCAAGTCTTTTTAATATTGTTTGAATTTAAAATAATGAACATCTTTTTTTAAAAAAAGGTCAAAAGTAATTGAAAAAGAGATTAAATCAACACACTTAATTCTCTAAACTATGTGTATATTTTTCCTTAAGTGCATATTCATGAGCTGACAGTAGAGACAGGCTGGCTGCTTTGTTTGACTATAGCTCTGTTTACCTCATACTGTCAAGAATGGATTTTGACACTCACAGTATTAATATTGCTATTTTTATTGATATAATTAGCACTGCTATAAATAATTCCTTGGCCTACCACATCTAAGAATATCATTAAAATCAGCAATATTAGGCCTTCTTTTTCTTATATGATGCCTTAGAAACAGTCTGCTGGCCCAAAGAACAATGGTGACTTCATGATGTGGAAGTTACTGGAAAAAAAAGTTGTCTTGTCAATAGAGACTCCTGTTTTGTGTATGACTTCACTAAATAAACTAGTTTATATTTGTTTGAAACTAAAGTTTCTTACCAATCTGCTGTTTCAATTTCACATCACACCATATTGTACCTAAAACAGGCAATCTGGATTCCCGTTGCTACTTCCCTCCATGCCCCCCCACAAATAGCTCAGGAATGGGTTTGAATTATGAGGCTTGAATATATAAAGTAAAAGAATTAAGACACCCAAAATTCAGAATGGGTAGGTGAAAATAAGTGTGCTTGAAGTCACTTGTATAACTGCTAATGGGTGGTCCACTTGTGGGTTTTTAAACATTACATGAAAGCAAATTCAAAACATTTTATCTTGCCTCTAGATCACATCAGCTGCGACAGTAACCTTATCTAAACCTTGAATAGTCTGTTCATAAAACTAAGTGGGGTGACTGACCCAGTGCATATTCAACACAGAATATGAAGGCCAAAACAAAATGACAATACAATTCAAAACAAGTTTGTGGAAAATTTGGGCTAGTATATTAAACCTTTCTTTGTCTCTATCACTTGACAGATGGTTAGCCTTCATACAGTCTAGTATCTCTGGCAAAGAAATGACTGTGTCTAGCCAATAACACCCCAAATTTTGACTTAAAATGCACTGTACACATACTTACACTTACCTTAAAAATATGAATATTAATTAGTCTTTATTTTATTACTATAGAAATTTGACATGTCAAGATTTTATCTTTTACTCTATGAATACCCCTTTTGAAACTCTCAACTATCTTATTACGTGGATCCAGGGTTCTAACAGCTCTTCACTTTAGATTTCATTCATTTTATGTGCTGCTTAGTAATCATGCTTTAAAAAACTTCCCAAAATAAATTTTAATCCAAAATTATTACAAAATTTACAAAGATTTAATTAGCTTGTATTTCTATGTTGCTCGGAGCAAAGGTTTGGTTAGTAACAGAGTATGTTAAACAAAATCACCTGGGAACTTTGAATGCCTTCCATGTCAAGGAACACAAGGCAGCACTGGAATCATTTATCCAGTAATGAAATATGTCTTTATTCAAAAACTGATCATATATAAATACATACTTACATGCACATAAGGACATATTGATCAACCATCCTTACTAGAATTAGGAAAAGTTCTTAATTTTTAACATTCTATTAACCATTCTTCCACTTTGCTTTTTAAAAAAGATTTCAGCTAAAACAATATATTCTATTAGTTACAGTCTCTGCTTTTTGTCCTAAATCTTCCTATTTGTAGCTTTCAGACGCTGCGTGGTCCATACTTAAACAGCCACAGGCAATCTCAAAGTTCTCTAAAGTGCATTAATATGTACCCTTTCTAGAAGAATTGATTATGCTACAAATTAGCATAGAGATCTAGTGTAGGTATAGATTCAAGCCCTTTTACAGCAGGGGATGGGAGGACTGTAGGTAGGAGGATTGTGTGTAAAAAAAAAAAAAATCATGCTACTTGAGAACTGAACTCATATTTGACTAACAAAATAAAACTCACTGTGATAGAGAAAAATAACAAAAATAAGAACGTGTTATTTGAGAACTATGAACTAGATTTTGGAAAGGTGTGACACCCACTACTTGAAGCAACAAACTTAGCTTCAAAATCATATACTCCCTTAACCAGGCACCAAGTTTCCTTCAGTTAGAAACCTAGGATTTTTACACCTACAGACTAAATGATTAAAGTAATACTAAAATACTCTGTAATGTTCCTCTTGCATTACAAATGGTCTATTAAATCAGAGAAGTGCCAATCAAATGCTTTTGTAGTTTGAAAGGTTTAAATAACAAAGCATTTTTTGCAGGCCTCTCTCTTTTTCTCTTTTTAAAGCCACCTATAAATTCATTACAAATTTCCACCTTCTCTTGATAAAACCACAACTGTAAAAGATTTAGGCACTTGATTTTTCAGACATATTCTTAAAACAAATTCTAACTAAACAAATTAAGATATTCTAGCTTATGTTTACCACAATTTGCTAACAAGACAAAAGCTCCACAGGAATTTTACAGTAAATTCCAAGACACAGAATTTTTTAATATAAAATAACATTTTATTTATTTCAAAGGCAAGCTTAAAATTACGAAAAATAAAACCCCTATCTGTTAAAAAGACCTACTGAAACGTATGGAGAATATTTCATGACAATAACAAGGGGTACAAATAATACAGTAAGCTCTTCCTTTCTTATCATTGGCAGTTGGTAAAATCTCCCTGCCTCTCGAACTTCTCTAAGCTTTTTTAAATCATATTCCCCCAAATGAGAAAACAGCTAGGTTTTAAAGTTACATCCAAAAATACCTTCTTCTAGCAATCTGAAGTACCCAAAGTGTATGCGACATTAGAATGTAAACTCCACATGGGTAGGTAATTTTCCCTTGTTCACTTTTACATCCCAAGTATCTAGAACAGTGTCTAGAACAGTTTGATGAATTTAAAAATCCATTTCAGACAAAAAAATTATTTCAGAGAATAAATCAGAGCCCATCAAGCTCCACTTCTGTATTCCAAATGTTTTAAAGAATCTCTTCTTACCACTTATTATAAGATATCTCAAATAATTTGTAATTAGTTTATAAATTTTAGATCCTTTATAGGAACTTAGTTGTATCTTTTATTGTTCTTCTAAAATGACCTAATTTTTTCTAGGAATTACAATTTGGTTGGAAAGTCTTCTGAAGACTGACTACTGAGATAAAAGCAATTCATTTAAAATGGCTTTTTCCTTGGATTTTATTCCTATACCAAGTAGTCAAAGTCGTGTTAATTTGACAGCAAGAGCAATTGTATATGTATGGGTCTCAAAAACTTCCTGACTTTACTTAGGACACTGGCATCACATCAACTAGTCGTTCTGAACAATACCCCTCCTCCCCCTACCACACACACACACACCAAAATTACAACCGTCACATGTAAGTTGTTCTTTCCTCTAGTACACCACTTAAACTCATATTGTCTTTCAGTAGCTAGTTGCTAGTAGCGAGTGTACACATTTACTATACCTGTATTTTCTTGGTATAGTAGTTATTTCAAAATACTGCCATCTTAAATGAACTAAACAGGTAAGCATAAAGAGTTCTTCCTAAAAATGGATAAAATTTGACAATTTTTAGTCTTAAACTTCTTTCTTTAGTCTGTTAAAATTGGGACCTCACCATGAAAGGGCGTATTGCTTTGGAGGCTGGTAGCCAGTTAACTTGTCACCTGATCTTCATATGCAAAAGGCCTTTATTCCACTGGTCTGTGAGATCTGAAATCACAAAACCAAAAATACCCAACTGCTGGACTCACTGAGCAGATAATTATATTTCTAGAAAACTCACTTTTTTCCTTCTCCTCACTGAGCATGATGTATGCTCAAGGCTAAAGCCCTCTAAAATTGAGCTCACTGGAAATCACATCCCCAACCTTAAGAATTAAACCTTGAGCGCTAAGCAATGAGTAACATCAGCAATTCTTCAAGGACAATACCAAAAACTTTCTTGAAAGAAGACTACTTCCAAGAGGGCACAGTGAATGGTATTACCATGCACTATATGTGCATCAACTTTGATACATTCTGATTAAGAATGACAAAGAGCAAACAAGGGCATTAAAAAAAACAAACAATGTAAATTGTTCTTGCTGTTGTTCTTTTCCAAGAAATACAGAAATGCAAATCGTAGCCAAAACTGGACTGGTCAAATTTATCCGTGGGGGTGTGATGGGGTAGAAGGGTGTATTTTAACGATTCCCAAGCAATAGCAGAGGGTGTATGGGATTAGGAGCAACAGGTAGGAAAGTAAACCATTTATGAATTTGTCGATGGTAACTGATTATTCAATGTGTAAAGCTAGAGAATGTATTTACAAAACGGTCCTTATAATTCATGTTTTAAAACTTTCAATAGCAACAAGAATACTAACTTTAGAACAGAGCTTGCTTGAGAACACTGGGGGAATGAGTGGTCTCTGAATTTTCTTAGCTGAAATTTACACGACCACACAGTGAGAAAATTCCACTTGAGCAACATTTTGGTATTTTTAATGGTAAGAAGCAGTTAAGACAATTTTCACATGACTCGAAGATTCACAAATTCAACTTAGCTTGGGCCAATGCTGATGTGAGGACAGTACTTTACCCACGGGCTGCTTCCAAATTACTTCCTGTTTCATTCAGATTTTTACTGGAGAACTGTCATCCTGCTACTGACCCCATTCAGCTGGGTTAAGAGATCAGCGGATTACCGCGCTAGTTAGTGTAGCTCTGTACGCCATATTGTGTTTTTCGCGAATGTTTATCGTTTATGTGTGTGCCTAGCATATGTTTGTACAAGTGTTTATCAATACAACTTTTAGAAAATCCCTGCCTCCTGCCTCTTCAGCATCCTTAAAAAGGCTAACAGCTTTAGGAGGGCAGGGCGTGGGGCGGATGGTGGGAGAAGACCAGAAAGCCACACGGACAATAATGCATTAAACAATGTAAAAGAGTGCATTTCTTTTAAACTTTCAAAAAGCTTCCAACCGTTTTCTCTCAGCTATGGAAAAAGCGTAAACATTTTTTAATGTTTCCAAAGGGGCCCAAAGGAGGAGAGAAAGAAGGAAAGCTGTCTTCCCTTCCCATGCCCCCTTCTCTACAGTCGTAGCAGCGAAGCAGGCGGCGGCCGGTAGCTCCGGCGTCTGGAGGGGCGTCCAGCGGCTCTGGACCAGGACCCCTCCCGCCCCCCAGTTCTCTGAAGACGCTCCAGATACCGCCAGAGACACGGCAAGCGGGGAAGGGCGAGGAGGGAGGGGGCGGAAGACAAGCGGGCGCCTCTAGTAGCTCCTGAGCCCCGGCTAGTCCCCCTCAGCTCCTCTTCTTGGTAGCGGCAGCTCCAGGCGCGGGGAGTAGAAAGAAGGCAGAAGACACGTTTCCAGCTGCGGGACGCCCCGCCCGATCCTGGAACCCGGGACCCTCCCGCGTTCCCTCCCTCCGCGCCGGGTCAGGCGAGGCCACCGCCGCCGCCCGGCGCAAGGAGGGGCGCTCGGGGGAAGGGGCCGCCGGGTGGGGGGCACCCGGGGGAGGGGGCGCGCGCTCGACCGGCCAACAGCCCGCGGGCTCGCCACTCTAACTCGCTCCCCCAACCCCACCCCGCGCCCCTCCTTTCCCGTCCCACCGCCCCCCACCCCAAGCGCCTCGCAGACGCCCCGTCCCCCACAGCACGCACACACCCCTCCCTCCAGCCCGCCCCACAACAAATTAGAGTTTTTGGCGTTACCTCCTCGCGCTCTTTAATCTTCTTTCCTCAACTCCTAAACTTCCCCCCGCCCCTACTTCTTCGGCAGAAGGCCCACATTGGGCGCCTCACGCCGCGAACCCTCTATCTTTTCCTGCTATTGGGTTGCCCTCACGCCACTCTTCGCTGCAGTGAGCCAATAAGAATGGGACGCCCCTCATGAGGTTGCCGCCCATAAACAAAATACACTCTTCCTCCTCCCCTCACCTGTCCCCGCCCCCATCTGCCTCTTCCCTCATCTCTACCAGCTTCGATTGGGCTAGAAGAGGCCCAATCCGCTATCTCAGACACCCATTGGAGCACGGAAAGTTCGCTCAGAGAACTGTTAACAGGCGATTGGTCAGCAGTCTTTCCGCTCCCCCCCCTCACCCCGCCGCACCTTCGTCCACTCTGGAGAGGTCAGTCATATCTCGTTGTTCAGTGATCCGAGAGGTGGGAGGCTATTGGTTGAGAGAGCCCGTCAGACCGGACTAGAGTGAGTCGTGATTGGTCAACACAGACACGATCAGGTTTGGTTGTCTAACCTCCGCCGCGCCCCCCTTTTTTCTCCAGGCCCCCGCCCCCTCCTAACTGCTTTTACTTTCTACGCATTTCTATTTCCTCCTTTATTTATTTATTTGTGATAAACTTAAATGACCTGGCGACGGAGGCGGGACTCGAGGCGAGGCCGAGGATGACGAGGGCCGGCCGGGGGCCAATTGCCGAGGGGGCTGCCGGGTGAGGGGCAGCGGTGGTGGCCAGTGAGAGGCAGGTGTCTGGAGCGCTTTAGGCCTATGGAGTCGGGATGCCCCAGCGGAGGCGGTGGTTACCCGCTGTCTGGCGCGGCGACCTGGTGCGGGGAGCCGCAGGAGGGGAGGAGAGCGTGTCGCTGTCGCTGACGGCTGCGGCGGCAGGAGGGAAGCTGGATCCCGGGCGGTGGGAGGGAAAGCGGGAGAGAGGGTCTGGCGAGGCGGCGGCGCTCAAGGCCACGCTGGGTCAGGCTTGGTTCTTGTGGAGCGGGGTGCAGGTTGCCAAGCCAGGAGGTCAGCAGAGGCCGCTGAAGCAATGCCAGTGCTCAAAGTGAAAATGCGTTCGTTCAGGAGGTTTAGAAAAGTGCTATGTAAAGCAGTTTGGAGTAAGCCGCCGTTAATATAAATGAGAATATTATTCTAACGGGAGAAGCAGATTGTTTCGTACTACTAAACGCCTGAAGTACCAGCGACCCAACCCAAGCCCACAAAATTCAATATCCTGAGGGCTAGAAGGAACAAATAAAGCAACACGGAAAATTGAATGCGGTTCAGATGCTTCAATAAAACCTTAATCCTCATCTATTTGTCACTCAACCTAGCACTCCTCAGAGCCAAATTCTTACCAAGTGTTGGTCCAGTACTGAGGCATGGGGGAAATAGACGAGGCTTAAAGCCTGCAGGAAGCTCAGGGAAGATTCCTAAAAAGGGCTAAGAGGGGAAGGAAGAAAAAAAAATCGCTTTTCACTATACAAAAAAAAAAAAAAAAAATCTGCCAAAATTAAAAGTTGCAGTATTTGGGGAACTCAGCAACAATTTGTCACAAAATAAGGGACTTTATTAAAAATACCATGCATACAAATAATATATTGGATTTGCAATTTGAAAACAATTTTTTTATAGGACATGTATTTGATGTATAGTTTTTAATAGACTCAAGTCCTCTAATTTTTATCCTAGGCTTCCTTGGGACATACAGCATGCCTTAAAGAAAAAATTATTCATGAAACTTGTTAAAGATGGTTAGGCAGATTTTATTCAGGACCTTTGAGGTAGGTATAGATAGGATCATTGCAATTGAATTTTTCAGGGGGTAGAGAGATTGGGCTCAATTTCGTGTTAAGAGTGGGCAAGTGGGAACTTTAGCCAAGGAAAAAGGTGAGGGTCAGTGGATGGAAAATTACTAAGAGGAAGCATTAGGGGTAAGGGAGATTTTGGCTAAACCAACCTAGCAGGATTCTTGCTGAAGAGAGGCCAGGGTGATCAGACATCACCTTGGGGATGGTGGAAGATGAGGAACCTGATCATATATCTAGGGTAATGGGGGTTGGGGGGAGTTCTTGTTAAAGCTGTATTTTGCAAGGAAGTGTACAAATGCCTGGCTTTGATTAGCGGTCTTTGGCAGAACCTAAGCAAAATAAATAGGCCCTGGTGGAAAAAAATGTACAAGGCCTTGACCTCATAAATAACGTTAGATGGATCTTCCGAAGAATATATGTATAAAGGTCTCAGAATCCACAAAATTATTGCATCAGGCGTCAAATTTGAAGACCAGTAAAGTGTACAAATTTCTATTACATCTGGAAGCCAAAACATTTTAGAATGTATGTATAAATCTTAGCTACAACACGATGTAGTAACCGTAGTTTAAGTATTCCATACAGAATAATCAGCTTCACATGAGAAAGTTCAGTAAAACTTAACAAAGGTGTTTAAATAGTTTAATTCCACAACCTTAACGAGGTGCAATAGCCACTCTCTAAGTACTACTAAATATTCATCCTTTTCAGCAAGTTTTTAAAGCTATTTTCAGTATATGGGCACGAGTGCTGTTAGGATTATAATGATAAGGCGTTAGGAAAGCAACGTAAAATATTCTAATTCAATATTAGTGATCAGGTGAGGCCTTGGATGTTACTGCCCCTATTTAAGATGGTGGTTATTTATACCAGTTCCCGTGATGTTAGCATCTGGGGTTAAATGCTTCTGTCTATAAGGAATGCCTCAATCTTTATATTTACATTAAACATGCACAGACCTCAACCACCAGCCCCCCCCCACAGGTATACAAACATTCCAAAAGATGTATCAAGAATTCCATATAATGTTAAATAGTTTTCCTATACACAAGCAATAACAGAAAATGTAATGGAAAAAAATATCCCATTTTACAACTGTGAAAAATGCTATAAAACATTTTCAATGGTAACAGTGAAACATTGTGTGATCTGTGTAGATTAAACTGTAAAATTGCTGTGGACATCAACTAAGATTTACAAATGTCAAATTGCAAGTGACAGAAACCCAGTTCAAACCACCTTCACTAATTAAAAGAAAACCATTGGCTTGTGGTACTGGAATGATAGGGCTGTAGTTGGTCCCAGGCACAACTAGATCTGGGACTCAAGGAGGTCCCTGACCCTTATGCTGAACATTTATTTTTTTTATCCTGTGCTTTTTTGGGGACTGTTCCTCCCAAAATCCAGTCATGTGATTCAGATAGAACTACCAATTATAATGCCCACCTCCTGTTAGCAGGTTGAACACACCATCTAGTACCTATAGGACCTGATACTGATTTTTATATATACTATGTAAACTAGAGATTCAGTTAATTTTATGTGTTTACTTATTAACTTTGTATCCAGATATCTTGGTGAACTCTTTTATTCATCATTTATCAGTTGACTCTCTTGATTTTATGTAGAAATTCATATCATCTAACAGTGATAGTTTTTTGTCTCTTTTCAGTGTTTGTAATATATTGTTTTTCTTATTTTGTTGGCCAGACTGACAACAAAATGTTGAATAGTAGTTATAGTAGTGTGCATCTTTGTCTTATTTCTGCATTTTTGATGTTGCACCTTTAATTTTGTTTCTTGCTGAAAGTTCTGTTAAAGAAGTTGCTCTATCATCACAGCTTCCAAAGCACTGCATTTTAAAAATCATGAATGAATATTGAATTTTATCAAATACCTTTCTAAATGTATAAAATAATCATAATTATTTTATTTATTCTGTTAATGTATTGAATTATAATGATAGATTTACCTAGATAAATTTTCTTAATTTTATTACTATTCAGTAAATAATATGTTTAACTTACTATTATTTTTTATTTCGGAATTTGCAAACTTCTGACATTAGTATTCATAAGTGGCATGGACCTTGTTGAACCTTTCATCCAATTTTGAAATTTTATTAGACTAGCTTTTTCGAATTAGTTGGGAAAATTTTGTCTTTTACCATACTTATGTTTTTTTTTCCTTTTTAAAAAAAGGATAGATCTTTATTTTCTCAATTCTGTAGTTTTTGGTTATTGTATCTTTCTACCTCTTCCTTAGTCATTTTGGTAATTTAAATTTTCTTAGAAAAATATTTATTCTAGATTTTCAACTTTATTTTTAAAATTTACATAATGTTACTTTTATCACTTATCTTTTTAAAGTGTCCATAATTAGTGTCTATCCCAGCACCATATTTATTTCTTAGTGAACAGATTACTTTATCTGTTCATGTATTTATTTGTTTGTATACTTGTGTTTGCAATTTACCTATTTAGTTTTTAAATTGTTTTAGCTACATACATCTGAATCATCTTCCTACATAAGGAGAATGTTATAATTTTACCATATCTATTACCGTGTAATAAACTATTCCAAAACTTAGTGACCTAAAACAACCATTTATTTGCTCCTGATTGTGTGAATTAGCAATTTGGGCTCTACAGCTCTATGTTTGGGGCTTCGCTCCAGCTCACACAAATGTCAAAAGTTCCACTTGTTTCCCCTTTATCCTATTAGAGTCACTCTATGGTAAGCCTTCTCAGTACATGCACAGACTCAATAGATACTCCTCAGGAAAAAGTAGTTGGAAAACGCAGCTGACCCAGGAGAAGCTCTTCTCTCTCTAGTATTTTAATTCATGAGTTCTTCTTTGCATCCACAAGTCTCTGATGTTTTTAAAAATATAGTTTTTGTGATTTATCTCATATTTTTCCTAGTTCAAGTGGGAGTTATGGCCTGTTACTATCTTCTCCATCCTGTCTGGAGGCAGAAGTGAATTTTTAATTTCAGATATAGTATTTTTCAGTTGTAGAATTTCTGTTCGATTCCTTTTGATGAAGTTGTGTCTATGCTGAAAATTTCCATCCTTTCCTCTTATTCTAAACATATTAAACATATTTATTGTAACGTACTTGAGTAAAACTCCCACACCTGTGAGCCTGTATTTATTGTTGTTTTCCTTTCGTGTGACTCATTCATTCCTGTTTTTTAGCGTGGCTCATAATTTTTTACTGAATGCTGTATATTGTGATGAACAATTGTGGAGATTAAGCTTCTTCTGGGAGGCAGAGTGCAAACACAAACAGATCACCTTGATCCTTGTAAAGGATGCTGTTAGTGTTTATTCAGGCAGGTCTGTTTCAGGCAGATTTATTTCCATAGGCATGGCCTTTCTGGGGTCTCAAATAAAAGTCTGAGTGTTACAGTTTCTCCTTTACTTTAGCAATCTCTGAACTCCATCCTCTGTCTCCCAAGCAAGTAATTCCTGCTCAACCATAGCCTCATAATTACTGTTTTGTTACTCTGTTGCATATCCAGCTTAAAAGTTCACAAATTCCTCAAGGGGAAATCAAACACAGAGTTTTAGACTGACTTCTCTGTCACTCCTTCCTCTGAAGTTTTGTCACTCAAGCTTCAATCACTTCGGCAGAGTCAAACCCTATCCTCTCTTGCCTCTTCCCAGTGAGCCTGTAGCTTTCTCCTCAGACTCTGTTCCCTCACTTTGAGAATTAGAAATGCCTCAGAAGGGGCCAGTTGCCTTTAGAGCTCTCCTCTTTGTGCTTCCCTTCTCTCAGAAATCATAGCCCCTTAAACCCTGTCTGTGTCAGCTGTCTTCAAACAAATGTTTTATATATTTATATTTTATTTGAGTTTTATCATTGTTTCTGACACAGAATTAATCTAATATGAGCACTTCATTTTAACTAGAATTCCTGTGAATTAATATAAATCACTTCACCAAGCTGAGTATACAAACCCAGGCCACAAGTCTTTTAATACTCAAATGTTCCTAACCGTTGTCAAATAGAGCAAGTATGACTTTCATCTAAACTCAGAATGTCCTAATGATAAGTCTGAGATTTTCAGAGTTGTTTACTAAGTGCAAGGGATCATTTTTACTCATTGCATCATGACCAGAATATGTGATATAT
Organism: Hyperoodon ampullatus; assembly: GCF_949752795.1. Taxonomy (NCBI): domain Eukaryota; kingdom Metazoa; phylum Chordata; class Mammalia; order Artiodactyla; family Ziphiidae; genus Hyperoodon; species Hyperoodon ampullatus. The sequence continues at coordinate 85,315,774 of NC_136918.1, read as the reverse complement.
TCACTAGGGAGGGGTTTTATTGATGCTGTTGCTTCCATCCAGTGTTGCTTTGAAAATTGATGGGTCTCTGTTTATGGTAGATAGTGTTTTAGCGTCTGATACGTATGTCACTACAGCTGGTTCCTCTCTGATTTCTATAGTGTGGAAACCCCTTTCCCTGTTTTAGTGTCACAAGCGTGGGATTCAAATCTTATAGTGATTTTATTGTAGGGCTCTTTCAGAGAGAGAGAGAAAGGGAGTTTTCTCTTGGAAAGGTGGTGGCATCAGAAGGATTTCTCGCTTCAGCCATATGCTGAGCCATAACAAGCCCTTTCCTACAAACTTTGTGTCCTAATTCTCAAGTAAGAATGGAATTATTTCACTCATTGTCCTAAGGTCTGCTCCAGATTCTGTCACTGGTTAAATCACATTTTGGCTAAGGAAAAATTTATGATGATACCAAAGAGCAATCATTTAAATGAAATTTACCCAACAAGGTTCTCCCTTTCTGGGGCTCTGTTGTTCAGTGAATGCCTCAATTTTGACGTGAGGACCACTTTTAGTGTTAAAGAATGTCCACAGATGTGGTTTATATTGGAAAGCTACTAGAGAAGATGTATTAATTTCCTGGTGTGTTGTAACAAATTATCACAAACTTAGTGGCTTAAAACAGCACAAATTTGTTATCTTACAGGTTTGGACATCAGAAGACCAAAATCAATCTCAGTGGGCTAAAATCAAGGTGTTGCAGGACCTTTTCTAGTTACTGGAAGCCACTGCATTCCTTAGCCTGTGGCCCCATCCTCCATCTTCAAAGCCAGTAGCATAGCATTTTCTAATTGCTCTCTCCCTAATTCTGTCTAACATCTTCTTTTTCTAGCTGTCATTCCTTGCCTCCCTCTTATGAGCATCCTTGTGATTACATTGGGCTACCTGGATAATCCAGAATAATCTCCACATCTCAAGAGCCTGAATCACATCTGCAAAGTCTCTTTTGCTATGTAACACAATCACAGGTTCTGAGGTTTAAAATATGGACACCTCTGGGGACAGAGAGGACGATTATTCATCCTACCACAGAAAGCTTCTTGCCACTTTCATCACTGTCCTCTCAAATAAGCCCAAGGAATATAGGGCTCTAATTTTTAAAATTGAATTTAATATTCTAAACATAATTCCCTAGGTCTTAACAACAGTCCTTGAGTGGATCTTTCTTTTATAGAATTCCATAACCCGAGGATTAAACTGCTGAAATTCTATAGCTCAAGAATTTCAGGACTATTTCCTAATGTGTAGACCTTCAGAGGGTTAGGGTGGATTAGGTAGAGATGGCAAGTAGGGTTTCTACATTGCTAATTGTTTTTTAGAGAACAGGTTTAAAATCTGTTCTTTTAAGATCTTTTGAAATTATGCAACAGGCGTCAGTTTGGAAATAGCTCAGTTTATCAGAGTTCAATTACATATCTCTCACAGGGCAATGGAAAATGCAATGGCATCTAATCAAGAATCACAGCCAGGAAGCTAGAGTCAGAAGAAAGACCAGACTCCACCAAAGTTTCTTCTTCGTCTCCTTCCACAAATCCAGTAAGCCTATTCTCTAATTGAGAGTTATTTTACTTTTTGTCTATTTGTAATTGGCAGAAAGAAACAAAAAGACCTTTGGTGACCTGTTTTTTTCTTGAAGAATATGATTTTTACATTATGACAGAGGTCTCCAGCTTTGTGAACCCTTCCAAAAGTGGGTTATGCCTCTAGGTAAAGAAATACTAACCCTCATCACCTGCTAGAGAAAATATAAGAGAAATTTGAGAGATTGGATTCTTTTTTGCAAATCATGCATCCCTAAACTATTTGTGCAGAAAATTAATATGCCGTGTATTAAATCTCCAGAGAAGATTTGTTTAACACCTCTTTTAGTAACTCCAGTGTTTCTTCAACGTCTTAGAATTTTAATGTTTCCAGGTTTATGAAATGCCCCTAAATGATATTCTGAATGCCAGGGACATTTTAAGTTTCAAAACAGGATGCCTTTCTGAGATTAAAATTTAAACAACTGTCCTCATAAAAATCATTGGAAAGGACAGAAGCCACAGTGGGAAATGACAATAAACTTTTAAGTTTGAAGACTGAGCTGGTATTTTGAAAAAAAAAATGCCTATTTTCAGCGCCTTTTAAAGATATACAATAAATTTGGTTGTTCAAGAATATACAAGTATATTGTGTATATTAAGTATATTACTTGATTTTCTTGGCCTATTTAGAGATCATAAACCCCCCAAAAATGTAAGGCTTTTTTTCCCCAGTTTTTTAACAAGTCATCATGAAAAATGTTTTCCTTGCCTTCTAATCTTATCATTTCCTTCAAGCCTTCATAGGCTATACACTTTGCAAATAATGTTCAAAATTGTGAGACTGCAGTACTGTCATTTTGATTGAATATTTTTCTTTGGATCCATACACATCTGTCATTACGGCCAGTACTGATAAGCTCACTATGGGGCAGAAGGCTGGCTTTGGAACCAAGAGATTTTAAAATGTTCAAGGGTTTGACTGAAAGGCTAGTACTGTTGAAAGCATGTAAGAACTAAACACTTGGAATAGGTGCTTATATTTTCTGGAAATTGGGATGATTTAGATTTGTGGGACAAGCAAAGGAGTGGTTCCTTATAAACAGAAGGTCTAGGAGCATATAATCACAACCCTTGCTAGCTCTTTTATTTCCTGTCACTCCTCAGGCATTTTAGTGCTTCCCATTATCAGCAGTGTAAGAGAAGTGGTACATATGTCTGAAGTAAATTTGAGTACCTTCCTAGAGGAGCAGAAGACCAAGGGAAAGGGAAGGAAAGCCATTTAGAACTATTGCCTGATTCTCATTTTGAACACCTTGATTTACTTTAATCTATACATACTGGGTCAGTGCTTGCTCTCCTTGTCAATATTACCTGCACTTCAAATTTAGAGATAATGTAAAATTTGAATTTGATAGGAATGCAAAGCATAAACCTTGAAAATTATTGCATTATGTATTGTTATTTGCATTTAAATATGATTTATACATGGCTTAAATATTGTAGGAAAAGTCTTTTTCTCATTCTCACCGAAGGCTAATAGAAGTTTGAACTCTAAACATTCCATTCTTTATGTACTGAACATATGTTTATTGAGAACTTCCTAATTTTGCTAAATATTGCATACATAAATACAAATTAGTCATGGTCCCTACTCATCACTAATCACACAGTCTACTAAAAGAAACATGTTAATTCTGTTACAATCTAATAAGGGCCATGGTGGAGGTACATTTTAATACCTAAAATTTATTAAATACTTACTATAAACCTAGGAACTGTATGTACAGTTGATTTTTCTAATAGTTTTATGAGTTAAGTACAATTATTATCTCCAGTAATACAGATGAAGAATTGAGGCTTAGCACGGTTAAAAGCATAGTGAATTCAAGGAGTGTCAAATAGTTTACTATGATTGGCATCTATGTTACAGGTGAGGTATCCTTTATTGTGGGATAGAATTGATTCTTGAGATTTTTCTTTCTTTGGTAGACTGGTTGAAATATCATCTAATACAGCTATCCTATTTTTCAATCTCTATGTTAACCATCAAACTTATGGCCTCCTTGTCTGATTCCCCAGTGCTCTGCCCATTTGTCAGAGCCTAAGGGTGATGGGGGTGGAAAAAGTCTTGGAAAGAAGGGGCCAAAACCCCTCTAACAATAACAGATGCATGGGACAAGAGAAAAGTCCAGAAAAGGATAAAAACAACACCCAAAGAGATATTTCCAAAACAGTAACTGCAGAGAAAAGAATGAAACCATAGGGATGTCAAACCTCTTGTGTCATATTGGAAATTTTAGCCCTTAGCACTGGAGCCCACCAGTGCTCTTGGCCTTGATCCACATAATCTTTCTTTATTCATGATGGTGTTAGAAGGAGAGGAAGCCTTAAACCTCCTTTGGAAACTGGAGTATAAAATAGATAATAATCCTCCAATAGGGGCATGTAGAATGGGCATCTAACCAGCTATTGAGAGCATGATGAAATTATCTAAACGATTTTTGAACTTTTTTGGTAAATTTTAGTCAGTACTGTCCTTTAAAGTAGCAAATTGGTTCTTTTGCCTGAATAATAAATTAAGATTTTCTGACCAATCGTCATATTATATTCAACTTAGTTCTTAAAGATCATGATATTTGCATTATTTCTGTTCTGTTTCCAAATCTGGTTCTTATAATGGCCTTTTCAATGGAGGAATAATCCAGTCTTGGAGCCACTAAATTGTGCAAAACAAACACTACTGAATTAGTCAGGACTCTACATTTGCAAGCATAAAAAACCCAACTCAAATTATTTTAAATAATAAATTATACTATATTAGCTTCCATGTGAAGATAGTACCTCATTACTATTACCAGAAAACAGTCTCTCCTGTTCTTTCCTGGATTTTTTTCTTTACTTTGGCTTTATTCTCAGGTGGGCTATCTCTGTGTAATGGCAAAGATGGTAATGAGAACTTCAGGCATACATGATCTTCAGCACAAACTGGTTTAAATAATAAATGTACTGGCCCACATAATAGAAGTCCAGATGTAGTACAGTTTTGGATGTGGTTTGATCTAACTCTCTGGGATTCTCTTAGCCCATCTTTGTGTGTTAGCTGTAGTTATAGTGGTCCTAGGCCTTACAGATGCCACATGATCAGAGTAAGTAAATCTTTTCCCTCAATTATTGGACAGAAATTCTGAATTTCATTCTGTGAGGACCAACTAAAGTTATTGCCCATTCTGGAACAAATATCTAGAGCAGGAGATTTAGAAACTCTATTGATTGGCTTATATTAATCAGGACCCACTTCTGGAGTTGCATCAGTCCAACCCAAACGCCTGTTACATAATGGGTGGCAGGTAAGATGGATACTGAAAAAGGTAATAACCAAAACCACGGAATGCATATTTCTGTAAAGTCCTGGGGCTTTCCCATTGGGAGCGTTCCATTGACTGACACAAGCCTCAGGCTTATCTAGGCCCCACTGGATTAAAAGTAGAGAATGCGTGGGTCTCCATATGGCAGAGAGGAGTTTGGGGAGCTCTAGATACTATACTAAAATATACTTTTGTACTATACGTACTATACTTTTTAGATCACATCTCCAATTGCTCTATTTTATATTCTGCATGGAGATTAATCTTGTCTACTACCATGGACACACAGACTAGAAAAATTATATTTTAGAATTCTTGAACACTAACAGCTGAATTTTTACTTAGAGTATGAAAAGATTAGATAATATTTTCCAATGGGTGGAAAAAAATGAGATTTACAGCATTTCTTACATAGAAGGAAGCAATATTTGTTTTTCTGGAAATGAAAGCTGCAAGAAAGTAAGTCATGTTTTAGAAGAAATTGGTAGAAAAAGACAGTTTCTCCCTATCCTTTCATAAAATGTGAGAATTAACATGGCCTTCAAAGAAATGCAGTGGTGGCTGATACAGGGACTTAATTCTAATGAAAGAATACACAATAGTCTTTGGTATTAGGAAGAATATTTATGCAATTTTTTCTTAATTAGAAAAATATAGTACAAGTAATTTGATCCTGCATACATTTAAAAAAATATATTATTACCTTTCTTGCATCTTTACTGGTACCTTTAAAGTTAAAGTTGAAGCTTTAAAATTTTGTAAAAGTTTCAGATTCAAGTATAGACTTCCAAGGAAGGATCAAAGTTATGAGATGTAATTTAAGAATATTGCTAAGTAAAATACTTCCAAGGTACCCTATCTTTGATTTATCTTTTCTATTAAAGATTAATAGTTTGAAATGTCAAAACATCACAGACTGGAGAAAAACTTCAGCCTTGTAGAGTTACTCTGTATACTTATATATAATGAGCCTCTAGTGTGCTGTCAGAATGCAGTGTGGAGCTGAAGCCTGAGAGATAATATCCTACCTCCCCTGCTTCTATGCCCCAAGGTGGGTGTGGTTAGTGGTGGGGCATTCAAACAGCTGACAGTGTACATAGCTGATATTTTCTGGCCCACCTTCATTTGTCACTCTGCCTCTCCATAGTTATTTTTTCACCTCCAGGTATGATTTTTATTTGTGCAGAGAACTGAGAAATGAAAAGTTTTTCCAGCAGACATTCAGTGCTGTGAATACACAGTAGTGGTTTAAGAAGGTTGCTGGTTGATTTTTCATTTCTAGTGGAGGTAAATTAAATGCAGGAGAAAACAATAGATTAGATAAACTGTTCTTTCTGCTATCTGGAAGAAGTCGTATAGGACACCCCACATCTGAAAGGAAGAATTCAGCTGTCATTATTGAAAATAGCGTATAATAAATATATTTAGGATAATTTAAAAATTAGTTTTAGAAAGAATATCGGGATTAGATGTCACTCCAATTTAGTATGTTCTCCCTGAGGATCTCAGTGTGTGAACACTGTGCCAGCTCCTTGGGGAAGATACATAATACCTCTACCTTCAAAGAGCTGATGGTCTCAGTAACTAGAAAGGCACACATGCAGCTTGCAGTGAAAGGGACAAGACAGCATATAATAAATGGATAGTGTTTTAGTCAGTTATTTTCATGTCCAGTCAAAAAAGACTCCCTGGGGGTTTTAATTAGAATTTATGTGATAAAAAGAGAGGTGACATCTCATGGAGCTCCAGGATAAAAATCCATGCCATGGCAATATAGGAAGGTGAAATGCTGGAAACTTTTTCTGGATTCGAGGCAGCTAGTAGGACCCCTGCACAAATGCTCTTCCATTAGTGTGATATGACTACTTGCTAGGTATTTTTTTTTTCTCTGTCTTCCTCTCTGCTGTCCTCTCTTCTAGAGTTCCAGTTCAAATTCCTGAGAGAGAATCTGTTCGACTTAAGTAATTTTGCTGAGCTTTTCTTGCCCAGCAATGGCCAGTGGGTAGATAGACTGTTTGTTGGGGTTGGGGAGAGGATGAGTGGTCTGTGATGAAGGACACTGCTCCCTTGGGGTACCTCTTCCATCAGGCTTTGTAAGTGTGACAGGAGGTACCATAACCAACATGAAAACAGCAGTAAGCATAATGCTCTGGGAAATCAAAGAAGGGAGTACTTAATATGGAATTGTTAGCCTAGTGAAACTTCATGGCAAAGGGGGATTTGAACTGTGTCCTGAATGGTGAACAAGAGTCTAGTTGTAGAGACTAGGGTGGGAGGGATTCTAATATAAAAGTGTTGTACTACCTGAATAATAGCTACAAAACTCATAGTAAATGGGACAAATTTTTAATATAACTTTAAAAAATTTGACTGTGAGCCCCAAAACACTTAAAGCATTTAATTAGTCAGATTAAGGACTAATTTTCTAGCTGTGGAGGTGAAGCCAGGAGCTTTTTTTTTTTTTTAATCTCCCTACTAACTGAGTGGGTCTTTATGCAGAGATGTGATCTCAAAGTAGAGATAAGCATAAGCTGACTATATTGCCATCCTAACGTGAACTAAGAGGGGGATAAAAGGGAAAACCCTAGCAAAGAGAAAGAGGTAGGAAGTACAGTTTCTTACAACTCCATGTGAATTATTTTAGCCAGTAGATTGAGGCAAAAGTGGAAGTATGTCAGTGGTCAGCCTAGGTCAAGAGGACTTGCTTTTTTTTTTTTTAATCTTTGTGCACTTCTGCCATTACCACAGGAAGACTAGGCCTTGCCAGCTTGCTGGACCCAGGAAAAGAATTTTAGACATGCAGATCATAAGTGCTCCAGCTGGGTTACTCCCATCAGCCCATTCTAGATCAGCCAGCCTCTAGTCAAATCACTGATGAATGAGCTAAGTAGATGCCACTGAGATTTAGAAGTTCTTTTTCACATAGTGAGAGCGGACACAGGCAGATTTCTTCAAAATATGTCTGTAGATGTGGTAGCTTTAACCAGAATGGGGTTGTGGGCATGACCAGCACTCAAAGTGCCGCAGACTTCCCTCCAGCAAAGAGGTGTTTCCTTTAAAGCCCAAGACATAGAGACTGCAAACAAGTCAAAAGATTGATCAAACAAAAAACTCCAATAAGGAAAAATGTATCTCCCTGTGTAACTACATATACAAAAATCTTAATCCTTGGTGCTCTAGGCTCTGAGTATGGCTGGTAAATTCAATGTAATGGTTTTAAACCTGGCAGGGAAAGGAGTCCCAGGCATCTATTGGAAGGGCAAATCTATTAGCAGCTGAGACTTTCTCATACCTTTCCTTAATGTAAGCAACACTTATGGGGAGCTGTAGAAAATGCAGGACAACATAGATATTTGACAGGATCAGGAAGCGCACATGGAGTTTCAGGTATGACTTGGGCCAAAACCCAGTATCCAAGAGCTAGACTTCCTCTGGGGAAGGATCTTGGCTTTATGAGGTGGGAATGTCAGTGTAGCTGTTAGAGTATCCTAGAGATGGTTGAGACTACAAAGAAGCTTTTCATAGCCTTTACTCCATATGGCTCAGGGCAAGAGTGACCACCATTAGTATGCGTGGGGCATTTGTAAGCATGATAGTCAATATTGCAATTTGCCTCCCACGTGCTATTTAATAATTTTACCTTGATTTTATTTAAATAATACTTTCTTTTGGTACTCTGTGTAACAAGTTTTCAAGGAAAAGGGGGAATACATGTAAAGATTTGTAAAATGTAGAGTGAGATTTTCCCAGGCATAAGGTATGGCTCAAAACTAAAGAAGTGTGTAACACTTAAAGGTATAAAGAACAGTGTACACCATTTTCTCTGTCTCTATATGTTTCTCGTGGTTGAAAAGACAAAATTCTTATGTATATAAGAGCGATTAGTGACTATGGGAAAATCTTAACTGGCCAAGAAGCTTTCTGGAAACTGTCTTATTCTATAAAATCTTTTAGGATAATATTCAGCATAATAAAGATAAGGCTGTAACAACAGCATTTAATTTTTTCTCTTTCTAAATTGGTAAATATGTTAGAAATAGTAAACTATGCTATAGTCTAGGACAAACTACTATTAATTCTTTAAAAGCCTTTTAATTTATGACTATGCTATGGCAATGTGGTCAAGTAAATGAAGACTAATATAGGTATGAGTCAGACAGTAAAATATTATTATTCTTAATGTATTATACTTTTATGACCATGCATCTAATTTTATTTGAAAATGTTAAACTTACGATAATGCAGAAAGGACTTCTTCCTTACGGTGTTAATTCTGAAAAGATTAGGCTTTAAGAACCAATTTTGGCATTTATGAAATGGATAAGATTTCTTGGTTCTTTTTATATTGTTAATACATGTAGGATAATATACCACCACATAAGTGTCTCCAGACATATAAATAACAACAAATACTGCTATAATATCCACCTTGAAATGAGTTTTTAATTGGTTTGATGACTATAGTAGCAATTCCCAAAATATGCTAGCTCTGTTTACTTTTAATTTTATTCAGCATATGGGCATAGGAAATCATTAGCATTTTCCAATTCCAAGGACGAATGTGTTTAATTTTAAAATAACTCAGAACAGTTTCATGTTTTTCATCATGAAGTTCAAGCAAGAAATATAAATACAGAAACTTGGGTCTGCTGCTGTTTTTCTATATAAATTTGGTCAAGCTGTCAAGGATATGATTACAGAGAGCTTGTGGATCAACTATTTGGGCTTTCTTTAACCATCAACTCAACTGAACACATGGTGCAATATTATTTTCACCAATAAGCCAGTTATTGGAAAACATTCATACAGTGTAGACATGTTTTTAACCTCATTTTTGTCTGTCATCGATTCTGAATATTCTTTTCATACAGAGAAGAAGCTGTACTGATTGGTGCCATATCTGGTAGTGGAGTATCAGAAAATGACAGGAGTTTGGGTTTGAGTCTTAGTCCACACAGCCAGCTTGCAATAAATATAACTTTCATCTCTTATTTCTCAACTGAATTTTATTTCAACTTTGAGACCTCATTCTCCTGAGTGTTGGAAACACAATCACTTTGGGATTATACCCCTGTTCTCCCACTGTTGAGTTCAAGATCCATGGAACTTGTAAAATGCCACATCATTGTGCGTGGGGGTAGAGGGAATGGTTATGGAGGTAGTGAGAATGGTTCTAAAATATGGTTATATATATATATAATGGAATATTATACATCCATTAAAAATGTTTATAGTTTTTATTAACAAAGGGGAAATTATTCTGATCACTAAGCTTAAAAAAGCATATTACAAAATTAAATGTGTAATATGACTTTATGTTAAAATGCGCATTAAAAATACAGGAATTATGTCAAGATTAAAGCAGTGTTTGCCTCTAAGTAGTGGGTGCTTCTTTTCCCACCTGCTCATACTAATATCAGCAAATTTTCAGCCTGTGACCCTCTGCAGGACCCTCTGTATTTTCTATAGAAACATCCTCAAATACAAAATACCACATCATTATAACAGATGGTGATAACTGATCCAGATAAGTCACTCTTACTTCCCACCATCCAACTGATGGGATCTTTGCCAAATGATCTCTCTAGGAAATCTTACAGTGCCCATGTTAAGAAAAAGTCTATTTTAGCTCTCTTTAAATGTTGCAAAAACAAGGGAGCAGAAATGATGAAATATAGCCTTTAGTAGGGGGTTCTGAGTAAATTGTGTTTCTGAGACTAGCAGCGCCAGTGTTACCAGGAAACTTGTTAGAAATACAGATTCCTGAGCCCCTCTAGAGACCTGCCTAATCAGGAACTCTAGAGATGAGGCCTAACAATCTGTGCATTAACGAGCCTTGTAGGTGATTCTGATGCTCGACTGTAAGAGCAGCTGGCCTGAAGACCAAATCTGCCCACTTATTGTATATAAAATGTTATTGGAACACAGCCTTGCTCACTGTCTATGGCTGCTTGGGGGCTACAATAGCAAGCTTGATTAGTTTCGACAGAGACCTTAAGGCCCACAAAGCATAAAATATTTATCCTTTACAGAAAGTTTGCCAGCCCCTGATCTAGAGGATAAAAACCTCTTGAATTTTAGCTCATACATATTTTTTCTCCCTTGGAAGTACAAAGTCTATGTTAAGCATTTACCCCATGACATATGTTTTATAACAAAATATCTGTGAACTTATAACTTGAATATGCTGATGTGGATTCTATTAATGTAGAGACTTTTTGGGGAATGTGGAATGATCATTTTTGCCTACTATCATTAACTTCTGTTCTATAAATAAATGTTAAATCAAAAAAAATTCTTAAAAATGAAATCAGAAAGGCATATTTTGCTGTGTTAAAGTGAGAAAATAAATCTAAAGGGTTCCACCTGCTGGTAGAAATTAAAAATGACTACAAATTAAAATGCATTTAAAAAACTATCTGGTAAGTCAAAAGTGATAGTTACTGAAGTTTAGATGGAAAGGACTCTCATCTAGTTTCTTTATTTAAAAAATGAACTGACATTGAATATAAAAATAAAATTATAATCCATTTTAATAGATTACACAAACATACAGGTAGCAAGTTTTTTTCTGACTATAAGCTTTGTGAAGGTATATTCCCATCACTAAAGTGCTATTATGCAAATATGTATAAATAATTTTGTCCTATGATTTAGAGTTGCATAAAGCACTCAATTGTAACAGAAAGTTTTGTATTTTTAATTTAAAAAAACATAAAGTTATGAAACTACAGAAACACATTTAGTAATAATTTTACTACTTAAATGGAAATTCTTCATTAAAGAATTTAGCATAAATATGTCATAATACATTTTATTTCTTAGAAAGATAAATGTGTCGGTCAGGACAGACTCTGCTATGCTGTGATAAAGGATGATGCCTAAATCTCAGTGGCTCACAACAACAAAGGTTTTTTTCTAGTTCACATCTGTTATGGCTTGCCTGCAGGTCTGCTCCACATGTGTCTTCATTTTGGGACCCAGGTTGTTGAAACAGCTTTATCTGGAACGTAACTGGACATCTTGACACAGAGAAAGAGCCTCGACCCATACACAGACTTTTTCCTTTTTTAAAATGTCTGTATTGAGGTATAATTTCCATGCCATAAGTCTACCAATTCTAAGTGTACAATTCAATGACTTTCAGCAAATTTATGGAATTGTGCAACTGATCACTGCAATCCAGTTTTAGAACATTTCATTTTCATCACCCCCAGAACATCTCCCATCCCCATGTGCAGCGAATTCCCATTCCTACTCCTGGCCCTAGACAAAAATTAATCTGCTTTCTGTCTAAAAATTTTCCCTTTATGGACATTCCATATAAATGGAAAGATATAATATGTAATCTTCTGTGTCTGACTTATTTCACTTGGCATGTTTTTGGGGTTCATCTATGTTGCAGCATGTATCAGTTTATTTCCTTTTATTACTAAATGCTTTTCCATTGTGTGGATATATTGCATTTTTTTAATCCATTCACCAGTTGATGGAAATTTGTGTTGTTTCAGATTTTTTACTATTACATGTAAAACTGCTGTGTACATCAACACACAGTATTTGTATGGACATATGTTTTTATTTGTCTTGGTTAGATACATGGGAGTAGGTTTGCTGGGTTGTATGATAAATCCATGTGTAACTTATTAAGAAACTGCCAAACTTTTACAGCGTGACTAGCCATTTTACATTCCTACCAGCAAGATATGAGAGTTCCATTTTCTCCCTTTCTTTGCCAAAACTTATTATTATTGTCTTTTTTATTATAGCCATTTCAGTGGGTATGGAGTGGTAGTTCATTGCAGTTTTAATGCATATTTTCTAGTTCAAATGACTAATATGGTTAAGCATCTTTTAATGTGCTTATTAACCATATCTTTGGTGAAGTATCTATCCAAATCCTTCACCAGTTTTTTTAGTTGTCTTCTTTTTGAATTTCAAGAGCTCTTTATATATTCTGGATAAAATCTTTCTCAAATATATAATTGGAAGATATTTTCTCCCAGTCTGTGGCTTGTCTTTTCATTTTCTTAAAGTGTCTTTCAAAGCACAAAAACTTTTTAATTTTTACAAAATACAATTTATCAAATTTTTTTTCTTTTATGAATTATGCTTTGGTGTCACATCCAAGAACTCTTTGCCTAACCTAAGGTCATGAAGATTCTCTATTATGTTTCCTTCTATAAATTTTATGGTTTGTGGTTCTTGTATTTAGGTCTATAATTCATTGTGAGTCAGCTTTTGTGTTTAGTATGAGGAAATCTGCATCATTCTTAATTTCTCCCCATTAAATTTCTGACTAGTTTGCCAGTCTATTGTTGCCCTAAACTTAATTCACAACTTAAGGATACCTGTGATATTGTCCCTCCTGCTTGTCACAAAGTTCACTATGGTTTTTGACAATGCCCTAGATGTGGGAATTTTCCACTCTGTCCAAGTCAAGTAGACTCAAGTAGTCTACTTCCTAGTAAAGATGATGATTTTCATGGTCTGCCTGCCCTGAGGAAGGTGTAGGAGTAGCCCCAGGCTAAAATGCCATAAATACCTACTGTTCTTACCCAAGGTTCAGTAGTTTTTCTTGAGTAGATGTTTCTTGATTAACTATATACCTTTGGTTGATTCTCATAGTTGGGATTTTTTTTTTCAGGGTTTTGTTATTGTTGTTGTTGTTTTCTTTTTTGGGGAGAGGATTTGCCAAGCTCCTCACTCCACCATTCCAGAAGTCCCAAGCTCTCTGAAACAGTTTTCATAGCAGGATTTTAAAAGCTTTAAAACATAATAAAGTATGTTATTTCTATCTCGATTTCATGAGCCAAAGCAAGTCACATGTCATTTCTTTGTTCAACAAGATGGGGATAATCTTCCCATAGAGCATCATCACTGAGATGATATAGTAGGCAACTTCTGATATAGTTCCCAACGGTCTCTGCCTTCTGATATTCACACTGTTGTATCATCCCTTCTCCGTGCGTGTGGCCTAGACTTAGTGACTGTCACCTAATAAATAGAATTCAACAAAAGTGATGGAGTATCACTTCCATAATTAAGTTATACAAGACTGTCATTTCCATCTTTTTAGCTCTTGCTGGCTTTTCCTCTTTCTTTCTCTTGCCTTCTTGGGTTGCTCTCATTGAAAGCAAGCTGTCGTATTGGAGAAGTTCATATGGCTAGGAACTGAAGGTGACCTCTGGTCAACAGTCAGAACAGAACTGAAGTCTTCTGGGTAAGTCCAATAGCCCACAAGGAACTGAATGCTGCCAGCAACCAAGGAGTGAGCTTGGAAGCCAATTCTCCCTCAGCTGAATCTTGAGATCACTGCAGCCCTGGCTGACGCCTTGTTTGCAGCCTTGTTTGAGACTGAAGCAGAGGACCCAGTTAAGCCATGTCCACATTCCTAATCCACAAAAACTGTGAGATAATAAATGCTCACTAGCCACTAACTTGTGTGGGTAATTTCTTATGCAGCAATAGATAACTAATACAGATAGTAACTAAAATATATGGTGAAGAGTCAAGTAATCTACCACAATAAACACAATAGATATGGAGGTGGACAGGCTGCTCTTTGCCATATACAAGCTCAGTACTTCTAAACAAATCAAATTTTATTCAGAGTGGTTTTCCATGGGACATATAACCTGGCATTTGCCCTGAGTTTCTGTTCTTATTTTATAAAATCATAAAATATTGGGGTCACGATTTCAGTAGCTCCAGAAACTAATTATAGAAATACTACTAAGCCACAACAAAGTAAGTATATTTTTGTAAAATGAGTTTGAGAACATAAGATTTCCTTGGGCATTGTTTACGGAGTGCTCTAATTTCTCACTGATTATTTAGTAACTGGTAAATGTTTTGGTGGCTGTCTACTCTTTATAATTTAAAATAGTATAGAAATGCTAAAATCAACCCTCACTTATATAAAAAATTCTCAGTAATATAAGGGGAGATTCTTCCCAAGAGTAGAGTATGGAAAGGGAGACCAAAAAAAGTAACTTGATAGTGGAGAGACCTGACTAACATGACCTCTAGCCCGGTGAGCAAGGTTAACATCAATAGGACTGAGTCATATTGGTAGTGTATATCCTTGATAAGATGTCATGAGAATGCCACTTTTGCTCTGTGGTATTCCTCCCCAAAACACATTACCCCAATCCAATGATGAGAAAAACATTAAACAAAGCTTAGTGGAGGGACATTCTACAAAATACCTGACCAAAAATTCTCAAAACTTTCAAAGCCATCAAAACCAAGGAAAGTTTGAGAAACCATCATAACCAATACTGAATACAATGTGGTATCCTGAAATAGAAAAAAAAAAAAGTAAAAATGAAGGAAATCTGAATAAAGTATGGGCTTTAGTTAATGATAATGTATTGGTATCAGTTCATTAATTGTGACAAATGTACCTCACTAATGGAAGATGTTAATAATAAAGGAAACTGGTTGTGGGATAAAGGGGAACTCTATTATCTTTGCAATAAAATTCTTTAAATATAAAATTTCTCTAAAATAGTTTATTATAAGACACAAGGGGAGAAATATCTCTTAATAGCAACAAAATTACGAAATTTCTAGAAATTAAAAAAAATATGCAGGATCTATATGAAGAAAACAGTTTTTCTAAATAAGCAGAGTGATCAAAAGTAGACTTGAATAATGGAGAAATATGCCATGCTTCTGAATCAGAAGGCCAAATATTATAAAGTTGTCTTTTCTGCCCACATTTATCTATAGTTTCAAAGTCTTTCCAAATATATCCATAATATTTCTCATTGAACTGGAGAAAATGCCTTATCTGTTAAAATAAATGGGCAAACATGTTCAAACTGTAAGCAGATGGGGTAGGGGGTCCCTGGAAAAAAGGAACCAAGCATGGCTTTCTTGACGTAAGAGGCCTAAGCCATTTTGTGACCTAAGCCTGGCCACAGTGCTTGCCCTTGAACAAGTCTCAGTAATTAATAATCTTAAGGTAACAAAAGAATGCAGGAACAAAGGACTATTATCAGGCAAGAGAAGTAACAATAACAAAGATAATAAATCAGTAGTAAAGACTCCAAGTTCTATTTCAATGGTAAAGATGAGCCTGAAACATATTCTTGAGCAGTTTCGCAGAATTCAGACTCCCCTGGAGCACTCAACCACTAGATCAACTGGAACCTAAGGAATGATGATGTTGACCTTTTCTGACCCTCGTGACTTCAATCAACTAAAGCTTGAATTCTGTCAACTTTTGCCCCAATTTTATGCTGAATTCTCCTCTGCTCAAGTCCTTTCATGAATATGCATACACTCCCCAAACCCCTTCATGTATATGCATGTATTCTTAGCTTAAAAATTCCCCAGTTTTGCTGTTGGGGAGACATTGCTTTGGGAAAGATCCGTGATGTTCATCTTACTTGATGCAAGTAATAAATCCTTCCTTCTCCCAATCTTTGGCTTGGTTGTGTCTTTTGGCTTGATACTCACCAGAAGGCAAACCCAGTTTGGGGGTAAAAAAACTACATTTTAAAAACAAAATAAATGTGATGATATATCCAATCACATATTAAAACATAAAGTTATACTCATTAAAATAGTGTAGCACTGGCAAAATAATACAGTATTTTGTATATATAGTATATATAGTATTTATCTTATATAGTATTTATCAATTAATATATAGTATTTATCAATTTCATATAGAACTGAGAGTACAGTGCTGAGGAAGTCAGATATTATTGCCCTCATGGAGCTTACAGTCTGTTTGGGTTGCACCCCACAGGCCTGCAAGCCCTGTAGTTGCTCAGCCTCAAGAGTGAAGAAAGAACCTAGAGACATCAATGATTTAATGGACGGGGGAATCTTACATATCTGAAGCGAGTTCCTGGAGCGACACTCTACCATGTGGGGCAGATGTATAGATAGGAACAGGAAGGTGGAGATGGAGAGGGAGGTTACCAGTTACAGAGGGAATTGATGCCAGGGAAACCAGCAGAGGGGCACATCCCTTTGATAAACTGTCTTAGTGGAGATGGTTCTGATGTAAAGATTAGAACAATCACTAGCTGGGGCTGGGGGCAAGTATGTAGACATTTACTGATTAGGCACGATGATTAAGAGGGAAGGTCAGTCAGGTAAGTAGGGTGTAGGTGAGGCAGGGACTGGTAGAGAAGGGGATGTACAGAGAGCAAGAGAACAGCCATCTTTGGTGGCCTGATCATACACAGTGTTGGAGAAGTTAGCTATTGTTTACAATTACAATACAAATGTACTTAGTGAATCAGAGAGGATATACTAGAGGAAACTGTACTCTAGTAAAGACTGAAAGAATTTTAGTTAGCTTGGTGTAGGAGGGAAAAGAGTTAAAAGATCACAATAGGCAAGGTAAACAGTCCATGTGAAGGCTGGACTTCATAACTTCAGAAAGATGTCCAGTATGACTAGACATGGAAACCAAAGGGAAGAGTCATGAGATCAGTGGCTAGAGAGTTAGGCAAGTGCCACATTGCATAATTTTGTTGAGAGTTTTAGTTTACCCTAAGGACATGGGAAATCATTGGGGATTTTTAAACTGGAGAAAGATCCAGTCATATTAACACATGTAAAATATTACTTCGAATTCCCTGACAAAAATGAATTAGAATCAAGCCAGGAGGTATGCTAGGAGATAAGAAGCTGTTTCAATAGGTGACATTATGAAGATTTAACAGTAAAAGGAAGCGTGAGTTATGGCAGTAACAGGTTGAAATGTACAAATAAGAAATTTATTATTATTTAGGAAATTTATTGGCCAGCTTTTCAGAAGGAAAAAGACTTTCTAAACATAGTAGTAATAAAAACACCAAATAATTGACTTGATTGTGTTAAAAATTATTTTTACTTTGTACCTAAAACATTTCAGGCATGTGCTAAACAATCAAGAGAAAGGAGTTAATATTTGTAATAAAATAAGAAAAAGATGTATATTCTAATGAAGAATAGGCAAAGAACATTAATAGACATTTTGTAAAATAAGATTTACAAGTGGTTGAGAAATAAAAATATGACAACTCAGCAATAATAATTTCTATAATAGTCAATAATAAAGAACTGCAGATTTTAAAATAATAGAGTGCTAATTTTAATTTCTGGAAGAGGTAGATGAAAATCAGTGATAATATCCAGTGTTGGTGAGGATGTGGAAAAAACAGTTATCTCACAATTCTAATGAAAGTTTAAATCAGAATTCTTTTTATACAGGACATTTTAGCCATATATATGTATAAAGAATTTTTAACATAAAATAATCCCAGAATTTAACCTAAGGAATTAATCTGTGATGTGAAGAAGTATTTACGTAATACAATATTTTCACTATAACACTACTTATAATGGTGAAAACAATTTTTAGCAAGATAAATGCCCAACATTAGGAAACTTTAAATAATAGCAAGGGAGAAATTACTTGGAGACATTGAAAATGATATTTTTGGAAAAATTTAATGACATTGAAAAACTCTTATGACCTAATTTTAAAAGAATAAAAATTTAACACAATATTTATATGATAATATCCCAAATAAATAATGATATATTTTTAAACAATTATTTCACACAAAATTAATACATATTCATTATAGAAATTTTGAAAATGCAGAAAATTCTAAAAACAAACAGAAAATTAGGTCATTTATATTTTCAGTACCCATGAGTAAATACTATTGATGTTTTGGGTGACAATTTTGAATTTTCTTCTTAAATTTTCTGGGTATATTTATGAAGTTCCAAGACTCAGTTTTGTTTGTTTGTTTTTCCATCAGTAAAATAGGCTTACCTTACAGATTTGATGTGAGAATTAATGATTGTAATATTTAGAACTCTTGGTTGCAAGTGACAGAAACCTACTACAAACTCGATTAAGCAAAATATTTATTGATTCATGTAACTAGAAAAAAAGAAAAAAAATAAAACGGAGTAGTAGAGTCTAACTTTAGACACTGCTAGATCCAAATTGGGATACATTTTCAGCAATTTTCTCTGCTTTGTTTCCTACAGTGCAGATTTCATTCTCATGCAACTCTCGCCAAGTTGGACCTTGGGGTTCCAGGTTTACATTTTATAAACCTGGTGCCTCTTTCCCAATAGTTATAACAGAAGTTCAGCGATGAAGTCTAACTGATGTAGCAAGTTCCCATACCCCATGCCTGAATCAATTTTGTAGCCCGAGGGGATATACTTTGTTGATATAAAAGGGGTCAGCTCCAGCTGAATCACAGCAACTGAGAGTTGAGAAGGAAAGTATACCAAATCAAAATTAGCACTGTAATCAGAATAAGGAGGAATGCATAGTGGGTTTACAAAAACAATAGAGATCCACAACAAAGATAATGTGCCTAGTTCCTTGCCCGACATACACCAGGGTTCCTCAAAGTGACACTTAATATTTATAGTATTTTTAGATTCAACAACTACTGCAGTTAATTTCTGTGAAGGCTATAAAACTACAGCCCTTGAAACAGGTTTTGAGAAGTCATTTTTAAATGCTTTCTTGTCTATAGTAGTTATTCTTTAATCCCATTGTAGTTCTTTCATTCTTTTATCCATTCATCTGACAATGATCAAGTATCCATATGCCATAACTATTGTTATAAGACTAGGGAAGATTAAAATCTGTTTTTAGAACTTACTGTTTTGTAAGGGTGATATGTGCACATATTACTTGTTAGAAAGTGTTAACAATTACAAAAGAGATTCAGAGAACATACTTTGGGCATTAGAGACTGCTTCCTGCTTGGGGCTAAATCAGGAAAAGCTTTAAGAACTAGTTTATATCCTAAAGAATGCAAGAAATTGGACACGTGGAAGTGAGAGATTAAACACTCCTGTGTTCAAGTGAACACCTTGAGCAAAAACATAGAAGCTGGAATGTGTAGAGTGCACTGAATGTTGAGAGCAGTTCAGTTTGCTGGAGTATGAAGATGACTTGTGGGAGATTATAAAATGATAGGTTAGCTTTTGTGATAGTGAAGACCACCCCATGAGAACACACCTCTGGCTGGATTGCTCAGTCCTTCTTTGGAGGAGTTAAAGGAAACATAAGAAGTACTTGAAGCCGAGTTCTAACTCCTTCTCCTGGCTGTTATAAAACTGAGTGATTATCAGTCCACGGGGCTTCAGTTTACTTCACGAATGTGTGGCATTGCTTTCAGGTGATTAATCTGACAACAGCAGCACAATGAGAGATAGAAAACTGAAAAAATGGTAAGGAAGCCAATATTAAGTTGATGATGATTGGTGGTTGAACTGGAAAACTTGGTGAGAATAAAAAGGAAGTGTTGTGTGTTAACAGATATTGAGGAGGTAAAATCAGTAAGATTTTGTAATTGGACCTATAGATACGGGAACTGGAAGGATTCTTAAAAGGTCATTAGAAGGGTGATATCTTAGTCCATTAGAGTTGCTATAACAAAATAACATATATTGTGTAGCTTATAAAGAAACAGAAATTTATCTCTCACATCTGGAGGCTGGGAAGTTCAAGATCAAGGAAGCAGCAGATTCAGTGTCTGTTGAGAGTCTTCTTCCTGTTTCATGAACCGCCATCTTCTTACTGTAACCTAACATGAAGGAAGGGGGCAAGGGAGCTCTCTGAGGTCTCTTTTTTAAAGGTGCTAGTCCCATTCTTGAGAGCTCTGCCCTTATGACTTAATCACCTCTGAGAGACCCACTTCCAAATACCATCACACTGGGTATTAGGTTTCAACATACAGATTTGGGGGAGACACAAACGTTCAATCTAAGGCCGATGATATTGCCATCTTTGGAAATAGGGAAATTAGGCTTGTTGTGGGGGAAGTGGATGAATACTCTTTTAGACATTTTGAGTTTGATGGACTAATGGGGGAACACCAAGTGGAGATCTCCCTCATGCAGTTGGCAATTTAGGGTTTGAGCTGTGAGACACGTGGGGCCAGAAATAAAGGTACTCTCTCTTCTCAACCAACTATGACCACTTAGTAGAATCAGTAGAAATCCTGCAAGTGGTTGGAGTCAGCAAAGAAGCCAGCATGGAAGAACAAGCTGATACCAGACACTGTGACATTAACCACACTTAAGGTCTAGTAGGGAAAGAGGAGCAGAAATGAAAGGAGATCATGACACTTAGGCAAGTCAAGTAGGGGAAATTGTGTCTGAGTGTGAACCTCTGTATAGAACATTTAAAATCTGGGCCTAGTTAGATCAAGGAATTAAGAAAGAAAAATGGAAAAACAAATAGGGTTTTATGTATTTTAAGACAATAAAACGGTGACTATAAGATAAAAACAGAGTGGACAGCAGGTGTTCTAAAAATTGTTATTAAAGAATTGCACCAACAAATAAACTTTTATATTTTCCTACAATTCCCAGTTTTTCTCCTTTATCATACAAGTTACTTTCTTAAGATTAGCCAATAATATATACTATAAATCTTTTTCCTAAAAGAACGAGAGTATGGTATTTTTTTAAAGTATATTTTATAATGCCAGGAGGCAAATGTGATTAAGAACATCCTTATCTAGCTAACATATCTCATCTGTAAAATGGGGATAATAAGACTTGTCATTAGCTACTCTCAGAGAATTGTCATGTGAGTTAATTGAAAAGAACTATGCAGCATTGTATGAATGTAAAAGCTACAGTAATGTGCAACATAATTAATATTTAGGGATGTTTTTGTTTTTGATCTTATGCTGGCAAAATTGTCATTACTTTAAATAAGCCATAAATATCTATTTTTTGCTCTATGTTCAGTAAATAGATGTTCTCATCTTTCTTGCACTTATAAATTTACTGTAATTTTGCCTTCTGTGAGATGCATGCATTTATCTTATTTTTGCCCACTTCTGCTCTGGCAAATACATGCCAACTAAAATGTTAGTATCAGCAAACAAACATTTTTGTTGGGTGCGTCCACACTGTCCAAATGTTTGTTTTTAGCCAGAACTATTTGTTTCAAAAGCTTTCATGAAACATACATTTGTTTTTGAACCATCCCAAGAGTTCAGATATTTCTGTCCACGTTTCCTTAGATCACCTTCTATTCAGCTCTTCTTATGAATTCTCCTGCTGGCCAGAATTTTTTCTGAGGCTTCAGTAGTTGCCTAGTAGGAATGCTTATAAAAACATTTGTGGATAGCCCAAACATTTTCAATAACATTTGCTTGGAAAAATTTTACTGGCAGTCAAGACACATTATTTAAACATATTTCAAAATATTTATGCATCCCTGCAATACTTTGGCAGTGTCTGTATATCAAGGCTGAATTGATGGTTTTCTAGTTAAGTCTTTTTGTTTGTTTGTTTTTGGTCATTGATAATGGTTGATTGATGAGTGTTTGATAGAATTTCCATGCAGTTGATTTGATTACCTTGATAGTAAGGTGGCTATAAAAACCAGTGAGTTTTGAACTTTCTTTCTTCTCAGGGAATGGAACTTAATAAACAAATTAGATTGATTTTACCATAATCTCTTCAGAATGCTTGATTCTCAGTTGCTATTTTAGCTTTTTCCTTCATCTCCTTCCCAACAGTAATTCAGAAAATGTTTAATTTGTTAGGATCATTTTAGCATTAGTATTTAGTAGAAGAAGCAGCTTTAGTGAGACCTGTGGTTCTTATATAGGATTTCATCATTTTTAAAAGTTATTTTTCATATTCCATGACTGTATCTAAATGAAGAAAGAAAATGGATAAATTATTTGTACACTTATGTGGAATAGATAAAATAATTTGTTTTATTTTGTGTATGTTTTGTTAGTAGGGTTCATTTTTTTTATTTTTCCAAAATAAAGAGAGAAACCTAAGCCTGTGATTATATGTGGTCCTTGATTTTAGATGATGTGATCTACAGAAGAAAGAGTAAAAAATAGTACCTTAACTCTGGCTTATCAGAGATGATAAGGCACATAAATTAAAAAGGCTTTAGTAGGCACATCTTTAAAGACCATATTAAAGAGTTTAAGTTCATGAAGTCCTCCTCTCTGATTTTGCCTTACCCATATTGCTAAGTTGGCCTTCTGCATGTCTCTCCTTCCATCTCTCCTTTCTTATTTTTGTGTGTAGGTGTTTTTTCTCCATGTGTTTGTGCTGTATTTTTTCATGTGACTTTCTCTCTATATAACACTATGTGTACTCATCTGATGATGTGTCATTTTCTATGCCTATATATGTATGCCCAGTCTATTTTTTCTTTGGGTGTCTCTATTGTGATCTCTGTCTATGCCTTTATTAGTATGTGTCTCCATGTGTCTTTGTGTCTGCATGTCTGTCTGTCTAGATGTATATTAGTTCTGTGTTCTCTGTTTCTATGTCCAGTTCGATGTATTCCTCTACTATATGACTTTGTCCTCTTTCTCATTGTCTTTCTGTGTTTCATTTTATGTATGGCTTTCTCAATTTTTATCTGATTTCAGTTTTCTATGTGTGTCTTCCTTCTTTTGTGATTATAAACACTGGTGTTTTGCTGTGGTGCTATATTTATCAATTAGAATTTAAAATTTCCTGATCCATTCTACTAGAAAAATGTGTTAAAGATTATGAACAAGCAATTCATAAAAGCAATACAAGTGGGCTAATCAATTTATAAAATAGATATATTCTCACTAGTAATTAAGTACTAGTAATAATTAAAATAATTAAAATAATGAGATTATATTTATTGACTATCAGATTAACAAAGATATCCATTGGGGGACAATAATAATAACTTATAATAGTATTGAATCAACATTTTAAGAGGACAACATATATTAAAGTTTTAAATATACATAAGCTTTGATACTGCAATTCCACTTCAGGTATTTGTCTGTCAAAAATAACCAGATATTTGTACAGCTGTTTGTTTCAGAATTGCCTTTAGTAGTATAAAATTGAAAGTAAATGTCCATTAGTAGGGAATTGGTTAAATGAATTATGATACAACAAATACAACAGAATATTAGATTTCTGTTGTTATAGAAAAATTCTATTATATGTTGATAACCAGAAAATAATCAAATTCAAGAAATTATGTAAAAATGTACATATTGTATATGCCATTTATTCATTCAAACAATCTGTATATTGTGTCCCTTCTAAGTGTTAAGCCCTATAGAAGCACTATAGAGATATCCGTATTGTTTCATATGAGGTGTTAGATAATGAGAGAACTTCTACCTTCTCTTTATTGTGGATTTAACAATCATATATTACAAAAAGCATCAAGAATTCTCTTAAATTTTAAAACATGAATATTTTTCTATTTTAAAATATTAAATTAAATTGATCTCTCCTTTTGTGATTTCTCTTTCCTTTTTTTTTTTTTTTCCTCCTTCCCCCACACTGTGGATCAGTGACCCTCTGTAAAAAGTGATTCCTAATTGTAGCCAAGGCAATATTCTTAGGTGTTCTGGAAATGCTGTGCCTTAGCATATATTGTATTAATGAGTTGTCAAGAAGAAATATTTGTTTAAAGCCTTTGGAAAGAGAGAAAAAAATTAAGCCATGTATGTGTCAAAATGTCATTCCAATGTGAAGCAGGGAGAGTTAGAGTAAGTGTGATGTGAAACTATAAAGGAGAATGCTTTACTCAGTCATTGGAACTTGGCACTAATGTCAGTGGAAAACCAAACTTGAAAATTTAATGTTTAGTACAGTAATTCTCACACCTTCCTGTGATCAGACTCACCTAAGGAACTATTTTTAAATGCAGATTCCTGGACCCCACCCCCAGAGAGTCTGATCTGGTAGGTCTGAGTGGGTCACAGATTCTGTATTTTAATAAGCTTCCCAGGTGATTCTTATATCTAATATAAGAGGTTTAAGGTCTATGTTTCAAGAAACAATGCTAATGAGTAAGTTTCAATAGCTGATCTACTTTTAAAATGACAGATTTTTGTTAAGTCATATCTATTAGGTACATTTCTAGAAGAATTCTTTGAACAAGGTTATTTAAGGTATCGTGGAAGTTATTTAGGGGGATTGTGAGTTCATAGGCAGGTTACATTCCATTCAAGACCTTATTGGCTTTCTGGACCGCAACTTTGAGCCAAAATTTTAATGAGCTGCCAATGTTTACTTCCGTCACATAAAACTTGTCATGGCTTTTCCTCAAACAATGGCATTAGTATTTATAGGTTTCCTTTCATTCTTATTATTTTATAATAGGTAGATAGTGTTCCCAAGAATATTGTCATAAAAAATGACAAAGTATAAATACTAGACCACTACAAATGCAGAATTCTGATCAATGAAAGCAGCTATGTAGTATACATAAGAGACTACTTTAGAGCACTTATACACAGTCAGAATATCAAAATCTATAAGTCTTAAAAGACTGAATTACATACAATGAGTATATCGATCACCAGAACAGTTTGCCTCAAGAGTAACTCTGAACTTCCTGAAAAGAAGGGTCATGAGATGTACTACAAGAAGTTTATAATGTTTTTACAACATATTGTAACCTACCTGTATATGACCAAGGTGTACGCTAAACATACAATTTAACTATTTTGTGATCATTTAATACAAAACTATTTATAATTCTATTTTAAATAAAGTTTATATGGGTAGGAATCCAAAAAAGCCTTCCACCATGAAGCTGATATATGAAAACACCTGACCAGTTCAGACAACCAGAGAGTTTTATGGCTGAAAAACCATTCAGTTCAGTGTTTCTCAAACTTTAATATGCATAAGAATCACTTGGGTATCTTGTTAAAATGAAAATTCTGATGATAGTCTAGGGTGTGGGACCTGAGATTCACATTCCAAACAAGCTGTTGTTCCAGGGACCATACTTTGAATTGAAAGTATTTATGTCAACGCTTTTGTTTAATAGAGGGAATTGGGCATGGGAAGGGCATAGTTTTGCAGGATGTGACTGTGGCTCTGGTGGACATAAAGTCATTGGAGCTGAATGGTATTAATGGCAGTTCCTCAAACTCTTATCACTATGGTCTCTGGTGAGGCCTTGGTTGCTGCCCTTCCTGAGTGGAGGCTTTCAACTTTTCCTTTCATTCTGTGAGAGAACTGAAAGAGTCCTTTCAATGAATTTTCTTTTTGCTTGAACTATCCAGAGACAGTTTCTGATGCTTGCAATCAAAAGAATATAACTAATACAGGCTCTGGGTTGGGACTTGCACTGCAAATAAATAGACCATACTTACATCACAAGGAAATAGATTCTTCTTCCCTGGAACATAGTAATAAATATATTTTCTTAAATATTTACACAAGTCCACTAGTGACTCCCAGCTGCCTCTCTCCATCATGATTCTCCCCTCCTCTTCCAGACTTTATCCAACTTCCTATTTGATATCTGCATCTAAATGTCTTATTAGACTTCTGAGACATTAGGCATCTCAAACTTACTGTATTCAAAATCCAAAATTGAATCTCCCAAACTTGATGTTTCTGTAGCAGATGGCACATCTTTTCATGCAGTTGCTCAAGTAAATACCTAGGAATTGTCCCCATTTTTTTTTCCCTTCTCACATTCTATTTATTAGCAAGTTCTGTCTGTTCTGCCCTAAAAATTTAGCCAGAAATCAACCATTTCCATATCAATTGCCTCAGTCAGTTCTAAACCATCACCATCTCTACCTTGGACAATTGCAATAGCTTCCTAATCTTTCTTTTTGCTTCCACTCTAACTTTTCCACGTGGCAGCTAGAGTGACACTTTTAAAATGTAAACTAAGGCATGTTACTTTCATGCTCAAAACTGGTCAGTAGCTTCCCATACCACTGAGGAATAAAATCTAAACTCCTTACCGTGATCTACAGGTCTTATGTTATCTGACCCTTTACTAAGTCTCTTACTTCATCTGGTTCCAGTTTCTTCCTTGCACATGCTGCTCCAGCTATGCTGCTCTCCCTGATAACTCTTCAATTAGAATGTTAGTCCCAAGGACAGAAAATTTGTCTGTTTTACTCACTGTTGTATCCTAGTACCTAGAATAATGGCTGGCACAGAGTAGATTTTATTTAATAGTTCTTGAATAAATGAACAGAGAAATGTATACCAGTGTAATCAATTAGGCACAGAAAATAAGACAGACCAATCACTGGAATTCTGATAGGAAGTGGGTGGTTGGTCACAGATGTGAGACAGGATCTCAATTATCACTACTAACCACTTATACCTCTAATCATCTGCACATGAAATTACCCCCAATTTTGAAGTTCTGGGTCCTCTTTAATAAACATAGAGCAAGATTAGCAGTAAGGTAGGTTGGCTGTTACCTGAGCCTCTCAATTTTCCCCAACCAGAGGAATACACATGTTGATGGCCTTCAAGTGACCTTAGCAGGGAGTAGAAGAGAAATGCTAAGGAAAGCAGCCAGATAGATGATTATGTTACTGTTACGGATTGAATGTTTGTGTCCCCCAGAATTCATAGGTTGAAATCCTAATCCCCAATATGATGGTATTAGGAGGTAAGGCCTTTGGGAGGTAATTAGGTCTTGAGGGTGGAGCCCTCACGAATAAGATTAGTACTCTTGTAAGAAGAGACATAAGAGCTTGCTCTCTTTCTCTCTCTGCTCTCCACCATGTGAGGATACAGAGAGAAGACACGCATCTGCAGACAAGGAAGCGGGTTCTCACCAGAACTGAATCTGCTTGTACCTTGACCTTGGGCTTTCCAGCCTCCAAGCTCTGAGAAATAAATGCTTTGGTTTAAACCACCAGTCTGTGGTAACTTGTTACAGCAGCCTGAGCTGACTAAGATAGTTGCTGTTACTGTAGACAGTTTGTGTGCCTTTAGTAAGGAAATAGGGTGGATACCTTGCAGTATATCAATTAACCAAATGAATTGCTTGTCATTCATTTTTAAGCCTGTTCTCAAGAGAGGGTTAAAGATACAATATGTTCATAAAATGTTATATAAGAGAGTCGTAGCTGAGAAATCTTGATTGAAAAAAAAGATGTGGGTGTGTTCACAAGGACAAAGGAATAAACAATAAACAGATTTTTAAAAAATCATTCAACACACCTCTGCCTTGGAAAGAAGGCATTCTAGTTTCTGTGAAGTAGTGTCTATGAGTATTGCTGTTCTGTATGCACGTGGTCTCCTAGTCCTATGACCCTCGTTAGCTCTGGGATGTATATTACTTAGGATGCAAGCTCCAACAGCCTTTCTCCTATAAGCTCAATTTTGCAACTACCTGAACCAGTGGAAAACAAATATTAATTGCTGAAATTAACAAGCAGATAGGGCCTAGAAATAGCAGGTGGCCTCCAGTCCGAGTTTTAGTGTCCTGGGTAAAGTCCTTTACCACTGGCTTTCGCCGTGAGGGGCGATCTGCCCAGTAATATTCAACATGTATAACGAGTCCATGTGCCAGAGTTTTGCTTCCTTTGCAGTGTGCAGTCCACCTTCCTGCTGGGGACTGTAGCTGTGGCTTTAACCTCCGCGCCACTTACCTGGTGCTCTGATTCTCTTTCTTTTTTTCTGTTAATCTGCTTTCCCTGGGGCTGGGTCTTACTTTCAGGCCCTCTTTCAAACTGGACTAACCTAACTGCAACCAAAATATTTGCCCAATGATGAGTATAGCTACTATCCAGAGACTCTTTGTATACTGCCCTGTCTTCTTAGGAATCCCCTGAGTATCAGCATAAGCCTGGACTCGGTTCAAATTTGTACTCCTCTTTGGGGACCAGCCCTACTGCCAAGTTAATTCCTTTGCCCCAATTCTGCTGGTATTTCATTCCTTTTTTCTTCTATTGACAGCATAGCATTCCTGAGCACAGAGTCTACATCGGTTGGGACACATTCCTGAAGGTCTGAGAATGAGATAATGAAGATGCCTGTGAATGCTGCTGTGTTGTGGGCTTGAACCTATTGCACAATTCTGTATTCTGGGGAAGGAGGGAGAACATTGGTGGAAGTAAAAGTTTCATAAGGCTCTATGAGAACTTTCAAAAGTTTAAGATTTTACCTGTTGGTTTACTACAAGTAGGACAGTCATAATAAAGATAGGTCCTCTATTCTCGAAAGTATAGATTAATAATGCTGATTTATGGAAGGGCTAAGAAACCCCTAGCTGGAATAAAACCATTCTTTTTTTCTCTCAGAGTTGAAATCCCTGATACTCATAGAAGGGATGACCACTGCTAATATCTAGTTTAAGATTTTTTTTTTAGTAGATCTTTATTGGAGTATAATTGCTTCACAATACTGTGTTAGTTTCTGTTGTACACCAAAGTGAATCAGCCATATGTATACCTATGTCCCATATCCTCTCCCTCTTGAGCCTCCCTCCCACCCTCCCTGTCCCACCCCTTTAGGTCATCACAAGGCACCGAGCTGATCTCCCTGTGCTATGCTGCTGCTTCCCACTAGCTATCTATTTTACATTCAGTAGTGTATATATGTCGATGCCACTCTCTCACTTCACCCCAGCTTCCCCCTGCCACCCCGTGTCCTCAAGTCCATTCTCTATGTCTACATCTTTATTCCTGTCCTGCCCCTAGGTTCTTCAGAACCTTTTATTTTCAATTCCATATATATATGTTAGCATACGGTATTTGTTTTTCTCTTTCTGACTTACTTCACTCTGTATGACAGACTCTAGGCCCATCCACCACACTACAAATAACTCAGTTTCATTTCTTTTTATGGCTAATATTCCATTGTATATATGTGCCACATCTTCTTTATCCTTTCATCTGTCGATGGACAGACACTTAGGTTGGTTCCATATCCTGGCTATTGTAAATGGAGCTGCAGTGAACATTGTGGTACATGACTCTTTTTGAATTATGGTTTTCTCTGGGTATATGCCCAGTAGTGGGATTGCAGGGTCATATGGTAGTTCTGTTTTGATTTTTTCAGGAACCTCCATACTGTTTTCCATAGTGGTTGTATCAATATACATTCCCAACAACAGTGCAGGAGGGTTCCCTTTTCACCACACCCTTTCCAACATGTATTGTTTCTAGATTTTTTGATAATGGCCGTTCTGTTCTGATCAGCGTGGGAGGTGATACCTCATTGTAGTTTTGATTTGCATTTCTCTAATAATTAGTGATGTTGAGCATCTTTTATTGTGCCTCTTGGCCATCTGAATGTCTTCCTTGGTGAAATGTCTATTTAGGTCTTCTGCTCATTTTTTGTTTTTTTGAATTTTATTTTATTTTATTTATTTATTTTTTAATACAGCAGGTTCTTATTAGTTATCAATTTTATGCATATTGGTGTATATATGTTAATCCCAATTATTATACCAAGAGTGTTAAACCTTGATAAAAGTTGAGGACAAATTAAATTAGCCATTTTAAAATTTATTAAATGTTTATATAGCACATATTATGTGCCAAGTCTTGTTCTAAATTCTTTACAGATGTTAACTGATTTAATCCCCAATAACAACCCCATGAGGTAGGTTCTGACATTATCCCAGGTGTACAGGTGAGGAAAACTTAAGCAGTTTTAAGCCAGGCCACATAGTTAATAAGTGGCAGAGCTAGAATATGAACTGGACAGTTCTTTAACAACTCTGCTAGACCACCTTCCCAATTTAGTAAAAGTGTTTCTGTAGGGTTAAACTAAGGAAGTCTCAGTATATAATTTTTTTTAAATTCTTTTAAACTTTATTTTTTTTAAATAATCACCAGCTTTTAAAAGTGCTTACTATGATGTAATCTTAAAATAGGGAGCTTATCCTGATGGATGGCCAGGTAGACCCAATCTAATTATATGAGCCTTTAAAAACAGAGATCGCTGTCTGGTAGTAGAAGGGGAAGTAAAATATTCTAAGCCCAAGAAGGATTAGAAATGTCCTTATTGGTTTGAGGATGAAGGGGATTATGCAAGAAAACAGAGAACTGAATCTCTGTAGCCACAAGGAACTGAATTCTGTCAACAACCAGAATAAGTTTAGAAGTAGAATCTTCCCCACAGCCTTCAGATAAGAGTGGAGCAGACACCTTGATTTCTGCCTTGTGAGACCCTGAGCAGAGAATCCAGATGAGCTACTCTGGGCCCAGACTTCTGACCCACTCATTGTGAGGTAATAAAATGGGTGGTCTTTTAAGCTGCTATGTTTGTGGCAGTGTGTTGTGACACCAATAGAAAACAGGCACAGAAGGAGAACTGCAAGAGTCTAGTATCACAAAAGCTAATGTAGAAAGAAAAGGTGTATTCATTCATTAAGAAGTTGTTGACATTTGAGGAAGTAGTTTTTCCTCTTAATGAATAAGGTTCACTTATGACTAGGGCTAGTTCTAGCAACCACCATGACTTATACAGCTTGGATTTGAAGTACAATACTCGACAGACTTAGCCTGACATGAATCATTTCTTATAGATAGCACTTTATTTTTCTAACTTCAGTTGGGTACTAGGTCTTTTTCCAATCAAAATGACCTCAGCTGCAGCAGTATCAGTTCTTATTATGGCATTTTACTGTGCAGCTGGGGTCCTTACGTAGGAGTTGGAACTGAAGCCAGTGATAGAGGGCAGGGAAATGTGGTAAGGATAGAAACAAATCTTCTTTGGGAGTGAAGATGGGATGCAAAAGAAGATGATGCCATTGGGAGCATAGTCCTGTGACAGAAGAGTGGGCAAAGGGCTGCTGCACGTCACAAGAGTCAGGGACTTCTCCCACCTTCTGCACACTAGAGGCTGATAAGTGTGTTCTGGAGTGTGATATTGTGATTTATAATAAGAAATATATATTTGGTCTTCGTCTCTGTTGCTTCTGGCAAAGAGCTTCTAAAACCCATGCAATTTCCTAGGTGCTGAAGAGACAAAGGAGTCTCTTGTTATGTTAATGAGGTGACTTTTGGACCCCACCTAAGGATGGGGGCTGGTTGCCAGGAGAACCAACCATGTGATTGGAGGGTTGGAACCTTCAGTTCCAACACCCACCCTCACGGGGGGGAAGAGGGACTGGAGATTGAATCCATCATCAATGGCCAATGATTTAATCAATCATGCCTATGTAATGAAAGCTCCATAGAAGTCCAAGAGGATAGGCTTCTGAGAGCTTCTGGGTTGTTAAACACATGGACATCTGAGGAGAGCGGTGCACCCGGAGAGGGCATGGAAGCTCCACACCTCTTCTCACATACCTTGCCCTACACATCTCTTCCATCAGGATGTTCATCTGTATCCTTTATCATATTTTTACAATAAACTGGTGAATGTAAGTAAACTGTTTTTCTGAGTTCTGTGAACCACTCTAGCAAATAAATTGAACCCAAGGAGAGAGGGTCATGGGAACCTCTGATCTATAGCCAGTCGGTCAGAAGCACAGGTAACAACCTGGGCTTGCAACTAGTGTCTGAAGTGTGTGTGTGTGTGTGTGTGTGTGTGTGTGTGTGTTGGGGTGGCTGGGGCAGACAGTCTAGTGGGGCTGGACCCTTAACCTATGGAATCTGATGCTATCTCCAGATAGACAGAGTCAGAATTGAGTTGAATAGTAGGACACCCAGGTGGTATCAGGGAATTGCTTGTTGGTATGCGGAAAGCATCCCCCCCCATGTTTGAATTGGGTCCAGGAACATAAAAGTGGGAGAACGAATGTAGCTGCAGTGCTTGTAGCACAGGCTAATGCCAAGGGAGGCAGTACTGAAAAGAAGGAAGCAGTCCTGAAGCAGAGGCAAGGGTGTGGAGCTGCTTGGCCCATAGCTACTCATGGTGAATTTACCGGGTGCTAGCTGTTCAGGAACTATTTCTCATCCCTTCTGGGAGGGAACAGGGAAAGGCTCTTCCATGGATGATGTTAATGAGGGCCTGAGTCAGAAAGCAGTTTTCGGTTGCTGCCATGACCCACATACAGTAATTAAAAAAGAAATCTTTTCAGATCAGTGGAGCCTGAGGTAACATCTATTGTGTATTTATAATTTTTTGAAGTCCCTCTCCAGGATGTTTCTTGTTTGATGGTTAATTTAGGCTCTCACTATTTATCCAGTTTGTTCTTAAGTAGGCTTTCACTTCCTTTACATACTTAGGACAAAGATTTTCTTGATGTTAGGTTGCAAAAACTGGCTGCTTCTTTCCATCCTATCTTTTCAGATGCCAAGATAGCATGTGATGTTTCTAGCTCTTTTATCTTAAAATTCTAGTCCATCTTATGTATCATTTTTGTCATCATCATTCTCTTGCTCAAAAGTGATACTTACATCATTGACACAAGTTAAAATATATGACCCTCTGTTAACTTATTTCTGCAGTGTAAGCATGGGAAGAGTATCCTTTCTTTATGTGAAGGTTTCTTTGTTGTAGTGCTTCATCTTGTGTCTTGGTTTGTACTCTGGCAGCTTGCTTAAATACATATCTCTTGAATCTGCACCTCCCTCTTTATTCCCACTGCCACTGATTTATTCAAGCTCCTATTATTTTCTCCTGGGACTATTACAATAGTTTTTCCACCTCTGGCTACACCCACACTTATGACCCATACTGTATACTGTAGTAGGAACGACTTTTTAAACACACAAATCTAATTATGTCAGTGTGTTCCCTTTACTGCTTAACATTGCTTATTAGATAATGTCTAAATGCCTCAGGATGGAAAACCAAGCCTTTAGTGATCTGTGCCTACCTGTCCAATCTCATCTACTTGACTCTTCTAAATAAATTCTGCATTTAAGCAATACTAAATTACTTGCAGTTCCTGGCCTCTGTGCTTTTGTATACGGTGTTTATTTTTGTTTTTCTACCTTGTTAGTCAGGTCCCTGTCTCTGTGCTGCAAAGCACCATATTCATATCTCTGTTATGGTGCTTAGTCATGTGAACAGCTACAAACAATACAATGTCTCTTCAAATAGATAGTGAACTTCTGAAGGGCTGGAATTATATCTAGTTATCTTTGTTTCTTAAATGAACCATTCAGTTTCTAGCTGGAATTAATAGTGATTTGGTATTTGTCTCATACTGTTAATGTTTCTTTCCCCTTTTAAAATGTGCATGTTTAATACTGAAAGTATGGCCAAGCACCAACATCCAGGTATGGACATCACCCAGGAACTTCTTAGAAATGCAGAATCTCAGGCTCTAAACTTAGTGAATAGGGATCTTCATTTTAACAAGATCCCCCTGTGGTTCATATTTACAACACAGTTTAAGAAGCACCGCTGTAGGAGATATTTCACCTAATAGAGAGTTCTTTTTATATTCAGGACACACAGAAACCCCTTGCCAATGTCTCACATATGTACTTTAATGGAGTATACAGCTTTAGGGGTTGATAAGCTTTTTCCACCAGCCAGAAAATTCTTACCTTACATGACAAAGTCAAGTTCTCTGAAGAAATCTTTATCCTTTGTTAAAGAAATGTATGCACCTGAATCTAGGTAGTATTCAAATGGTGCATTCTCCAAAGTAAGCTTTAAGCAATCATCCTCCCAAATGGGAGTTAGCCTCGCTCATCACAGCCCTGCCCTTTCCCGTGGACAGTTCTGGCATTTGCGTTGGCCTCTCAGCCTTCCCCAGATGAAAATACCTGTTTTTTTTTTTTGTTGTTGTTGTTATCTGTTCTTCTCTACAAGAATATTTATCTTGGGTTGCTTCTTTCTGTTACTCTGTTGTCTTTGAAAGCCAACTCTAATCTCCCATTTTCTTTTTTTCTCATATTTCTTCTTTGCAGTTACATTCATCCATCACTCTGTCCTTAACATCATCTAATCCTAGTTTTACCCAGCTCTTTATCTCAAGTATATTAATGAGATAAATATGAAAGGCTGCATATAAATAGTTCCATAGTCCTTTGTTTATTCTTTAGTTCTTCTATTCAATTGTTTCAGAGTTTTAAACAAGCCATAGCATCTTTGTATACCTTCTGATCCCTTTTATATCCTTTCACATATGTACAATTACTAAACATTTATGTTTGGGCATTAATGTATTTTCTGGAGCTGTGTCCATCTACCGCAAGCATTGTTCCTCCTTGCTTTTAGGACTTGACTGTTCTCTAAAAGCAGATTTATATTGGGTTGGCCAAAAAGTTCGTTTGGGTTTTTCTGTAAGCTCTTACGGAAAAGCCCGAATGAACTTTTTGGCCAACCCAATACCTAAGGTCTAAGCTCCCAGTTTTCTAGCTAACCTTATGCTTAAAATATTCCACAGATTTTTCTTGAATAGCATCATCTCCAGTTCATTTTTTATAGCAATTGGTTTGCACTGTTCTACTTTGCTTCTGCAAATTTAATAACCGACATATTTCCTTTTAAAACATCCTCTCCGGGCTTCCCTCGTGGCGCAGTGGTTGAGAGTCAGCCTGCCGATGCAGGGGACATGGGTTCGTGCCCCAGTCTGGGAAGATTCCACATGCCGCGGAGCGGCTGGGCCCGTAAGCCATGGCCGCTGAGCCTACGCATCCGGAGCCTGTGCTCCGCAACGGGAGAGAGGCCACAGCAGTGAGAGGCCCGTGTACTGCAAGAAAACAAAAAAAAAATCCTCTCCTTTCTGTATCTTTTAACACAGGCCAAATCATTTTTGTTTGCTCTCACTACCATCATTTTCCTCAAGTGTGTCAGAGGACACGTCCTGTTAGGAGGGCTAACCAGTCAGTCACAAAGGGCTTAAAGTCACCTCAGAGTCCTTTCTTTAAAACTTCACGGTCCAGCAACACAATGTGGTTAAGTAAGGTAAAAGGAAGGCAGGGGAGAAAACAGGAAATTATACTATCACAGGAAATTGTAGTAATAAAGTGAAAAACCAAGGAAGCAACTGGACAGCAAGTCATAAAATTCTAATCACGCAGCAGGGATACACTGAATCACTGGCTGGCAGAGTTCTGTATTGTTCTTTTAGTCTTTATTCACATCTAAGTGGTTACCATTGAGACTTGAAGCTCATCTGGTCATTTTACAGTTGAAGTAACTAAGACATTTAGTGATGTACTTAATACTGGAGGTTTCATCGAATGACTGGTAAAACCAGGTCTAGGCTGTGGGTCCTCTGACTTATGGAGCAGGACATTTTCCCTAATAATTTAGAAAATTTCTTAAATAAATGTATTAAAGGGTCAATAAGTTGCCAAGTCCTGTCCTTTTCACATTTTAATGTAGTAAACCCTCCCCACAAAGCCATGAAGTCTACTTCCCATTTTACAGATGGAAAATCTGAGGCTGTGGGAGGCAAACATGAGGTTCTTCATTATGAAAGTGTTTGCCTTCGCCCCAGAAGATAGGCTCACATGCATGAAATGACTTTCCCAAGTGAGCAGTAATTTCTTACGGACCTGAGATGGTAGGAAGATGAACAAACTCTTTCTCAAGGAAGAGAGGTGCCCTGTAGTTGCTGTAGCAACTAGGAACTGATGCAGAGGCATTGCAGCTAGAGAATTTCCATAGATGGAAGATGTCTTTCTGTCTGACCAGGGCCTGAAAAAGTTTGATTAACTTTGTTAATTAGAGCAGAGGTATCTCTAAATAGTAGAATGTACCCTAGGAAATATGCAAGTCAGTCTCCTGGAGTTTGAGAAAAATATTGTTTAAAAATCTTTTTTAATGAGATATATACAGATAAGTGCACATAAGTGTATAGTTTAATGAATTTTCACAAACTGAAACATCTGTGCAGGTAGCATCAAGATCAAGAAATAAAACTTTAGTAGCATCTTAGAACTCCATCATGTTCTTCCCTCTAATCAGTACTCCCCCAAAGGTAATCACTAGACTGACTCCTAATGCTATACATTAGTTATGTCTGTTTTTTGAGTTTTATGTCAGTGGAATCATACTGTATGCACTCTTTTGTGTCTAGTTTGTTTCACTCAACGTTATATATGTGTGGAGTGTGACTAAGTTTTTCATTTTGTTTAATTTGTGTGTGTGTGTGTATTTTTGATGTGTATAACATAATCGTTCAGTATTAGATCCATATAATCTATAAATAAACATAAAATTTACTGGTGATATTTGCTCAAAAAGTCTAGGGTTCTTGGTATGACACCACTTCTGTGAATACCCTGACTTTAAGCCCCAGATAGACTCATTAGCTTTGCTCAGTGAGAACCATTCATAACTAGACTATGATCTTGACCTCAGCTAGACATTTGCTTTCAATAAACATATTTTTTGAACAGCCACTAAGCACTAGTCTTTGTAGGTACTGACACTTACATAGGCAAAAGAATACACGGCCTAGGATCTCAAGGAGTCTATCACTAGTGGCAGAAACAGAGCAATAAACTCAAATGATTAATACGGCAGAATTAAGTCTATAAAAGAGGCAAAATTATAATGATGTAGGAGGCTGGATGAAAGATGAACAATCTTCCAGGAAGCTAGTAAAGTCCCATTAAGAGTTTTACTAGATAAACTTTGAATTCCCTTCTGCTTTCCAGTTTCCAAGATTTAATCAGATTTCTCATTACAGAAATAGTATCTTTATTCCCGCAGCCCATCCATTGCATTATGTATGATTCCAGTTTAAGGCTGCATGGTATCCATAGCTCTTAACAGTCAAAAGGGGGCAGCATTCACCCTTTTTCTGAAAATCAGAGCACCCTTTGGCCATATCCATTTCTTTCTAGGAAAAGAATACTTTTATCAGATAACATTTTAGAACATACATATATTTTAAGTGCCCTGTTTTAATTGCTCGTTTGTAGAGATAGCAACTTATTTGCACCTTCATGTCATTGAGACCAATATATTACACATCTGTAAACGAAGTCGGGCTGTCTCTGTATCCAGAGTTCCCCTATTTCTGCCTTTGTCCCATGATTGGGTGTGGCAGTCTTGCTCAGACACAGATTGCTTAAGGGCGGTGGCTGGAATGAACAAAAGGAATCAGACCTCTACTTTTACCCTGAGAAAAAGATTGCCAGGAGAAGCCTGGGGAGGAAGAGAAATGCTGTGTGCCTCCGTCATACTTTTAATTGCCAAATCCATTTTTTTTTCTCTTCTGAAATCTTACTCTTTTAAAATCTCTATTTATAAGCATAAAGACTATATTAAAGGCAAATAAACAAGATATGTGCACTATGGGGATATATGACTGCACTGAATCTTGGGGCCAGTCCTTATTAGCCAAGCAACCTTTATAGTTTAAGTAGTGCACAGTTGCCTGCAGTTCTTTTCTTGCTGATGCAGTAGCAGAGGGTGTGCTGTTGGAAACTGCAGAGGTTTTAATGCTGAAGCTGTCAGACTGTGCATCTCTCTGACCTCTAACCACCAGACCATCAGATGACTGATTCTGTATTGTTAGTTGAAACACTGATTTTAATGACTAACTTATATCGACTCCCATGTTCTACTTGATTGGTTTTGAGAAAATCGATGCTGACGGCCAAAATTCTAAATTAACTATTGCTTTCTAGATTTCATCATACTGTATACAGCCCTAAACAGTCTCCTGAATGACTTTTTCTTTTTTTAATTTAAAGAGTAGACCTTAACCAAATGTCTCTGAATGATAAAGGAGAGTTGGCCCACCCCATAATTAGCTTTTGTAAATATCAAGTCAAAGATCAGAGCAAAGGTCATCTGATTTCTCTCTTTTGTGAAGAAAACAAGGGTTTTAGACACTATGACTGATGTCAGAATAGTAGCTAAAGATGAGGTTATTGCTTCCTTTCTAAGCAGAGACTACAAATGGAATGAATTTGGAAGAGCCACAGAAATAATTACATTGATATTAATATCAAATAACAGCTGATGATTTTTACAGCAGTTACAAATACCTGTTATATATGTGTTATATATGACCCTTAGTTGTAGATTTTGTGAAGTGTTTTGCCCTGTCAGATAAGTGGTGCTGGGAGAACAGCTCTTGAGAAGATAGCTGATGACATCATGTCACTGTGCTCTGCCACTTTTGAAAGATGTCATACCACAGTCAATCAAAACAAGTAATGTGGTATATCCAAGAATTTCACAAGCCAAAAAAAACCAAAAAGACCCTCAACCTTCAACTCTATTAGAACCCATTTACCTAAATTACCTAAATGAACAATGTATAAGGACTAAAGGCTATGTGAGAAGTAAGACAAAAATATTTGCATTTCTGCTGAAATTAAATATCATAAAGTTGAGACTATTACCATTTAAACCAAAGTGAATTTAAATACGTTTTTATCAAGTTATGAGTTAAGACTTACTTATGGACTAGAGGATAAAGCTGGGTGACCAACTATCTTACATCACCAGGAGCTGAGAAGGTCTCCGGGAGATGAGACGTTCAGTTTTAAAATGAGAATCATCTCAGGCAAACCTGGAAAAGTTGGTCACCTCAGCTGGAAGAGATCTTTGAGTCTAGTCCCATTACCTTATTTTACAGTTGAGAAAAATGAGGCCTATGGAAATTGAAAGATCTAACCTAAGATCTCTGCAGAATCATTTTTCTCCCAAATACTTGTCTGTGTTGTGCTTTTCCCATTTTCTCAAGTCACATATTAAATTTAGACCATAGCATCATCAACAGAAACAACTGGCCCTCCTCATCAAGTGGACCTAGCAGGGAGCTGAGTTGGATTGAGTGGTTTCAGGAGTAGCCATTCTTCTTAGATCTGAAGGTACGTTGGCTGACTGTGGAAGTGCCTGGCTACACTTCCAGGAGAGTACAGAACACCCTTATCAACAGCTTGAACACTGTTTTGTACCTTTCTGAGTGACACTGCAAAGTACCAAAGACAGAATTGGAGCATTCACAGTCACAGCAGGGGGGAAAACTAGGTTCTGAGGCTTGGGCTACATCAGGGATTCACAACCTTTCAAAAGTAAGGGACAGGTTGCTGACACCTATTCATCTGGGTCATAAGGAAAGCAGAAAATGTAATTAAATCATTCAGCCTGATCTAGGGGCTTCATTTATGGTCACTCTAGGAGGATTTGCCTCTCCATGAGGACCATGGAGGGTAATAATTAAATGAGTGAAGTGGTTGGGTGGGAGGTTTTATACAGCTCTGTGTGTTGATGAGTTAGGTGGTGGAGAGTGGGATAAAGACTGCTTTCAGCTTTTTCTTCAAGTCATTCCACGGAGATGACTGCCTGAACCAGAAAGAAAAGGAGAACTACTAACAAGATTTCATTTCCATTCATGGTGGAGAATAATTACAGAACTGAAGAAGAGAACACACGTGGTAAAAACATGGTACAAATAAGTTAAAACATGCTCAAAATAGAACAGATGGAGGCAAGGGTAATCAAAGCTACTCAGAAACCTGGTACAAGGTTATCCTTCACTGAAATAGAGACCTGTGTCTTCCATCCCTATTTGATCTGCCAAACACATTACGTCCTCTCATTTCACTGGACCTTTCTGTAATCATTGTTAATTCTCAGCCTGAATATCACTTCTTAGGAAAGCCTCTCATAACTCCCTAATTCTATTTTAGGTTGCCCTGTTAAAAGCCTTTATAGCATTCTGTACTTTTTTTTTTACCATAATTTGATACAAAAATTAAAGTTAGCATGGGTTAAACTAAAATTACACTTATAATAATTTAATATCTGTATCCCTGCTAGACTTTAAATTCCTTACACACACAGATTGTATCTTCCTAGGTTATTGTTGATTGAGACTCCTGGTACATAGTAAGCACTCAATAAATGCTATTTCCTGAGTTAATGAGTTAATTCCAACCATTTGAAATGAGTTCAGGTTTTCAAATTTTGTGTAGGCTTCCTATTTTATAGATTTGTAATATGTGGAAAAATCAATAAAATGTATTATACACAGAACATTTCCAATGTGTGTATGTAGTATTACTGTTAGGAGAACAGACTCTATAGAAAGACAATGGGATCCAGATGTTGACTCTCATACTGCCTCTGGAAAGTTACTTTGACATAGCCTCATTTCCATCATTTGCAAAATGAAGATAATTGTGTCTACTTAAAAAGTTTCCTCTGAGGACTAAATGAAATAATGTAGGACAAACATTAAACACAGTACCCGGAACATGATATGTTTTCCATATTTATCAGTTTGTTAATTTGAGTAATTAAAATATAGAAACAGGCAAATTCCCCAAATTTCTCAAGATGGTGGAAAATGTAATTGACTATGTGAGTAGAAACAAGAATTTAGTTCTAGTTTTCCCACTGAGTCATCCTGTAATCTTAGGCAAGTTATAAATATCTTTTAAAAATAAGAGATTTAAACCATTTTCTTTGGGTTCATGGTGAAAATCAGAGTGCTGTGAATGTCCTAAATTTATTTAAAGTTGAATGTTTATGTGGTCATATTTTTCCAAGCAGAACTATATCTTTTATTAGATTCTTAAAAGAAACCTTGTGTCACAAGTCAGGTTGCTGGGAAGCAGACTCAGATGGAGATCAAGGTACAGGAGGTGTACGAGGAAGTGCTCTCAGCATCACCACCTATTAGAGAAAGGAAAGAAACAGGACTAGACTGAGGGAGAAACAAGCAGTCAAAACAAAGCCCTTGGCCAAACCTTGCTTGGTGGATATTTTGCTAGATTCTGTAGAATAAACATGACCAATATGAAAAATGTCATGCCTTCAGCATTTTTATGATTTAGAAGAAAGCATGGCAGACACTTTTAGTATCTTCCCAGCATCCCTCCCCCTGTGAACTGCTCCTCTTTTCATTCCAACTATGCAATTTACAGGGTAGATGCCATGTTCTTACAGACTCTGCCACCTTGCTACTGTTGATTGTTCCTGAGTTGAGTACCTAACTCAAACTGTGGGTCATCTGAGTACATTTTTAAGTTTACCTGGGAAAGAGTTAACCTCTGGTGATAGGGGACAAAATGTGAAACTCAGGATTTGGCCTTGCTTATGATCTCTGTGGGTGAGGAAGCCATGATGGACTTCAGAGCCTACCCATGCATATTACATAACAAAGAATTCAATCTCTAAGTCATAATGATCCTAAAAATGTATGCACCTAAGAGAATTTCAAATTACATGAAGCAAAAATTGATAGAACTGGAAGCAGAAATAGAGAAATCCACAATTATAGCTGGAGAATTCAACACTCTCAGTAATTCAGAGAACAAGAGAACAGAAAAACAGGAAGGATATAGAAGACAACAGACACTTTCAACCAACTTGAACTAGTTGACTCTTACAGAACACTCTACTTAACAACAATAGAATATGCATACTGTTCAAAGGCATATAGAACATTCATGGGAGACCATGTTCTGGGCTATAAAACAAACCTAAAGAAATTTAAAAGATTGAAATTATAGAGTATGTTCTCTGACCATAATGGAATTAAGCTAGAAATACATAATAGGAAGATATCTGGAAAATCCATGCATATTTTGGAAAGTAAACAACATAACTTCTAAATAATCCATGTGTTAAAGAGGAAGTCACAAAGGAAATTAGGAAACAGTTTGAATTAAATGAAAATGATGCAACACATCAAAATTTGTGGGATGAATCTAAAGCATGCTATATGTGCAATTTATGGAATCAAAAGCTTATATTAGAAGAGAAGAAACATCTCAAACCTATGATCTAAGCCTTGAGAATCTAGAAGAGAAACAAATTAAACCTCAAAGCAAAGAGAATGAAGGGAAAAATAAAGATAAATGTAGAATTAAAAACAAGAAAATAGAGGCAATCAATTCAAAAATAAAATTCAAAAAAAAAAAGTTGATTAATAGGTACCTAGAACTAGACAGGGGGGTGGGATACTGCTAATGGGGTCTGGGGTTTCTTATTGGCATTACTAAAAATGTTCTAAAATTAGATTGTGGTTTTGGTTCCACAGCTCTGAATATAATAAAATACACTGAACTATAGACTTTAAAAGAAAAAAAATACAGACAATCAATGAAACAAAATACTGGTACTTTGAAAAGATCAATATAATTGAAAAACCTCTACCCAGACTGAGCAAGGGGGAAAAAAGAGAAGACAAAAAATGACTAATATCAGAAATGAAAGAAAGAACATCACTGTTGATTCTACAGACACTAAAAAGAGGAGGGGTTATTGCAAACATCTATGTTCATACATTCAATAATTCAGATGACATGGACAAATTACCTGAAAAACAAACTATCAAAAAGCTCATGTAAGAGTAAATAGATAACCTGAATAATCCTGAACAAGTCTACACAAACTCTTCCAGAAAATAGAAAGAACACTTGTTAACTCATTTTACCTCAACACCAAAACCAGAAAAAATATTACAAATAAAACTAAAAATCAGTATCTCTCATGAACTTGGAGAATTCAACACTCTCAGTAATTCAGGGAACAAGAAAACAGAAAAACAGTAACATCATCAAAATACTAGAAAACTGAGTCCAACAATATATAAAAAGGATAACACATTATGACTAAGTGGGGTTTATCATGGAAATGCAATGCTGGTTCAACATTCAAAAATCAGTGTTACTCATCATATCAGCAGATATTTCTCTAACAGAGAAAAACATAATATTTACAATAGAGGCAAAAAAAGTTATAAAATTTAA
The DNA here is from genome assembly GCF_949752795.1 of Hyperoodon ampullatus. Lineage (NCBI taxonomy): Eukaryota > Metazoa > Chordata > Mammalia > Artiodactyla > Ziphiidae > Hyperoodon > Hyperoodon ampullatus. The sequence goes on along the minus strand of NC_136918.1, from coordinate 85,272,514 downwards.
TATGTATACATGATTTAAAACAACAATAATAAATCTTTCAGCAAGGTAGGAATAGGAGACTTCATCAACCAGATAAAGGGTATGTACAAAAATACATACAGCTAACCTCATACTTAATAATGGATTACTGAACACTTTCCCCCTAACGTTGGGGAAAAAAAGCACTGATGTTCTCTCACACCACTCCTGTTCAACATCACACTGGAGGTCCTAGTTAATGTAATAAGGCAAGATCAAGAAATTATTGGTACATGCAACAACATGGATAAATCTCAAATATGATTATGCTCAGTGAAAGAAGTCAGATTCAAAAGGCTACATACCGTATGAATTTATATGCCATTCTGGAAAAGGCAAAATGGTGAGAACAGAAAATGGATCAGCGGTTGCCAAGATGTGAGCTTACAGGGAGAGTTTGAATGTAAAGAGGAGCTTCAGAGAGTCATAGTATCATTCTGTATCTTGTTTATAATGGTGGTTACATGACTGTATGTGTTTGTCACAACTCATACAACTGTGTACCAAAAAGGAAGTGTTTTCTATATGTAAATTTTACCTCAATACACTTCACAGAGAAAAGGAAACCCCACCTACAGAGACAAACTGTGATGAGGGTTTTTCTTTGGAACAAAATGGGCATTTTATCTGTGGTTGTAGCTTTTTTCAGAGGGTGTATCTGGGTGTATCTCTGGTCTTGTTTGAAGTTTGGTAATTCATGTAGTTTATGAATTACATAAGTCACCCAGGATATTTTCAATTTAACCTTCATATTTTTACCCAAGCAAGTTTGAATTAGGTGTCTATCACTTGTAACAGGCAGTCCTGAGTAATGCATGGAAATAGACACAGGCATAAGGAATTGTTATATGAGGATGTGTGAAAAGTGCTATAATAGAGGTAAAAAGCATATGGAAGCAGAGAGGGGAAAGTGATTAAGTCTGACTGGGAATATCAAGGGCAGATAGTAATTGAGTTGGCCTTGAAGCCTTTTTGTAGTTGTAGTGAGGGTAAGTATATCCCATTTTCAGGGAATAGCAGGAACATATGATGTGATTAAACAGACAGATGAATGAGAGTATATGGTGTCTTCGGGGACAAGCAGTGCAGTGGAACTGAAATGTAGAGACCATGGGACCAGGTGGAAGATGAACTTGGAAATGTAGACTTTTGCCAGGCAGCAGAGAGACCTTTCTGTGGGCAAATGTTTGAACTTTATTCTAGAATTCTATAGAGAGTAGGGCATGCTCAGATAAGAACTTTTCAAAGATAATTTAAATGCAGTTTAAGGAATTATCAGACAGGATTATAGATAGGTCAGTTGGGAGGCAGTTGCTCTAGATTAGGTGGGTTAAAGATGACATGCCCTGAATAAATAGGGTGTGATGATGTTGATGTCATTGTTATAGCAGTTACCACTTACCACTTCCTATGAGCCAGGCACTGTGCTAAAGTGCTTTAGATACATTATCTCATTTAATACCAACAATCGTATAAAGTAGGTATTATTATGCCAATATATTAGCCAATGACTTTTCACTTAGTCCATGTGGGTACAGCTGACCCCACTGCCTTTCCCACCTTCCCAGATGTGGGGACATTAGGGATGGGCATGTGTCCCAGGCCATCTAAGAAGCATATTCTTTTTTCCCTGACCAGAGCAAATGGTGAGGGATAGGTATATAACTCATTATTTTTATTTAGATTCGTCCTATGACTTTGGTAGGAATTATGAATAAGACAAGAATAATTTCATCTGCTTTTGATAAAGGATGGACAAGAGCCACCTGGAGACATTTGTTAATTGATATTTATACTTTAGCCCAGTGTTTCCCAATAGGTTTTCTCTGAACATTAGTCCTAAGAAATATTCTGTGAAAAAGTGTCATATTTTACACATTAACTGGAAAAACATTGTATATTGTATCTCCCTCAGAACATATTAAAGGCTCTAGAAATCCTGCAGTAGAGAAATGAACTTAACTTTGTATAATTCAGCTTTCTCAAAGGTATGCAGTGAAGGTGGCCTTTTCACACATTTGTTGATTACTATCTACCACATTTTGGGAAATACAACTTTAGGCATTTATCTGCCTACCTGTAGTTACACCACTCAAAATTTTAATAGCTGGATAAAAGGCACTGCTCACATTCTCTCTCACATCTTTCAAGGCTGCATTTCTCAGCCTTTCCCTTGGAACACTTACAAAGTTGCAGATCATGATCTGAAAAAAAAACAGTAGAATGTAAAAGCCAGGGGCATGTTTTGGTCAATTTGGACTTGCGCAATCCCATATAACACCACTCTGCGGCCTAAAGGAGACCCTGGAATTCATCACTTGACAACTGTGGAGAACACAGTGTCCCATTTGGCATATAACCGTGCCTGAGACTCCCAAAGAAAAGACCTAAACAGATTACTTAAGAAAATGAAGGGTTGTTGAATGATAATGTGAGGTAGAAGTAGAGTTTGACATTCTCAGCAGCAGTTACCTGAGGGTCTCATTTATTAGTATGGATGTGAAAAAGGCTTAAGGAGTAATTGAGAAAATGCCCAGCATGCTTATCATAGTGCTGGGTGTGGTAAATACAGCTATAAAAAGACCTAACCATTGTTATCTTCATGGAGGGTTCTTGTAGCTTCAAGTGACTTCAAGTCTCTGAGGAACCTCCCATCAACTTGTAATTTATCTCAGATCCCCTTCCTTATAACATTTGATGAAGTGATACATAAAATGCAATGAAAGTGAGAAAAGGAAGAGCAACATCATTTCTAAAAGAGAAAAGCATTTTACAAGATTGAAATAAAAGCAGATTCATAGAAAAGATCATCAATGGGGCATCTGTGACTAACATAGGATCTGAAATAATACCAGTGATAATTAAAAACATTTCTTTCTGAGGCATTTCAAATGCAGAAGAATTACTCTTCTCTCCTCAGGAAACTTCACAGTGCTTTGCTGATGACAAACTGCTGTAATAAAAATAAAGACATATTAAAAAGGAATTTTTACAATTGTGATTCTTAAACACTTAGCACTGCTGTGAGAAAAAATACAATATACTTTTACATACCCAAGCTATCTTATTTTAGCAGTGCTTTGCAAACAATTGAGAAGTCTTAACAATCTATCCATGTTAAAATTAACTCAAAACATATACTCTCTGAATGAATGATGTTGAACAAGCTCAGGGAATCTAAGATGCTTTCAGTTTTTCATCTAGAAACCCCACAACTGGTGTTTCTTATCTTGCTTAGCAGCTTTCTGCCTACAGAAGGGTTGAAAATTATAATAGAAACTTCTAGAATATAAACATGTCTTAGAGATGATGGTGATTTTGAAGCTGAAACAGTATGGGGGACAGAAAAGACAATGGGCAATGTTTCAGGGCAGATATAATCTCTGCTCTGAGAGAGCTTACAAATTTTGGGGTGGGAAATAGACATGTACACAACTGAATACACTTAGGGGTATCATGGAGTGAGAATGGAAACCATCCACACAGCTTGTTTCTACATTAAACTGACTTTACTATTTACTGATGTCATCAATCTAACATAATTCCCGTGTATGGGAGGAAAAAATGTTTCCCCTCTAGGTTCTACCCTCCTAGGTTCTCCAGCTGGTGCCCTGTAAATTAGACTGACAAAGGACAGGTTAAGAGAAAAATAAACAGGTTTGTTAACATGTGCATTGCACTTACAGATGGGAGTGCTCCAAGAGATGGTTAGAACTTGGGCTTATATAGCATCTTAACAAAAGAACAGCGGATATTTAGAGAAGTGACAGGACAAAGGAAAAGGACTTTGAGGTTCTAGGGTCAGAAAATTGTGGGAATATAAACATATGGGGGAACTAATGGAAGATAAGGGCTAGTTAGTAAAGTTACATAGATTCCTCTGATGCTACCTCTGGGTTGTTAAGAGTCTAGAGTTTTCTCTGGTGATTAACTTTGTACTTCCTGATAAGAGAGTTGAGGGGGGACAACTTTACAAATTTATGTCCTGCTTTTAGGAAAATAAGGGCAGGGAAGGGAGCATTTTGTTTGCTTTGTTTTGTTTTGTGTCTGCTTCTTATCAATTGCCTTCAGCTCAAAATAATCCTTATGCCAAAGTGCATGTTTTGTGATGGCATATCCTGCTCCTCTTCACCAGGATGCTCTTGCCCTGGAAGACGAAAGTTACAAACAACATTATTGCTCATTCCAGGAACTTCCCGAAAGACCCATCAACTGTTTAAGAGAAAGCATCAAAGACAGTTTGATCCTTGCCCAGTTCTAACCAAGCCTCTTCACTGAAAGACCTGCTTTAAACCAGGCCTTGAAATCTCAATAAATATCCTAGCTTCTCTCTCTCCCCTCTAAGATGCTACTAAGACTAACAAGGCAATGCTCTCCCTTACAGTGAGCTTTGTCTTATTAACAAGTTGCTTTGGTAATATTGTGGATATTTGGGAGAGCCAGCATTTGACAATCTTGGAGGCTCTAGGAAATTCAGTTGAAATGGGAACTCAATACAGGTTTTGACTTGAACACAGCTGTTCCCCTGTGGCCCTTCAAGCCTTCTCTGAGCCTACCCTGGGGTGAGTCTCACATTGGCTTGAAGTTTGGTGTCTTGTCATTGAGCACCCTGAATGCTGAGTTTAATTTTTCTTTTAGGAGTAAGGAACCCTATTCAGGAATCTTCTTGTTTATCTGATCATATCTGAAAAAAAAATGGTATCTGTGGTGGAAATCTGTCTTATTACCGATGACATCATTCTTTGTCTCTGTGGTTTAAATTTTGTTCTTTCCTCTCTCCTAAGATGGATAATTATTACCAGCTCCTTTACTGCGTCAGCCCAGACTGCTAGTGTGGTATCCACAGGGGGAGTATCAGGGCAGAGCAAAAAGCCTGCTGGAACAAGGAGTTGGTGAAAATACGTATGAGCTGCTCAGCCTCATCATTCACTTCTTTGACCTTCTCCTCCCAGGAGAGATTGTTTCCTTCTGTTGCTGTCCTATAGGTAGAAAGGTGAAAACTTGAAACCTTTCCAAAAAGGATGATAGCAAACAGTGAACAGAATTGCTTGGTGTGGTGGTGGAGAACGGTTGTGTCTCAGCTCAGGCTGCCATAATAAAACCATAGACTGGGTGACTTAACAGAAAGTTGTTTCTCACAATTCTGGAGGCTGGGAAGTCTGAGATCAAGATGTCAGCATGGTTGCGTTCTGGTGAGAACTCTCTTCCTGGCTTTCAGATGACTGCCTTCTTGCTGTATCCTCAACGTGGCAGGGAGGGTGGGAGTAGGGTGAGGAGGGAGAGCAAGCTCTCTGGTCTCTTGCTATAAGGATATCTATCTCCTGCTGAGAGCTCTACCCTCATGACCTCACCTAAACCTAATTATCTCCCAAAGGTCTCATCTCTAAATACCATCACACTGGGGGTTAGAGTTTCAACATATGAATTTGGGAGTGGGGCACAATTTAGCCCATAGCAGGTGGTAATCAAGAATAATTATGTTCTTCTCCTGGTTCCTCCTTTACCAGTTCATCCCTGCACCCTCCTCCATATCCCTAGTAACTTCCAGCACAGTGATCTCAGATACAGTTATTAGGTGTTAGCTGCATAGCCTGGAGGTTTGGAAGCCACGAGCACTAGGACCCCTGGGACACGTTTTAAGGGAAGGGTGTGGTGGTAATAGTAAGATCACTTAGCTGAAAGATAAATCAAGGAGGAAAGAACTAGTTTCAAATGCTTGGAAAAGCACAGATAGTCTCAGCTCTGAGAATGAGAAGAAAGAATAAGATGTCAGACTTCTGTAAGTTTCAGGGAGTCAGAACTATTGGGAAATAAGTCATTTTAGGTAACAGCTTTGCTTAAAATTTTATTTAAAATTTAAGGCATCTATTAAGGAAAGATTTCTAAAATGGATTGCACACTTTGCTGCCTTCTTAATTAAAGAAGACTGAACATTATTTAACCTTTTCTTGATGATTCAAGGTCATCATTGTGCACATCAGTGATTATTCTGTAAAGCAATGATGCCCTCAAGGGCCATCAGTGTATTCCGGGCTGCTCACTTCTACATTGCTCTTTCTAGATTGCTATGATATTTCAGTTTATATCCACTCTTAATTGCCTTTACTGTTGCAGGCACTATACACATACCTTTTCTCACTACTATCAATGTACAGTATATCAGATCAAATAGATCCTCTCTCTAATAAAAATGTGTTGCTTACAGTCTGCTGTGGTCTTGACAACCATGAAGACAAACGTTAGAATTGTACACTGAAGTGATTAGGTTCTGATTGGGATAGAACAAATGAGTGCTCTAACTCACAGCATTTGGTGACAGTGACTTTGGCTGCTACTTTTCCCCCATACATAGCAACCCTACTCATATTCCAGTTAGGTAAAAAGTAGATGATATAGTGCTCCTGATAGGTGAGGTGCTATTGAAACAGGGAAAGAACAGACAGATTGCATTGGGATTGTCAGTTCATTAGTGACATCATGGCCCTCCTAGAAGATTAATGCTTGCTTCTCTGTGCAGGGTTTCATGCACCAACTTGAGTAAGAGCCCTGTATCCCTTTTCTTGAATACTTAGCCTGTGTCCATTTTAGTGGACACTTTTTAAAATCAGTGATTTAAAAAAAAGAAGATAAATATGATGATAGCAGATGTATTAATTTGGCACCGTTATTAGTACTTCAATAACAATTCCTCTTTAAGTCAGTTAGCAGTTTCCAGAGTATTTTCCCATGTATGTTCTCCTGGATTCTGATCACCACCTTCCACAGCAGAACTGCCCAAAACCTGGCGCTCGATCAGGGCCATTAATTTCCCAGCAGACAGGCTATATAGATTCTCTCTAAGCTCAGTGTCTGTGAGATCCTTCCTGCATGTCAATGAGGCCATCATCGCAAGCAGTGGTAGCAATTGTCCTACTCGGAAGTAACAGATACGCTAATTAAAAAATTGCTGAGGAAAAGGGCACAAACCTTGAAAGCCTCCATCTAAAATAAATTAAAAAAACAAAATTACTGTGCACACTGGTTTAGAAGCCTCTGGGGAATTCTCAACGAATGAATGACTATCTCACAGCAGCCTAGCTGCATTCTTCAGTATTATTTTAAATAATCTTCAACTTAAGAGTCGCAAAAAGCAAAGACTATTTATTTGCAAGAAAGAAAGCCACTTTTACTTTGGTGTATTTTTCAGTTCAACCTCTGAACCTACACTTCTGCATTGCAGCACATCTGTTTATCTTATGACTACTTTCTTCTTGTGTGAAGGGCTTTTTTTTTTTCACTTTAAATCAGTACAAGAGAGAACGCAAGAGTAGCTGTGGATCTTGCACTGAGGCAGCTTACTATGTTCAGAATCTCTTATCTGAAGTAGCTATCTACACAGTCAACACACTTCTTGAGCTCCTACGATGGTCCAGACACTGTTCTGGATGATGGGGTTTCAGCAGTGAACCAGAGATGAAGGCTGGAAGTGGAAAAGGCTAACAGGTTCTCCTGACCTGCAGTGTATGGATTAATTTATAGACAACTTCAGACATGTGATGGTAGTAACAGGCAAGAATCCCAAGAATCAAAATAGCTCACTGATTTTTTGTCTTCAATTCCACATTGATGTAGGAGAGCCTGGGAGATGGAAGAGTTTAAGATCTTGTTTATTTCACTGGACACCAGGACTTGTTTCTTGTTCCCTCCTGGATTTGCACTAATAAAGCTTTAAGTATGGGCTTTAAGATGGTGCTGGGTTGCAGTGGAAAGATGAGAGTCATTAGACCAGGGTGGAGCCCCAGATTTGGAAGACTGCATGATTTGGGGCAAAGATTATGGCTTTGGGGTCAGACAGATTTTATTTGCATACGGGCTCTCTGACTTCCTAACTAGGTGACCAAATTATTTAAACACTCTGATTTTGGGTCTCCTGTCTTCAAAATAAAACTCCGAAATTCATTTACTATCTCTGGGAATTTAGATATTGGCTGACTTTCCTTCCAGCATTATAAGTCTGTGACTGTGGCAGTACAGCCTATTATTTACATAGAGTCACCTGTTGTAGTATAAGCCAGGTGGTTTAGGGATGCCACTTCAGGGTTGACTTGTACCTTAGAAATCCATATAAATTTGTGCTATTTAGGTCGAGTAAAGATGACAGGAAGTACAGTATGTACTGTTTAGTAAGTTTTTTTGTGGCTGTTTTGGTGATGATAAAATGTTCTACCTAACGTGTGTTATTTCTCTGGGAAAAAAAAGCTGTCAAAATAAATTTTTCCTCAACCAGGATATGAAAATACATATTATGGTTTTTCATTGTTAAATTGAAATCATATGATTTAGAATGAGGACAAGACAAGCGTAAATAAAAGCGTAGACTCGACTGCTTAAACATTTCGAATGGTTATAAATAATGAATGGATGTTATACTTAGGTTTAAGCCAAGAGGGTGCTCACTCAGTGATTTAAAACATCAATACCCTAACAGTGTTTATTAGGAATAAAAACATTTCTCTCATCCTCTTCCTTTAAAAATACAATGTATAAAAATGTCAGCTATCTCTTTATGAGAGATGGAAACACTTATAGACTGTAGAGTTATATACGTAACTATTTTGAAGCAAACCCAAGGTTCAAGAAGACAGGGAGCAAATTGTCATTTGAGGGGTGGTCCTGAATCAAGGATTCAGAGTAGCATGAGGGGAGAGAGGTAGAAGGAGGGGGTAATCTACTTGCCTCTCCCTTCAATGTCTGGTTATGCCTGATTGAGAAGAGCAGGGTGTGTTTACGAGTAAAGAGCAGAGATGTATTACTTTAGGTTAGAGCAATGGTTCTCAACTTTGACTGTATTAGGTGGTTGGGAAAGACATGGACTTTGCAATGGTGTTTTGGAGCTAGTTTGTTCCAGTTCATGAGAGCAAACTGTTAAATTTTCACTGATCTTTTATTTTTTTATTTTATTTTATTTATTTATTTTTTTGCGGTACGTGGGCCTCTCACTGCTGTGGCCTCTCCTGTTGCGGAGTACAGGCTCCGGATGCGCAGGCTCAGCGGCCATGGCTCATGGGCCCAGCCACTCCTCGGCATGTGGGATCTTCCCGGACCGGGGCATTAACCCATGTCCCCTGCATCGGCAGGTGGACTCTCAACCACTGCGCCACCAGGGAAGCCCTTCACTGATCTTTTGAGCCAGCTGTTACAGAGCCATTATTAAAAATTAAATTACACTAACATACAATTAAATAAGTAAATTGTATGAACAAAGGCAATAGATGGTTAAAACTCATCACTTCTTAATTGTTTTACTACACTTTTACTTTATGCTGTTATTGACATCTGCTGTATTGGTATGGTGGAAATATCCTCAAATAGTGTGCTGCTGTGCCTCTGTCCAACTTTGAATTCAGTGGTATGACTTTGGTAACTTGAAATTGGCCACAGTAGTATTTACACAATGCAAATTAGCAAATGCTACAAATCAGGGGGGTTTTTGTTTTTATTTTTTTCCATAAAGCTGGTTTTTAAACATTTACCAGTGCACCCCTGGATATGAGGATGAAATATTAGATTGGACTGGACTAAACTTAGAAAAACATACTTTATTAGGAAACATTTCAAATATACACAGAAATGGAATAATGTTAAGAATACCTATGTATCCATTCCCCAAGTTAAATAATTATCAACATTTTGCCTGGAGTATTACAGATCAAATCCCAGATATCATAGTTTTTAATCTGAAAACACTTCTGCATACATGTCTAATGCTTAGGTACTTTAAAAAGACATAACCACAATTTTATTATACCAAATAACATTAACAATAATTCAATGATTTTTAAAATATCAATCCATATTCAAATTCCCTGGTTGTTTCAAAGATGTATTTTGAGGGTTGGTTGGTTTGAATCAGGAGCCAAACAAGTGAACTGGTCTTTTTAATAACTGAGAGAGACCAGAAAGCTGTGAGATCTGTCTGACGTGTCATTAAAGAGCAGGAAAGGAAGATTTGACAGAACATAGTTCAAAGTAAGGATTAGAGAAAAATAAAACTGTTTCATGTTTATACCCTACTGAGATCAGACTCTTCAATAAACCGGTTATACAGAAAAAAAGCACACAATATATTTTATGCCCTTAAAAAGCTCATGGTTTAGGGCAGTAGTGATATTTAGCTTCTTGGGGGTGGGGTCATAGACACCTTTGAGAGATTATGAAGATTACCTGCATATGTGTACCTGCATAATTACAAAATTATGCAGGCTATTTGAGGCATAAACTCATCCTGGAGCCAATGGAACCAGAGTTAAGACCTAGGATTTAGAGGGCAGGAGGAAGACATGGAAATGAATAGTTTACAATCCAAAGCAATATTAGAACCAAACGTGTGCTATGGGAGCACAGAGCAAAAGAGTGTCGTTGGAAGTGAAATTTGACATTTTGAGTAAGAGTTTCTCAGTCAGAAATGGTAACTAAGGCCGGCATGCTAAAGTTGGTGGTGACAAGAGGTGGTGCTAAACAGACAGCTTAGCTGGCAAGTCCAGAGCCACACAGAGCCATATGAAGGAATTTGAGTTTTAATTTGCCCCAGTCATTGCAGGATTTTGAAATGGGGAGTGATGTGATCATATTCTCATATGGGAAATGCAGCAACAGTGTCGAGAGAGGAATTCCAGGTTGAGAGACTGGACACAATGAGGCCTGGTAGCTGCTATTATAATAGTTGCAGTAAAATACAACAGTCTGGACTATGGCACAATCAATGAGATCAGAGAAGAAGGAAGATTTTAGGAGGGATTTAGGAGATAGAAGGAAGTAGTATATACAAGTAAATGGTAAAGAAAAAGGAGAAATCTAGGAGAGCAACAATTTGTAGTTTTAAGGTAGAGAAGGTAATGCTATTTATTGAAATAAAGAATACAGTATACATAGCTGTGGTCGAGGAAGGAGAGGGGACAGATATAGGCCATTAGTTTGGGGCATGTTGAATTTGAGGCATCTATGGAACAAACAGGAAGGGATTTCCAAAGGAGGCTAGATAGCAAAGAGCCCCTCTTAAGAGTTGGCCCAGTGCTTTAAGTGCAGAATAAGCATGGTCATTTATGGTCAGAAATAGACCACAATTCGTTTTGGGACCCAGTGAAATTCTGGGCCTTCTCCAAGGCCCAAATTTTATCCTCCAGAACTTTATCCAAGAAGCACTTAGGTTAAAAAAATAATTGTTAATCTCTCTATATTCTCTCTCTCTCTTTTTTTTTTAACTTGAATCCCATCTCATCTCCAAACTGCTGATCTCCCCAAATGCAAATCTGATCATACCCCTTTCCTGCTCACAACCTTTAAATAGCTCCCCATTCCCCCAGGACAAAGTTCAAACTCCTTAACCTCTCCTACTTATGATAATAATGATTATTTTTCAATGTAGTATTAATTCTTCCAGGGAACCCTTCCTGACCCCTCAGAGCCAGGTCTCAGTGAAGCATAAAGTATTGTAATCAACTTTCTGCTTAATCTACATTTCCTTCTACTAAGCAACTTGTCAGGAACTGGCTTCCTTGAGTGACTTAGAAGAAGGTGGTTACCGTGGAGTAGAACTGAATGCCTACTCTGTGCCAAGTAGTTTGAAAGGGGTTGAAAATACAGTGGTGAGGCATTTGAAGAATAAACTCTAAATTGCTTTGTGTCAATTATGTATTGTGTCCTCAAGGGATTAAAATGATAATCTTAGTTTTTAGACATAGAATATGCTCCTGATCATTTCTTCTGGGTTGATTATAGAATTCTCTCTGGCTATAAAATTGGACTCTTTTTTGGCCAGTTTCTGCCTTCTGCTCACTCTCAGCAGGACTATTCTTTAAGCTGTCCTCAATTTGATTTCTTATCCAAGAATGAGAAATGAGACTCTAAATTAAGAGTTGAAGACGAAGGTGAGAAAGAAGGCATAGAAACTGGGTGAGAGAAAAACAAACAATGTGGAATTTTTACCTTGGAAAGGCAGCAAGTGAAATGAGCAAAAGAAGAGGCTATTTGAGTCATGTTAAATTCTGTGCTGTGCCATGTAAACACATCCTGAGAAAAGTGTTAATCTAATGCTGAGCACACACACTATGAAAATCTGTCAGTCCAAAACTATTTTCCATTTTCAAGGGACTAGAGCTTTGCATTTCTTGGAAGCATTGATCAGCATAAGTGCAGGTCGATCAGGGCTTTTGTGTTTGCATTTAAATGTTAATCAATCACGTTTTATTAAAAATTTAAGGCAAGTGTGAGAATGGAAAAGTGTATGGGTCTGTGCTTATGACAAAGAAGTCAAGTTGAGATCCATTCAGATCTGACTTGAGAATTTCATAATGTGTGGAATATTAGAGACCCATCTGGACAACAGATACTGGTGATAGTAATGATGAGCTGGGGTTGGGGTAGGACTAATGCATATTTATTGACAATCTCTACTTTGCAAGATGAGAAAGTGCCTTCCATGATGTCTGGACAAATCAACAGTGCATCTAAGCATTCCATTAATCATTCCACAAACAGTTATAGTAATAATTATTATCATTTAAAGTGTTTTGAATAATGCCATGTAAAAATATGCACTTTTTCTTACTGTGGTAACATACATAACAAAATTTACCATTTTAACCATTTTTAAGTATACAGTACTGTGACATTAAGTACATTTACATTGTTCTGCAGCCATCACCACCATCCACTTCCAGAACTTCTACATCTTTCCAAACTGCAACTCCATACCTGTTATACAATAACTCCTTATTGCTCCCTCCCCTGAACCCCTGGTAACCACCATTTTTCTTCCATCTCTATGAATTTGACCACTCTAGGTATCTCATATATGTGGAATTATACAATATTTGTTCTTTTGTGACTAGCTTATTTCACTTATCATAATGTCCTCAAGGTTCATCTATGTCATAGCCTGTGTCAGAATTTCCTTCCTTTTTAAGGCTGAATAATATTCCATTGTATGTATGTACCACGTATTTTGTTTATCAACAGACACTTTGGTTGTTTCCATCTTAGGGCTATTGTGGATAATGTTGTTATGAACATGGGTGTACAAAGAAATGTTCAAATCCCTGCTTTCAGTTCTTTTGGATACAGACCCAGAAGTGGAATTGGTGGATCACATGGTAATTCTATGTTTAATTATTTGAGAAACTACCATACTGCTCTTCAGAGTGGCTACACCATTTTGTATTCCAACCAGCAATACACAGTGTTCCTAAAAACATTTTTTAACTGAAAGTTAGTAGGAGAAACACTGCAAAATGTTAGAAAAGAAAGCTGGGTTATGAAAAGCCAAGTGAAAGAAAGTTAATTTTCTTACTCTCCCTTTTTAATTCTCTAAACCAGAAGAGTTTCCCAACTGATGAGCTTCAGATATGTTGTGATGCTGATCCTCTAAGCTCTGGTGTAGAGGGGAGAGGTAGACTGTGGAGGATGGGGTCCTGGGACATCAGGCAGGGCCTGGGGCTAACAGCCTGAAGTTTGGAACAGTCTCCCCCATGTACCACTGTGTGCCTAATAAATGTTATCATTTTCTATGTAGGCTAGTATATGAAAAAGTTTAGGATGCCATAGAGGTAAAGCCAGGATTAAAATCAGGAAAGGATGTAAAGGCATAAAATATTTGTTCAACAGTAGTGCTTATTGAGCACCTGCTCTATTCCAGTGCCTAGGTCAGAATGTGGGGATACTGTCAGGTAAACAAGATAGAAACATTATGCTTTCAAAGAGCTCAGTCTCTTGAAGCTGAGGTATAGGTAAATATAGGTGAAAAATAGGTAAATAGCACTGAAATACAGTTTGTAAAGTAATCTACTGAGGAATGAGAAAACTACAAAGTGTTACATATATATCCCAGCCACCAGCCCCCACCCATTCAGATCTTGAGATCTGAAGAGAGATCCCTCTGAACTCTTCTCATTTTCCCTGCCATGGGAAGCCAAATGTAATACCCACTTCCCATTTTGTGGGACATGGATGCTCAAGGTAAGTTGGCCATGTCAGAAGACAAATGGACTGTATGGATTGAATGTAGCCACGTGTTAAAAATTTTAGAAGTAGTGTTTGATGGATAAGGTGTCAGGACTTAAGAAAATACTTTGCATTACAACAGAGAAAGAATTATGACAACTCAAGGAAGCCATCCCTGAGGACTTCTCTCTAACTGCTCTCCAGGCTGAGTTGGCTCTGATTCTCCCTGCTCTCAGCACCCTGGGTTTATTTCTCATGAGAACCACATAATACTGTGGCTGTTTGATTATTCACCTAACTCTCCCATTTATCTCTGAGTGTCATGGTGGAAGGAATCCTACCTAGAAATATTTGTTGGATAGATAAGTAAGTGGGTAGAAAGAGAGCTATAAAATAATTGGGACCATCTACATGAAGTAGTCAAGATACTCACAATAACTTAGAGAAATTGTTCTTGGAATTTAGACATTAAATATCCACTGTTGGGAATTCTGACAGCTATAAAATGGTGGCATGGTACTACCACAGTTCTTCCACTGCAGCACAATAATTTCCAAAATGTCCTGTTAGATCTCTTCTCTAAAGTCTTCCCCTCCCCACCCCCCCCCCACCCCAAATAATCAATATATGACTGAATGTCTACATAGGTTGTAATTTTCCGAGTTCATGACATTATTGTACTTTTTTGTTAAATGGGTATAATCTAGCAAATGAGACACAGAAATATTGCCAGACTTTATTTGGAGTAATTTTAAAAGATTATCATAATTAGCACAATCATCTCGATTTTTCATCCAACTATGATTGCTTATATTATACATACATTTGATTTGAGGTAGAAGGATGATAGAAAGGTCTCATTTTAGCTTTCCCTTTTTTAACCAGAAGTAAGATTATTTCTAAAAAGTCAAAAAAGGATATCCCAGAAGAACTGAGGAAATATGGAATGTGGACTGTGGTAAAAAGTGCTTTGGTGATAAACATTTTGATGTGAAATGTTGTAAAAGCATACACATCCTAATAGGAAGAGGATAAATAATATCTTTTTAACGCAGAGCATCAGTATTCCAATCTGGCTGGAATTCTGGAAAGTGCTGGAAATTCCCAAAGCAAAGTGCCAGATGTCATTTCTGGATCCCGGATACGTGGGCTTGGTTGCTAAGAAGATGATGCCTTCTCCCCTTTGCCACACTCATCTGACACCTGAGCAACAGGGAGCTGATGTAAGCAGAGCAGGGATCTAACAATGTCAACTGTGCTGACATCATCCTAGCTGTGTGGGGCTGATGGGAATTCAGAATATCAAACATCATATCAAAGGCAGCGACCAGGTGTGACTCATTTCCCTGGAGAAGCGGGAGAGAGGAAGGGAGAGGGCAGGATTATCTTACACTGACACACACACAGCCTTTCAAACTGAGCAATTTGACTGGCTTTCTTAAAAGCAGCAAAACATTGTTCCTTCTCCCTCGTTTTTCTGCCGGAAACACCTTGTGTTCTAGTCCTATGTGTTTCAGTATAGAATCGAGCATTTCAACATCATAATATATTAAAAAACACATTCCTTAGGATCATTAATTTCTATTTTATGTAAGCCCAACTATGAGAACAATTCGTACAAAGAATTTTGCTTTTCTGTATTTCCCCTTCAGCTATCACCAATGAACTGTTGAGATATAACTAAATTGAAAAGAGCTGAACAAAAGAGCATGCTATAGGGCTGATGACATTGCTTTGGGATTGCTAAATGAGCACAGTGCTTCAGTATCCTAGCAGAGTATATTGCTTGGTGTGGGAGCAGGAGATGCACAGTGAATGTTTCTTGGGTGAATAATATGAAAATCCTGTAAGTTTGTGAGAGTGGGTGCCAATATATAGGCTCTCACCTACTTTGTGGAGTTGATTATTTATAAATTGCCTTTAAGGAATAATGGGCAGTGAAACTGGGCAGTGATTACTGGTACAGTAATCATTTTGGTATTAATAAAGGCACTGGTTTCAAAAAGTTCTTGTGCATTTGGAACATTTTATTAGAATGATGGGGCTAGGGCAATTAAATTAGAAAGGAATGTACATCAGAGCAGTCAAAAAGCCTTCTGCTTCCAAAGATTTAGTGTTTATTAGTAACCCAAGAGGTAGAGTAGGACAACTGAGGGTTGTATGCTCTCCAAAATGATCCCAGTGTGTCTTATCACTCTGTGGAATACTAATTTATCTATGTCTTATGTCAGCCATAACATGAGGAACCAAAGAATAATAATTATTGTTACCTTGTACTCAATGTTAGAAAAAGAAAGTACCATTTATTCTTTCATTCACTGTGAATGTTTAGTAAAATGACATATGCATGACAGATTGTGAAACGTATTGGAATCGATGTATATTGGTTGTGATCTGTGTAGACTGGACAGAATCAGGATGATGTGTTTCAGATCAATCCATAAGATAGTACTTGTACAGTTCAGATGGTGTTGGAAGCAATGGGAGGGGAGAATGTAAAAAGGGAGGGGTGGTTTCTTTGGGATGATATCTAGAATGACATAAAGAACTCCAGGTTGTTGTTATGAGCTAATAAGTAAGTTGATAAGAGAGATGAAAGCATGTTATCATGTTCCTAAAGGCATCTTAAATGTCTGAAGCAGATGTTGGGAAATGTAGAACAAACTTATATTTCATTTCCTCTCCTTTGAAAGTTACTTGGTAAGGGATTTCTCTGTCTCTTTGTCTCCAATCGTAATTCCTAATAGGGAGATTGAGAATCACACAATGATTGCTAGTAATGTTTGATGGTGATGATGATGATGAATTTGTGAACCCTAGAAAAGTGATCCTCAAATTGGCTCTGAGGGTCTTCTAGAATATCCCAAGTGGGTATCTCCATGTTCCTGAAGAGTTGCCATCATACTATTCCCTGGATCATGACTGCTATAAAAATCCCCTCATATTTTCTCCTTCAGTTTCCAGAAGGACCTACCTGATAGCTATTATGGGTCCCCTTTGGGGATGACATGATGTGCTGCTACAGGGTAGAAAGGGTAAAAAGATAAGAAATCATTATCCTTGATACAGAATATTACTTCAGTTGAGAGCATGTGGTTATCACTATTTTATAAACCGTGTGGACTAAGGCAGATCTCCATGTGCACCCCACAGAGAGAAAATAGCATTGCTTATCACCAATGGACTGAACAGCACTCTAGCATATCTCCCCTTGGGAGTCACCCTTAATACTCAGCCTGAGATGTGAAGGAAAACTTTAGGCGCTATAAGGGAGCAATAATTGCTCAGAAAATTCCTCCTCCTAGGTTTTGTTTAGGGAATGTACTATTGGTGGTCATGCCTACATTTCTTTTGAAGGGAGACATAGTTGTTTCTCTCTTCAAATAATCACATCTAGTAAAGAAAGCTCCTGTACAGTTCTGCTATGATAGGATGCTGAATTAGAACAGATGTAAATGAAGAATATGGAGTTCTTGAAAACTTCTTGAGCTTGAAGTGCAGAATAGAGATCAAAACAGTTATAAGCAGAGTTCCCTGTTACTTTGCTGACTACACAGGGTTATAAAACTATTATTAGCCCCCTTCTAGGTCCTTTATGATAGAATTGTATAATCAAGGATTATTATTAGAGTTGGGCTTACTTATTTGTCTTGAAAAAGTCTACTATCTATGAGATTCGGGTAGTGTATGTTAAGATAAATGGGAGGTGAATTTGCTATGTACGCACTAAAACTGCTGTCATAAATAGAGCTCAAAATACAGAGGTTTAAACAAGACAAAGTTTATTTCTCTCTCATATAATAGTCCAGAGTGGTAAGGTGACTCTGTCAATCTCAACCTCAGTCTTTTATCTCAGTGTGCAAGAGAACAATTCCATTTCTCTCCATCTTCCAGGCAGCGAGTGGAAAGGAGGAAGGAGTCAGGGTAGTGCATGTCCGATTGTTTTAAAAACAAGACCTGGAAGGGACACATATCACTTCTCACATCCCATGTGTTCAAGTTTATAATATGGACAGATTCACCTGCAATGAAGGCTGAGAAAGGTCTTTAAATACTCAGGTAAAACTATTGCTATGGAGAGCAGATATTGGAGACAACTAACAGTTGTCCACAAGGCCTATTGCCAAGTCCCTAGGACATCTGGGTTTGGAGGATGCTGAGAGATATCAAGGGACTCTTCTATAGTGCTCTTCAAGGCACCTTTATAGCCTAGAAGAGTCACTCTAACCTAATGGAGAGTGTAGTAGGTTTGTGACTGTTTCAGTATTCAGAGGAGGAGCACCTATGGGAAGGTGATAATATGTGCTGCCAGGAGAAATTGTTTCACCTGGTGATTGTGGCCCTAAAAATCCCTTAGAAGGCCTAGAAAGGAAATGCATGCTCTCAAGAGAGGCTAAGGAAGCCCAAGCTTTAGCCAGGGAATGATAACAGGGATAGCCAATAGGCTTGGAAGCTGAGTCATGAGGAGAAGGGAGACTTTGGGAACGTTAATGTGAGAGGCTGATGGACAGAAAAGTGTAGTGTATAAGAGAAAAAGCCTTGGGGACATTGATCTGCACCCTGTTAAATCTTTAGTCAAGAATGCTGGGAGTTCGGTTTGGGAAGTTTCCAAAAGGCAAAAATCTAGAAGCCAGTAATAGCCAAGGCTTTAAGAGCAGAAGAACTACCAGACTGGGCCAAAGAAGTCTTGGAGGCCACAGCTTTCTTTCTGCTGTATGAGTTGCTATGAAGGGGAAAGGGCATGCCAATCACTTTAGGAGAAGTTGTAGCTAGCTTTTATAGAAGCTACTTGTTAGAGGGGATAATTACTTCCACTAGCAACATGTTGATGGTAGTCATAGGAACACTGGATCTCCAGTGATTAGAGATTTTGGAATAAAATCTGCATAAGATAATTGATGAAGGAGGTGGTACTAGAAAGGGATTGGCAGTTATATAATCCTTTAGAAAAAGCCAAATTAAGTGGAGGCATGTTGTTAGCTAATGTGACTAGTTCCTTAGGGATCCCACTGTTGCACAGAAGACTGTCATATATTCTGTATAACTTTAAGAGATATAGGATTTGCCACAATGGTTTCAGTTAAAAACATGCCATGGTGCAAACTTACAAGGATTTCACTAATCCTAGAAAGGTCAGATGTCTATGGCTACAGACATGTGGCATGGTCTGCAGAGCTGGTGATGGTGGTGGCTGGCAGGGCAGGGTATAATATGGAAGGGAAGTTAAGGGTGATACACACAGAACCCACAGTTAATCCATAATGTTTTCCTGGTTCAAGCTGTCTGTGAATCAGTGTTCTTCCAAAGGTAAATAAAGGTTTGAGGATGCCTTAATGCATTTACATTACGCTGAGAATCTGTGAAAATCCTTGTCCTATTTAGCTCTCACAAGGCCCTCTGGAATAATCTTAGACTGGCAGAGGCCACTGGGTCTCCAGAACTTGTGAGAAGTGAGTTCTGACATTGATGTGAAAGTATCGATAGATCCCTTCAGCCTGGCCTGTTTCTAACCTGAACCTTGACGTGGTTTTTTGTCTCTGGGCCTTAGCCAAAACAGTGCCCCAGGCAGTCTACACTCTGCAAAAGGTTCAAAGAAGTGGCGTTTTCCCATCCAGGTAGAAACTACTTAATACATGCCTACAAGCTTCATTGCTAAGACAATAGTAGACTGAACCCACAGCTCCTAGAGGATTTATAATTATTTGCTCAAATGTTGTCGGTATATTTTGTACTTTTTGTAGCAACAGAGTCCTGTCAAAATGGTGTGCAAGTGACCAGGTCTTTATGTTATTAAGATAGTATTATGATGGTATTTGGCCAAGGGATCCAGAATATCTACATCCAGATCTTTACTAGCCATTCTCATCTAGGAAGACTCCAAGAAAGAGTTACACAGAGGAGGCAAATCAAGGAAAAGCAACATATTGTTATCATCTAGAGCTTTAGATCCAAACTCCAATGCAGAGCTCTGGTGCATTTAGCTGGACTCTGTGAAGAAGTCCTTTACTTAAGCAATGTATATATTGAATGGCCTAAAACAAGAGGCTGAAAGGCCCACTTGCTTCATTTTCACTTCCCAGCTAAAACCTGGGCTTGGATATTACAATTCAGGCCTCACACACCCTTGAGAAGCAAAAGGGAAAGCAAGGTTGAGAGACCTAAGTAAGGTGGATAAGAGTATGAATTTTTGGATCATATTTTAAATCTCCAAATTCCTGGGACTCAAGTGTCCAAAAAGGAACCCAAAGGCCCTTCCTAATTGCTTTGAAATTTTCAACACTTGGAACTGAGTCCTAGTGTGCATCCTCTTATTTGACCAATTTAAATCAGCCCACCTCCCATTTGAGGGTGCAGAGGAAAGAGGGCACTGGAGAGAATATAGGCAGGAAAGGGTTATCAGCGTGCCCTAGAAGTCCACGAAGCTCCTTTAAGAGGCCCTTACTTACCTCATTCTCTCCAGAAATATTATATGGCTCTTGGCATAATGCAAATTGAAGAAACAGGCCACATTTATTGGATATTCCCAATTGAGAACTCTGCATTTATGCTTCTGGCTTTACCTGGGCTCATTATAGCATAGATTCAGTGGATGAATACTGAGAAGGGGTGAATGGAAAATACTTGGGACCCCACCAACAGACACAGTGTGTGGCTCAAATCCTCACAGTAATTTCAATGGCATAATGTAAAATAGAACCCAGAGCTTTCCCTATTAAGGTCATTGCCCTGACCAGATCAAACTTTTCCCCTTCCTTTGAAGAAATGCTGCCTGTGGTGAGTTCTGCACATATGCTTTAAATAGCTCATTATTTTCTCACAGGATCTTTTGCTAATGTTTAGTCATTTAGATATTATTTCCCTGATATATATTTCAATATTTTCTTTGTTATTTTACAACATTAATTTTGTTTTAAATCCCATATCTCCTGAAGCGCACTCTTTTCTTGCCTGGGGTTATAGTTTTCCACTTGGCACTTCCATTTTGATTGAGAGATTGAACAATAAAGGCTCATCTTTGTACAAAAGACAATTTATTATTTATGCAAATCAGAGAAATGTGGAGCTTTTTGCAGTGAGTGGGAAATGGAGGGGGTGAATATCCAGCCCATCTGATTGATGGTTATATTAAAGGTTATAGTCAGTTAAATAAGTCCCTTTGGATTGATATGATAAGAGCCTTAGGTTTTCCTTGAAATATTATTTCAGTAAATATTTGGTATTTATAATTTATTGCTTATCCTGATGTATTTTCCAACTGCTGGCCACCAAAGGATCACAATCGGAATATTGCTGTAAAATGTTAATTGTTGAAAATGTGTTTTGAAAAATAATATCTAACAAAACTATATTTTTGAAAATTGTGTGCTTCCTAAAACTAAATATTGACATTTAAGTTCCTAGGTTATTGCATTGATCTTTCTCCCGTGGCTCTGAAAAAATCCCTTCAGGCAATATTATTTAACATAATTGGCTGCTTAGCATACTGAGAGATAAGGAACAAAGTAATCTAGTGTTCCAGTTTGGTACTGGAATGTCATATATACCAAAGCCAAGCTGTGATTTCCTCTATTACAGGGACTGGTATATTTTTCTAAGTTGAAGTATTCTTTGTTTTCTTTTCTTTTGAATCTTAATCCATCAATAGTATTAGAGGATACTTTCTAAAAGAAAATAAAATTCTACTCCAAAAACACACTGCGAAGATTGATAATAATAATTCTTTTTTTTTTAATGCATCAGGTTGCTTTTAACTTTTTTCTTCCATTTGGTTAGAAGTATTTTAGAAGTTGAACAGCATAAGTCTGAGTAATATCCTCAAGTAGTGACACTAATTCACTGTTTGAATCGGCGACAGTGACTCATCTATTTTTCCTACCTTCTATTGAATAGTATCTGAATCCTAAAAATAACCCTTTTATTCACTGTCAACATTTATACCCTTTTAGAATTCCTGAGTCCTCAAACTCACATTGAAATAATAATAAATTGCCTTTACAACATTAAAACTACTTTGTAACATACGGTTTTTTGGGGGGGAAATAAAATGGGCCATCGGAAGTATCTTTAAAATGATTATGTGATGGGATAGCTTTCACACTGCCCAGTCCCATCAAAATACAAATGCTGGGGACTTCACCATGCTCATTGCTACCAATTAGCTTTTGGGTATCAGGGTGCACACCATTTTTTTCAGGAGCTTACAGGTGTCCTGGAGATGTTCATACCAGAAAGCTCAAATGGAATTCAGTCAAGTCACAGGTTATGGTTTTGTTTTTTGGTGGGCTTTTTTAACTTTTTATTTTATATTGGAGTATAGTTGATTACCAAAGTTGTATTAGTTTCAAGTACACAGCAAAGTGACAATTCAGGACATCATGCAGGACTTGGCAGAACTGAGTAGAATATCCAACTTGGGCCTCAGCCGATGTGTTGTGCTCAGTTGAATGGCCACACATAGTCTGCGTATGTGGGTTTGGCCTCCCGTGTGGATCCCCTTTAAGGGATATTCTAGGTCTTTCCCCTTAGCTTTAGGTTCTACCCATCTCATCTATGGTCATGCTCCATCCCATTCTTTCTCCCTCCTGCCAATCTGTGTACCCCTCATTCAGAGATCCTTGGTCAGAAGTCTTCTGGGACTTTCTATCTATTGTCTGTCCCATCTACTGTTACATGTAAATCTATATCTTGCCTGTTTTTCAAGAGCTTTTCTCTCTTAACAAATTTTACTTTTTGCAAATCCAAATTTGTATGAATCAAAGCTATTGTCAAAATTATTGGGGTTTTTTTTAGGATTTATTTTATTATTTATTTTTTATTTTATTTTATTTTTGGCTGCGTCGGGTCTTAGTTGCATCACGCAGGATCTTCGTTGAGACATGAGGGCTCTTTCGTTGCAGTACGCAAGCTTCTCTCTAGTTGCAGTGTGTGGGTTTTCTCTCTCTAGTTGTGGCACGCGCGGGCTCCAGGGCATGCGGGCTCTCTAATTGAGATGTGGGAGCTCAGTATTTGTGGCCATGGGCTTAGGTGCCCCACAGCTTGTGGAATCTTAGTTCCCTGACCAGGGATTGAACCCGAGTCCCCTGCATTGGAAGGTGGATTCTTTACCACTGGACCACCAGGGAAGTCCCCAAAACTACTGTTTTTGAAGAGGGCTTTAAGAGACCATTTGGAAGTTAAAAAAAAAAAAAAATAGAAAAGAATAATGACTAGCTGAACTTTTTGTACTCCTACTATAAATATCCCAATTCCCCTTAAGGCTCACCAGGAGAAACTCATGTCCAAGGGAAAGAAAAGCACAAAGAATAATCCAGGTTTCTATTTACTGCATTCACTATACTTTAGAGGTACATATTCTTAGTACCTCTAAAGTACAGAGCTACTATACCCAGGCAGGATTAATGAAAATAAACACTGGTGAAATTATTGAATTACAAAGATAAAGAGAAAAATTTTCAAACTTTCAGAGACTTGAACAAAACAACACACACACACATGAATATCAAACATACATGACCCTCCAGTTTATTTAAAAAGGAAAATGAGACTAGCATGAAACTTCTCATCTCCAACACTGGAAGCTAGAAGATAATGGCATAATATCTACAGCTTATTAAAAGAAAAGGAATGTGATCCAAATAAAATGATTAAAATATTTAAAGAAAATTTAGAAAACTGTTGTATGATCTTACAGTTGCGGGACCCTAAGAAAGCAAACTCAGAAACCATAAAGGAAAAAATAGATATATTAGACTACATTAAAATGAAAGTGTTTGAGTGTTAATAAATTCCATAAACAAAGTTTAAAAATAACAAAGGATTGACTGGAAAAAAATATTTGCAACTCAAATTATAGACAAAAAGCTAATACAATTTGATTCTACATATTGATAAGAAAAAAGATCTAATAGAAAGATGTACAAAAGGTGTAAATAACTATGGGAAGAGAAAAATCTAAGTGGTCTGTAAACATTTATTAAAATGTTTTACCATATTAACAGGAAAATAAAAATTAAAGCAGCAAGATGATATTCTCTACCCATCAGATTTGCAAAAACTACAGAGTTAGATCTAGTGTTGTCAAAGATACAACATAGATTGCTTTGGCACCTGGCAGTGTGAAGTGCTACAACCTTGCTATGAAAAATAATCTAGGAATTTCTATTAAAATTTAAAAACACATATCCATGACCCAATGACTCCCCAATGGAGAATCATCTAGGAGAAATAAAAGCAGAATGTAGGCCATATGCACAAGAATGTTTTATTGTGGTGCTATTTGAAGTGACAAAAGTTTATAGAGAAGATTTGATTGACTATAAGTAGAAGGATGGTAGAATAAACTAATGCATAGTTTTGGACCATTTTGTAACTTTTACCAGGAATGAGTTAAGTCCTTTATCTATCGACCTGATGGAATGTCTATAATATACTATTAAGGAACAGTATTCATTGAAGGGTAATATGTAGTGTTTGCGATCCCATTTTTATAAAACAAAAAAACGGCAGCCACCACAAAATACTCTGTATATGTATATTTTTGTTTGCAAGTATATGTGTGGGTGTGGGGCAAGGTATGGAAAGAAAAATAAACTGGTTAGCTTAGGAAAATGGGAATAAAGGAAGGGTAAGGAAAAAGACATCTTTTTTTATGACTTTGCTTTTTTTTCACCACTTCTTGTATTTATCTTGTATTTATAAATTAAAAAAAAAATTAATACATTTTGAAAATATTTATTGTGTTTATTGGATGTTTGTATTGATAATATTGAGTTGGGGTCTATTATTTTGACTTTCTAACCTATGATCCAATCTATGGAACGTTTTTGCTGAATGCTTGAGATGTGACAAGAATTCATAATGCCTAAATTTTTAAGTTCTTACAATACAATTTATCCTATTAATAATGAAAAGCTATTTTAATCAACCTATAACTGTTAGGGTACAAACTCCTTGAGAGCAGGGTCTTACATATTTCCCTATCTTTCTCAGGATTTTGAACAGCATTTGTTGAAAATAGGCTGAATGAAAGTATCTCCCAAATTATATCTTAAAAAAAAAAATGACCATGTTCCTTCCAGACATCAACAAAAGCGTAAAATGGATTTTATTGTATTTAGAAAATCAACAATTGCAGTATGGATTCAAATATCACTGTTTGATGCAACCAACTTGAATCGAAGGATGCTTCAAATCCCTCTTTGCTGGAGATAAATACACTGAGAGTATCTCTTGAGGGAATTCAGAATGAGGCAGATTCCACGATTTTAACTATCAAAGGAAGTAAAGTAAGACCATCTTGTAACCAAGACCATCTTGGGCCCAATCTATGAGTTAATTTTAGTCACCAATTTTAAATAAACTTAATTTTAATGCTTTAAATGATTTCTGTGAAATGTTGTATATATTGTCAAGTCTTAAAAGAATCATTATGTCTCATATAGCTTAGTGATTCAGAGTGTGGGCTATAGATCTAGCCTGCTTGGATGTAAAACCAGCTCTGCCACCTACCATCTCTGAAACCTTGAGCAAGTTACTTAATCTCTGTGTGCCTCAGTGGCATCTTCTGCAAAATGGGGATAATGAGAATACATACATCCTAGGGTTGTTGGGAAAATCTTAGAAGAGTTTCTGGCACATAGGAATGCTAAACAAATGATAGTCACCAATATTTATCATATGCTTGATAATTAGGATTAGTACAAATATGCTTAGAGATTATGGCTCACAAGTCAGAAACATGCAGAGACTTGGATACTGAAAATGGTCTTTCATAAATGGTCTCTAGCGGTAGAAAAATCTTGCATGCACAGCTCAGCTATTCAAATTTTTGAAGTCTTCTCTCTTTTTATATTATTTCCCACTTTTCTCTTCTTCTCCTCCTCAAACCCAGTGGAAATTCTTTGGACTTTCTTATTCTTATGTTTACAGCTACCATGATGGGCTCGTGTATTAGCTATGTATTGCTTTGTAACAAATTATCATGAAATTTAGAATCTTGAAAAAACAATAGGCATATATTATCTCACACAGTTTCTGTGAGCCAGGCATTCTGGAGCAGTTTAGTTGGGTGATTCTATCTTAGGGTGTCTTAGGAGAGTGTAGACAAGATGTTGTCTGGGGCTGTAGTTATTTGATGACTTGACTGGGGTTGGGGGATACACTGCCAAGATAGATCACTCATGTAGTAGACAACTTGGGGCTGGCTGTGGACAGGAGGCTTTGGTTTTCCACCATGTGACCAACCCATAGGACTGCCTGAGTGTTCTTATGACATGGTTGCTCCCTTCCCCAAGAGCAAGTGATGGAAGAGAACACAAAGTGAAAGCCACAATATATATTTTTGAAGACATTTAATTTTTTTAGAGCAGTTTTAGTTTCACAGGAAAATTGAGAGGAAAATACAGAGATTTCCCCACATACTCCCTGCCCTCACACATACATAGCCTCACCCATTATCAACATGCCTCACTAGAGTGGGTGCATTTGTTACAATTGATGAAATGACACTGACACATCATAATCACCTGAAGTCCATACTTTACATTATGGTCACTCTTAGTGTTCACAGTATCTCTCATGACTTCACCTTGTAAGTCATATTCTATCATTTCTGCAACATCTTATTGATATTCAGTGTGGGAGGGAATTACACAAGGGCATGGATACCAGGAGGCAAGAATCCTTAGGGACCATCTTGGATGTTGACTACTACAACATTTTACGTGTTTCATATATTTTATTTTTTCAGTTAGTATATCTGTGCATTATCTCTTACAGCCAAGGTACTACTAGGCCAGGTGCTGTATTGAGGCCTAAAGATGTGTAAGTTGTGAGTTCTGCTCTTAAAAGCTTCATACTTGGTGGGGAGAATGAAATCCCCACTTGCATAGTTGTAGTACAAGGAAGTATGGAATATACATCAAGGAAGTATTGATATCAGTAAGCTTCTTAGATGTTCAGAGGAAGAGGAATAATTTCTGGTTGTAGCTTCAGATGAAATGGAATGTAATCTGAGTCTCTAAGGATGAAACAGAATGCTGTGAGTGGCGACAAGGGAAAGTGCATCTCATGCAGAATAAACAATGTGAACAGGATCACAGGGTCGAGAAAGAAACCTGAATTTAGAGGCCAGCAACCAGGACCTTTTAGAGTAACATTTTATGTAGGGAAGTAAAGGGAGAGAAAAGTAGACAAAGGCCAGTTTATCCAAGTCCTTAGAAGCTGTAAAAGTTTAAATTTTTAAAATCATTCAGTAAACAATGGGAGCTAATGGAATTTTTTGTTTTTTGGTTTTTTTTTTTTTTTTTAGCTGACAAGTAATGTGATAAAAAGGGCCTTTTAGGTTACTCTCAAGGAGGAGTTAGAGAGGGAGAGATCGGAGACAGAGAAACTGGGTAGGAAGAACTTCTAATAGGAGAGCAGGTAATACAACAAATACTGTAGTAAGATTATAAAGCAACAGACAGGAATAATCTTGAAGGGGGAATTTGCATAATTTAGTGACTAGTTTGGTACTTCATTTGAGGAATCTGCCCCAATAACTTGGTTTAAAGAGGAAGATGATGAGTTTGTAATAGGATGGTGACTTACAAAGGACTAGAAGACTCCTTCTATGCTCTCTTTCCTTTTTCCCACACTGAGGCTGAGTCTTCCTAGGGAATCCTAGCACTGAGGTGAGGAAAGAGTGCAATGGGGGACATAAAAAGGCTAGAACCTCAAGAAATTGAGTTGAATTAGTTGGCTCAAGATTCTGTTGAGCTCAGTTGGTAACCGTAATGGTGGCAAGGAATGGGAAGATGAGAAGATTCCAGGATGAGATTATATAGTTGAGGTCACATGTTAGGGATCATATGGACATGGTTTCAAGTTCAGTTCTCCATTTCTAGCAGAACTAACTATTTAATTTTCAGGAACCTCAGTTTCCTAATTTTTAATGGGATTCATAATAGGGTCTTGTGAAGTTTCAATGAAATGTTTGATGTGTAGAGCTCTTGGCATCGTGACTGGCAGGTAGTAAACCCTCTATAATAAACAGTAGGTTTATTGAGATGGTGAACTTTATGCTACTGCAATAGGAGATTGATATTGTTCCAGGATGTTTTAGACCACGTCAGCAGAATTACTGATCTCTTCTAGAATTTGATTAGTCCCTTACTGCACATAGTTGGGAGAGATGTGTGTGTTTATATTATCAGAAGGTATCAGGTGAATATGCCAGCATGAATGTGCCAGTGTACCAATACCCTAATATTCATTCTCATTCCCTGTGAACTTATGTTCTTGGTCAATGATTTTAACTATAGTCTTCCTTTACTCCAAATTAACAAATGAGGGTTGGCATCCATCCAACTGTGGGATCCATCCTGATGGGAAGGTATATTAAGATGAATTTTGTGCTTATAAAATTGTATATAAAATAATAAACATGATTTCTTAATGATTTATCTTTTCTTTCAATTAACTAAGATTAATGGAAGGAAAGTTAGTATTCTTTCGGATGATTCATCAAATATAGGGATAAGTTTGTCAAGAATCTTTGAGTTGCAAGTGACAATAAAGCCAATTCAAGCGGGTTGAGAAGAAGGGGTATTTATTGGTTCAACTAACTGGGAATTCCAAGGGAAAATGGCTTCTGGAAAAGGTGGATCTAAAAACTATAAAAACAATGGCTTCAGGGTTCTCTTTTTTGGTACTTGGCTCTGCTTATCTCTGGATTAGGTCTTTTCTCAGGCAATCTCTTTCTTTTAATGGCAATATGATTGCCAGAAGTTTTAGGCCTTTAATCTTATGTTTTTAGAAACCTCATCAGGGAGAAGGTATCTCCCTTCTTGTGGCTCCAGAAAATTGTTTCAGGATTAGCTCAGATTGTCTTTGCTATTATCATGTGCTCTTCCCGGAGCCAGTCCCTGTGGCTAGAGGAAGGTCATGCTCTGATCGCCTTAGCCTGCTTCACATGCCTTCCCCTGTTACTGGTGATGGAATCAATTCTACCAAATGTCATGGATTGAAAGTGGGAGGGGGCATTTCCCAAAGAAAATCAGTATCACATTAACAGGGGTAGGGGAAGGGGTACTCTGAAGGCAAAACCTTCCCACAAAAATTTCCTATAATTCATGAGTTAAGTTGTTAGTCAAGATTCAGGCATAGGAGTGCCAAGTACAGCAAGTGAGAGAGCCTTAATCACTCTCCTCTCTGTAGGTTTTCTGCTTTTTAGCCTGCTAACCCTGTGATAGCACATCCTAGGCAGTCAATTAATATTTGTTGAATTGAGTTGAACCTGATTCAGACTCATGTGTTTCCTCAGTTGAATGAGTCAGGTTTGCTCCCACAACTCATTCTATTAATTTCAGAACAGTTTCTACAGATACATGATACAGAACAGAAGATCAGGGGGTCTGAAAACAAAACTTACCTTCACACATTTTTCCAGGTTGACCCTATATTCCTCTCTTCCTGCCCTTCAAGCCTCTCAAAGCTTTTTCAAAGAAGGAAAAATGGATGTCTCTGAATGACCAATAGTTTTTAAGAGGAAGCCCTAGTGGAAAGTTGGAAAAACTGTGCCAGATGTAGAAAATTAATAGATGGATGAAAAAACTTAAGCTCCCCTAGATGAGAGAGAAGAAGGCATCTTTTTCCAAGTGCTCTGGAAGGGCAGCTCAAAGCACTTTAATCTTTGATGAATGTGATTGAACTCTTTCCGCTACTCAAGGAAAAATAGAAGTGTTCACAAGGGCTCATCCTGTGCTGGCTCCCTGCCACCCATCAAGCCCGCCTTCTGCATAATTATTAAGCCTCTAACTTTCTCTGATTCTACTATTTTAAAATCCCTCTTTCAGACAAGAAAATATAATTTTTGGATGAGACACATGTGCAAATGGAAACCAGATATTACAGTAAGCTAACACTAGGATGAGAGCCAAGAATTTAAGGCTGGGTGCTTCATTAGGGGACTTGCACAACTGTAAGTTTCCAATGTCTGTTCTATCATCTATCACTGCCTCTACTCCAAGAGTGCCTCCTAGCTACACTGTCCACATATCATGGAGGACGTACATAGCCAAAGGTGCTGTGGTGTTACAGATCCAGTGACGTTAGGATGAAGACCAATGGATAAAACAAGTCTTCTGGATCAATATGTGAGATATTTGCTAGTTAATTAAAATATTATATCTCTTAATTTGATGGTAAAATACTTACAAGTATACCAGAAAAGATGAAAACACAGCTCAACCATACACTAAGACTGTTAAACACCTTAATGCTTCCATGTAGGAATAATCTCTACCACCTATGACACATGTAGAACTGTTCTGAGGAAAACAGACACACACACAAATCAACCAACAAAATGATGGCAGATCCAGGCTAGAGAAGACCTGAAGAAAGATATTCACCAATCACCAGGATCTGTGCCTACCACAAATCTAAGGTATTTTTACCTTATATATATATATATATTTTAATAAATGAAGCATATTTTATTACTCCAAGTGTTAATGATAAAAAAATTTCAGCACAGCTGTTGCATTTAAAAAAGTGAAACTACATACTATGTTTCTAGCTTGGTAAACAGATGAACCTGATGTCTTTGAATGACATAACAATGGAGCATTGTACAGTACATCTTATGAAGGCTCGTAAATTAAAGAACTACTGGTTTAAAGTTAGTGATTATGAAACAAATATGTATTCATAGTTTCAGCTTCCTTCTTCTTCCTTGGCCATCAGGTGCTCCATCCATTTTACGTTTCTGGGTTGAAGGTTTTGGTCCTCTTTTCTTTTTCTCTGCCTTCTCCTTGTCCACTGTAGAATGCTGCCTTTGTGATATCTTGATTGACACTACAATTTCCTAGGAATCCATCTACATGCATTCTGAGAGAGCATCCAGAGATCAGTTAAACATCAGAATAGGAGGAGTATTTGCATGTGTGTGCACGTGCATGTGTGTGTAGACAAACGTGGCACATTCCATCTTGGAAGATGTACTCCTTAAAGGAATGTAGGTAACAGTATATGCTGGAATTTCCATTTCCCATGTATTTTCTAGATTCAGAGAATCAGAGACCAACATACAAATGTGACAGATGCTGCCACCTTAGTGGAGAGGAGCTGCCCAGGTGAATGACTGCAGTGAAATGAGGAATGAGACTTTTTAGCCATGATTTAAAGCTGTAAATCCATGTGTGTATTTCTTTGTTTTCCAACTTTTTTAAATCATGAAAATATTATATTAAAAAGAATCAACTCCCACTGGTCCTACACTTTGCAATTTATAAAGCATATATTCACCTCTTTGATTCCTGAAATAATCCTATGAGTTAGGGATGGTAGATGTTATTCTACAAGTGGAGATGGCAAGGCCCTGGGAGGTGTTTAATATCTTGCTTAGCTTATAAGAAGGGAATGTTATCAAATGTTCTTACTCAAGCCCAGTTATCCTTTCATAGTTTCAGACAAACAAACCACCAACAACAAAGACAAACAAAGGGTTAAACCAAGTCCCACCAGAAATATTTGGAGCCCAAAACAGAGTGAAGGGTGGCAGATAGCTATCTGTATGTCAAGGTAAGACAATGCTATGGAAACAATGAACTAGGCAAGTAGAAGCAAGGGTGAAATGAGGACGTTGGAAAAGACAGCGTTGTGTAATAGCTTTTGCTGTTGCTGTCACTGGTAGTGCCACTCTGTTTTTAACTTTTCAAAATCCATATAGAGGTAATACTTATTGTTGAATTTTTTTTTTTTTTTTTTTTGCGGTATGCGGGCCTCTCACTGATGTGGCCTCTCCTGTTGTGGAGCACAGGCTCCGGACGCGCAGGCCCAGAGGCCATGGCTCACGGGCCCAGGCGCTTCGCGGCATGTGGGATCTTCCCAGACCGGGGCACGAACCCATGTCCCCTGCATCGGCAGGCGGACTCTCAACCACTGCGCCACCAGAGAAGCCCTTGGCACTCTTTTAAAACAACTGTTTGTTGTCTCTCATTTTCTCCCGTGGCTTAAAAATAATTATATTAAGTTTTCCTTGCTACCAAGACATCTCTCCATCCATAATCAGAAACTCCCAAACTTCCCTGTTGGTTTTGCTGAAACACCTGTAATACCCTCCCAACAATGTCTTCCCAACTTAAGTTGCAAACCCATGGGGCAGGCACCGGGAATAATGATCCATTCTGTAACCTACTTTGAAATCAGACGTGTGGAATACCAAGCCTTGTTTTGCCCCCTTTATCCTGCCTGTCTTTATGCTCCAGTCCCCTTGCCCATCTAGCACTCTGTACCTTACTGGGAAAGTAAGGCTACAGCCAAACAGGTGAGCATGGAGCTTTGTTTATGATGGGCACATGAGTTTATCTCTCTGCTTCAGCTCCTTAGTGTCTGATTTCTCTTTCTACACATCTCTGCAAACTTAGGTCTGAATGTATGGTCTCCTGAAACCAGAAGCAGATGAAACTCATCAGGTCACACCAGTGCTGTTTCTGAGCTTCACCTCAAACCTCAGGAAACAAAGCCAGGCATAATATCCTCAGCTTTTATCTTCCTTTTTTGCCTGGCCTGGAAAGTTGCAGATAGGATGCATCTAAAATTGGAGTTTAGGAGGAATACTTTTTCAAAGGGTTTTTACTGGACAGGAAATGCCATATTTTAAAGGGTAGCCCTGTGTTTCTATAGCTGGTTCAGACCTATGAAATCAGTTAAAACCAGCATGAAAGATGACTAAACTTTCAGCTTATAAATTCACAGGATAGAAGAAAGAGTTGGCAATTATTTGGATTGTGTATTCACTGTAAAGAACCAATTAAAATACAGATAATTCAGGATCTTTTGGACTTAGTGTGCCAACCAGCAGCATAAATGGATTACAAAAATCCTTATTTCTATTACTTTAAATATATAACGGCAACTATAACTTCTGAAATGTTGAATGAACACATGAGGACCAAAGTTTTGGTCAGTACAGCGTAAGCCTTGCAGTTGGCACCCCTGTGGTCCCAGCTTCTTTTCCTGGCACAGTGCTAAAACAGCACATACAACTTTCATCAGCACTAGCATGTTGTTCATTTAGCATTTAGGAAACACAGTGAATAGCAATTATCAGCCGAATAGCTGGGAAGTGAAAATGACCTAGTAATCAGAGTAAATATACATTATGCAGTCATATTATAATGTGTAAATATTGGAGAGAAATAGCAGAACATGGACATTCAGAATCTTTCTTTCGGAGGCTTGTATGAACTCAAGCACCGTCTTGGCTCTCCTGCATGCTTTTTGGTTGACAGCTACTAAACATGCCGATTTGGTAAATAGTAGGTCATCCTCATCATTTGCTCACTTAGAGGTATCATGACCAGAAAAGGATTTTTATAAATCCTAAACTTGGCTCCCAATGACCAGTAGACATATGGCAAAATGACAGCAGCTTGGTGGAAGTTTAGACATTATAAACCTTGCACAGCCAGTTGCTTTAGCTGCTTATTCCAGTCCAACTGTATGTTAATATTAAAGAGCCCTTCTTCCTTTGTTAAGATTGGAAAATAATATTTTGCTTATCAACGGCTTCCAAGCAAATCAGGTGGGGATAGTATCAATGTTGCAAAATGTTGCTAAACTGAGCACCTGGATTACATGCTGTGATACATAGGGGCACAGAAGAATAGGCAGGATCTTTATTTTAGAAGCTTATGTGAATATACTGGGGAAATTAGGATAGCTGATCAGACAAGTTCATTAGCAAGGTTCTAAACAGCAGGCACACATAATTTCCCCACTCTCTCTATTAAGGGCTAACAGACTTAGAATAGATCTAATAATGCCTCCACAGGCAGAAGAGAAAGATGGGTAATGGTTGTAGTAGATGTTTGCAGTTTGGGAGGTACCCAATATCCTTCTCCCATTGTTTAAAGCTTCTTGATACTTTGGGGAGTAGAAGGGGGTGGATTCTCTCCCTATGTTGGGTGAAACCTTGATGAGCTGGCAAATTCAGTTGCCTATTCCATCTCTATGGAATCATGGGCTTCTCTAGAGGTTCCCTCTGCCAGATTCTCTTTCTAGGACAGCCAAGCGGTAAGCATGT
The DNA here is from genome assembly GCF_949752795.1 of Hyperoodon ampullatus. Lineage (NCBI taxonomy): Eukaryota > Metazoa > Chordata > Mammalia > Artiodactyla > Ziphiidae > Hyperoodon > Hyperoodon ampullatus. Next base: position 85,238,448 of record NC_136918.1, on the reverse strand, counting down.
ACCCTAACTGTGGCTAATCACACTCTCCTGAGAGACAAAAAAAAAAAAAAAAAAAAAAAAGAATCCATTCACTTCAGTAGAAGTGCATCTACTGAGATTCTGTTGAGACCTTCAGGAGCTACCTGCACTTGATTGTTCTAAGTTGGGTTCTTCAGTCTTCCATTTGATCACGTGCATTGCCAAGTAGCATTTTAATAATACAGCTCTTAAATTAACTAGAGTTTTTCTCTTCCTAGCAACCAAAGAACCCTAAATAGCTTTTTATAACCTGAAATACTGAGAATGACTACTTCTTATAAGAGTAGAGGGTCAGAAAGACCACCAAGTCTGGAGTGGATCTTTGGTAGTAACAGAATCACTTTGAACATGGAATTATAACATTTGGATTATCTAAATCATAGAGATAATCTTAATATTTCAAAATGGTGGTTCCTTCCATTTTTCTAGTCCTTCTCTACTTCATCTTGTCACAGCTTGATTAATTAGGATGGAGCTGAGCTATCTGTGCCTTCTGGCCCTAATAAGACCCGTAAACATAAGACAAAGTTACTTAGAGTGATCTTGATTCAATGTATACCTCAAACACTGTTATACTCAGTAGGCAAGGTTGCAAAGAAAACTGCACCAACTGTGACCAGATGCAATAATTTTCCTTGTCCGTAACTCAGCAGCAGTTAGGAAATATTTTATTAATTTTTGAAAAGTCTTTAGAGAACCCTGAAATCAAAGCATTTGTTAAGAAGGATATACAAGTTATTTGTCTTAGCTGCTATAAGGAAAACAAACAAGGTACAGTTTCTGCCCACAGGAAGCATATAACCTTTTTGAAGAGATTGCCAAATAAACAGCCTTGAAAGTTCTTTGAGAAAGAAGATACATTTTTAATCTGTAGACACCAGGAAAAGCAGAATTCTATTCATTGAGAATTATTGCTGACTCTCAGCACCCAGCTGATCTCACAGAACTTCCCAGTCTAGGCTAGGCCTGGACAGCATCACTGCTTTGTCAGGCCAGTCGTTCAGCTGGTTTTACCCAGGATGGCCTCTATTAAGGAGGACTTGGGATGGTGATAACTAAATGATTTTAGTCTAAGGGGTGTGCATGTGTGTGTGTAAGGGAGTGTCAAAGAGCGACTTATCAGTTTGCTGCGTTCCATGACCTTCCTTGAAAGCAGAAATGGAAGGCAGATCATTATCTCAAAACAATGTATTTTGAAGTGCTGTAAATTGTTGTGAGGAGGAAATTTGTGAATGGCAATGCACAAGTAATAAACAACTATTTGAACTGAGGCTCAGGGGATGAGCACCCCTCTATCTACTTGTTCTCTCATAGTGCCCAAAGATGTCTGAATTCTTTTAGAATGTGCTGTTTGCTAGAGGTTGAATCTCTGACACTTGCTAGGTCTATCTGCATATGACTAAATCAAGCTGGATTGATTACATTTACTTTGCTCTTATTTTGTAGAATAAGGAAGCAGTAGAACCAGTATTTACAAGTTCCCATATTGAGACAGCATGTGGAAGAATTAGGGTTCATTATAACATTTAACCCTTTTACTCACCTTCATTATAATAAAATATAGGAGGAAGAAACTGTTCTCCATTTTTTTCAAATGAGGAGAAATGGAGGAACTTTCCAAATATAACTCAATGGCAGAGTCAGAATGGGAAGTCCAGTTTTCTGACTTCAAACAGCTTGTTTCACTAGGGCATGTTGCTTGCCCTTGAGTATAAAATAAAATAAGCCAACTTAATAAAACTATGTTTGCCAAGTTCCAGTCTACAGGGAACTTTTATTTTTATAGCCAAGAGAAACAAACACTTTATATACATGGCAATTTTAATGGCAGTATTGGGACAACATATGCTATAGCTTCACAAATGGAGTACAAAAGCCCGTGGGCATATTTACCTATTAAAAGTTGTGTTGGAGAAAGAGAGCAGTCCACAAAGATAAATGCATGACCACTCCACACAGCTGGTAAAAATCTCTTGTTTAATTCTGAAGCTGAAATATCATTTGCAATGCTTTCCCTCCTCTACTAATTTTTCAACATTAGTAAATTATAACTCCTACCAGGCAAGGCCTAACCTTGTCAGAGATAAATGTTTGTTGAATGAATAGATGAATAAGTGAGTGAACAATCTTTAAGGTAAAAAAAATGTTTTTATATCTATCTGAGTAGGAATCAATGAATATGTAGACAAATTGAATCCAACTATAATGTAATAATAGTATTTATTGAGTGCCAAGCACTCTACTAGGTGCTTTATGTATATTAGTTCTTGTAATCATTGAAACAATTCTGTAAACTAGGTATTATTGTTAGCTCTATCTCAAAAATGAGAAAAGAGGAGATCAGTGTGATCAAGTTTGTACTCATTGTCTCACAGCTAGCAATGGGAGGAAGAGGGCTTTGAATCCAAAGCTAGTGCTTCTATGATTTACTTAGACACAAATAGCCATGAAAAATGCCAATCAGAGTATGAGTCTCCCAGCCAAAGCCCCTTACATTGACTACTATGTAGGTGAACACTTAACTCGACTACCCACACCATGTCACGAGGCAGGTTTCTTTTTCTAGAGGGGCATTGGATTGATTTCATTTAGAACACGGAGGGAAAAAATGGAAAAGTCAACAATTAAGCAGTCTATAGACAAATTATGGCATTTGAGAGAAAACATTGTGAATGTGAGCATTCCAATGTTGCTTATACTTTCTAGAGAAGGTTTAGTTCCTATTTTCCTGGGTAGTCCAGGGACAGGGCAGCAATGTGAGAGCCTCACTGAAAGGTGCGTTCATTATAAAATGCAACCTTTTTCTGAACAACTGTTTACCCTAGACTAGCCCTCAACTTTCAGTCTAATGTTACCCTGACCTTGAAGTCCTTCTAACCTCTCAACAATAGGCTAGAGAGTCTTTTCTCAAGGACTTGCTATCACATTGGCTTAATGAGACACTTTAATTTTGCCCACCTTTCTCCTTCAACTTCTACCTGAACACTGAGCCAGGTAAATAACCTAGGATTCACAGTGAAAAGAAGGGTCACCTCCATTTCCCTTCTCCCACCTCTGGTAAAGTTGTGTTCTCTGTACCAAAGTTTGCTTGCTCTGGAGCCTGCCTTCATTCTCCTGAGCTCTGAGGGAAGAAAGGGTACATCAGAACATAGAATCTTTGTTTTCACAGACAAGATACTTGGAAAAGAAAAAGAGATCATTTTGATGTTTGGTGTAATTTGGCTTTTAGTTGAGGAAAATTTGTTTTGTTTTTGCACTTTTTTTGGTCAATACACATGAAAACCTATTCTGAAAGCTACTAGTCATCATTATCTGGCCCTAGCAACTCTGATCCAGGACAAAGATCCTAAGAAAATGTCTGTGTGACATGACATGGTGTGTGTGATAAGGGCACCAGGATCAGGAGGTGAAGAGGTACCCTGGGACGTCTAGGGAGGGAAGGTAATGTGAGAGCAAAGATGATCCAATAGATCTTGAAACTAGAGCTACTTTATATATATTGAAGCATGATTCTCCTCCAGTGTCCAATCACTTGTGGAGGCCACACTCTGGATGAAAATCTGGACACTGCCCATTCTTACCATCTTACCATCTTGCGTTTAAAGAAAAAAGGAAATAGTATGGGCCCACAGCTCCACCATGACAGCTTCCCACAGAGTACCACACATTTCCTTATTGGTGTAATTCCAGAAATATGTGTGATTGTTTCTGCTGCTTCTAACTTGACACGTGTGATCCACAAATCTCTAAGGAACTCTGCTCTGCTAAATAAGAGGGTGTTTTACAGAAGGAAGAAAGGGAAATTAGCAGAGACAAAAAGGAACTGGGCAGAAGAAATAAAACAGTTACGGGAATTTAAAAAATAGGAAGGAACTTTTTATATACCAAATAATTTACTGGATCCTACTGGGAGAAATGAATCTACCACATCAATTATTAACAATTTAACCATTATTTCCATTAAACTATAATATTTCAGAAAAGAGGATAATCAGCTTATGACAGCATGATTCCCTTATAATTCCTTTTTTTTAAAATTTAAAACATTTTTTGGGTAAGTTATTTGGAGAAAGTATCCTGTTTCCTAGTGAGAGGAAAACCCCACCCCTTTTTACATGGTGTGATGATTCTTG